>NC_084563.2:5389598-5632098 GCF_033978685.3 Nerophis lumbriciformis | reverse complement strand
TGTGCAGGATGAGTGGAATGTGTTGAAGGTGGAATGGTTTGAATCGGGTGAAAAATGTGGAAATGGTGGAAGTTTGAAAAATGGACAATTCATTTTGAATAGGAAAAATGTCCCGGAAAACCTGGAATTCTGGGAAATGTGGGAATTTTTGGAATTTGTCAAGGGAAAGCCCTCTTTGGAGCATTCACACATACGATAACAATGTGGTTGAATCATCCTAAAAGAAGGCTTAGTGTAAAATGTACCTTAATCTGCATGCCGCTATGTAAGGTCTCACTGTTCACCAGCTGGTTGTACTGCCAGCCCCAGCCCACCTCGCCCACCAAGGCATGTTTGGGCAGAGGTGGGGGGGCGTGCGGTGCGGCCCGTGTCAGATAGGTGAGGTCGCCCGTAGCCTCGGGGGACAGGGAGCCCACACCCACGTACTGAGGGGAATGATGCAGCCTCGGCCTGTAGTTGCCGACACCATCCGGACCTTGTGTGAGTCACATGTGAGCATAAAGGGAAAGAGATGATGAAGTTTACCTCATGTTAACACCAGGCACTTACTGCAGTCAAGTAAACACCGTATTTTTCGGAGTATAAGTCGCACCGGAGTATAAGTCGCACCTGCCGAAAATGCATAATAAAGAAGGAAAAAAACATATATAAGTCGCACTGGAGCCCGGCCAAACTATGGAAAAAAACTGCGACTTATAGTCCAAAAAATATGGTAATAAATATACTATATAACTATATATATATATATAACTATATATATATAGAGTCCATGGTTCTTTCCCGGAAAAGGGTGGAGTGCCATCTCCGGGTTGAGGAGGAGATCTTGCCCCAAGTGGAGGAGTTCAAGTACCTCGGAGTCTTGTTCACGAGTGGGGGAAGAGTGGATGGTGAGATCGACAGGCGGATCGGTGCGGCGTCTTCAGTAATGCGGACGCTGTATCGATCCGTTGTGGTGAAGAAGGAGCTGAGCCGGAAGGCAAAGCTCTCGATTTACCGGTCGATCTACGTTCCCATCCTCACCTATGGTCATGAGCTTTGGGTCATGACCGAAAGGACAAGATCACGGGTACAAGCGGCCGAAATGAGTTTCCTCCGCCGGGTGGAAGGGCTCTCCCTTAGAGATAGGGTGAGAAGCTCTGTCATTCGGGGGGAGCTCAAAGTAAAGCCGCTGCTCCTCCACATGGAGAGGAGCCAGATGAGGTGGTTCGGGCATCTGGTCAGGATGCCACCCGAACGCCTCCCTAGGAAGGTGTTTCGGGCACGTCCGACCGGTAGGAGGCCACGGGGAAGACCCAGGACACGCTGGGAAGACTATGTCTCCCGGCTGGCCTGGGAACGCCTCGGGATCCCCCGGGAGGAGCTGGACGAAGTGGCTGGGGAGAGGGAAGTCTGGGCTTCCCTGCTTAAGCTGCTTCCCCCGCGACCCGACCTCGGATAAGCGGAAGAAGATGGATGGATGGATGGATATATATATATATATATATATATATATATCATCATGGCGCCGATGAAGGCTGCCTCGGTGCTCTCGTGCGCTCTGTTTTGTTTGCTTTTGTGCGTAAATTGTGTGTCCGGGTGCTCTTACACCCGCGAAGAGCTACTGAACATCAGATCCATCATCCCTACAGACTTATTACCGGTCATCTTAGCGTCAGCTGCGGATTTGGTCCATTCTGTGATCAAAAGAGGGAGACCGCACCAAAGAGGGAAGCGAGCGGGCGCCCTGGTCCGTCTTCGCAGACGAGGTTTACGCACGCCTTTACCTGCCATCTTTCTCTCCAACGTCCGCTAACTTCCCAACAAGATGGACGAGCTAGCGTTGCTGATGAGAAGTGTCGGAGGCAGATATTTACATATATCCGTATTTAAGTGTTACTTCTTTAATTTCATAATCATATTACAAAACAGTGTTTTTCTTCCAATTGTGGTCTTTTGGTTGTCTGCAAATACTGTGTGCTAACCTTGAGTGTGGAATGTAAGAAAGAGAGGTACTCCTTCTTCTTATCTATTCTTATGTCCAGGTGCGGAGGACAATGGGCATGTGTTTGGGCTGAAAAGACAAGACAGCGAGGGAGGGGGGGAGAGAGACTTTATAGAATAGAGGGTTTTCCATTTCGGGGGGCAGACCACCTTAGCTGCGCGATTGAATGTTCTATGCTGGACTGGTCTCATGATATTTACAAAGCTTTGCAAATATATTACAAAATACCTATTCTGTCTCTGGTGGTTCTTTTACTCAGCTTTAAGTGTCGTAAAGAGCTTGGGAGCGACGACCAGAAACTTGAATTCCCTGGGAGGAACAACTAGTCCAAACGCAACAGAAGAAACAATTGTGCTTTGTGCTTCACGGAGACGTGGCTGAGCGCGAGTGTCCCGGACAGCGCGGTTCAACTGGAGGGCTTTCATCTTCTCCGCGCGGACCGAGACGCGGGGCTCTCTGGCAAAACAAGAGGCGGAGGAGTCCGCTTCTTTATCAACAACAACTGGTGTACAGACATGACGGTGATATCCAAACACTGCTCTCCTTCTCTGGAATAAATTTTCATTCACTGTAAGCCCTTTTACTCACCGCGTGAGATTGTTTCTGTCAGGCTTGTCCCTGACAGTTTGACTGTGTTTTAGTTTTTTCTCTGAGTTTGTCTTAGTTTTCTGTCCAGCACTTTTATTTTGTCTATTTCCTACTTGTCTCCCTGAGTGCTGAATCCCCTCAGCTGTGGCTGATTGGCACCTGGCCACACCTGGTGCCAATCAGCCAGCTGCTATTTATACCTGCCCTACCCTCCAGTCACTGCTGGATCATTGTCATCACTACCTGATTGTCATTGCCAATGTCATTATAGTGTCTACCTGTCCTTGTCGCTGTCGTCATAGCGGTAAGCTGTTCCTTATAGCTATTTACGGTTGGTTTCTCCTAGCTTTTTGTTTTCCTGTTAGCCAGATCCTGTTAGCCGTTTGCTATTTCCAGTTTTTCTGTTTTCTGGTTCCTGTTTCCATTTTGCCTGTTCCTAGTTTGTGTTTTTACTTTATTTTGAACATTAAATCATGTTTTCCCGTATAACGCCTTCCGCCTTCTCTGCATCTTGGGATTCGTCACCTACAAACTCTGACATAATGATCCAGCCAAATTCGAACCTCGCAGACATGTCCATGGCGGAGAGGATGAACAAGGCTTTGGAATTAATGGATAAATTAAAGAAAAGTTCGGCCTCATTCCAAGCCCTCTCCCACCCACCCCTGTCGTCTGTGGGCCTATCTGGTGATGTCTGGGATCCGTCCCTTGAGGGGGGGGCTATGAGTGGCTGTGCAGCTAGGGAGGCACAGCTACTTCTCGTCCCAGTGGGTCTGCAAAAGACAACGCCATCATCTCAGGTGGGTCTGCAACAAACGCCACCATCATTTCCGGTGGGCCGGCAGACGCCACCATCATCTCCGGTGGTTCTGCAACCTACGGCGCCACCATGCACTCCGGTGGGCCGGCAGACGCCACCATGCACTCCGGTGGGCCGGCAGACGCCACCATGCACTCCGGTGGGCCGGCAGACGCCACCATGCAGTCCGGTGGGCCGGCAGACGCCACCATGCAGTCCGGTGGGCCGGCAGACGCCACCATGCAGTCCGGTGGGCCGGCAGACGCCACCATGCAGTCCGGTGGGCCGGCAGGCGCCACCATGCAGTCCGGTGGGCCGGCAGACGCCACCATGCACTCCGGTGGGTCTACAACCAACGGCACCACCATCCTGTCCGGTGGGCCAGCAGCAGACGGCGCCACCATCCTCCTCTCCGGTGGGCCAGCAGCAGACGGCGCCACCATCCTCCTCTCCGGTGGGCCAGCAGCAGACGGCGCCACCATCCTCCTCTCCGGTGGGCCAGCAGCAGACGGCGCCACCATCCTCTTCTCCGGTGGGCCAGCAGCAGACGGCGCCACCATCCTCTTCTCCGGTGGGCCAGCAGCAGACGGCGCCACCATCCTCTTCTCCGGTGTCTACCTGTCCTTGTCGCTGTCGTCATAGCGGTAAGCTGTTCCTTATAGCTATTTACGGTTGGTTTCTCCTAGCTTTTTGTTTTCCTGTTAGCCAGATCCTATTAGCCATTTGCTATTTCCAGTTTTTCTGTTTTCTGGTTCCTGTTTCCATTTTGCCTGTTCCTAGTTTGTGTTTTTACTTTATTTTGAACATTAAATCATGTTTTCCCGTATAACGCCTTCCGCCTTCTCTGCATCTTGGGGTTCGTCACCTACAAACTCTGACAGTTTCATTCATACTGGTGGCTGCCTACATACCGTCCAGCGCGGACGTGCGTGACGCTCAGCGCAAGCTTGCAGACCAGATCTTACATGTGGAACGGTCTTTTCCGGACTCTCTTGTTATCGGGCTTGGTGACTTTAACAAGGGAAATTTGAGCCAGGAATTACCCAAGTATAGGCAGTTTATTAAATGCCCGACCAGAGAGGAGAACACTTTGGATCACTGCTACACTACAATAAGCAAGGCATACCATGCAGTTCCGCGCGCTGCTCTTGGACTATCAGATCACGTGATGGCGCACTTAATCCCTTCATACAGACAGAGACTGAAACTGGCTAAACCTGTTATGAGGACCATTAAGTGTTTCACCGCCGAGGCTGTGGAGGAGCTGCGTGCATGTTTGGAGACGACAGACCAGGAGGCAATTGGAGCGGCCACGGACAATCTGGACAAGTATACGGACACTGTGACCTCATACATTCAGTTCAATGAGGCGCGCATCATTCCAACGCACACCAGGGCTTGTTATAACAACGACAAGGCCTGGTTCACACGCAAGCTTCGACAGCTGCGCAAGAAGAAGGAGGCTGCGTGGAGAAGCGGGGACCGGAGTACCTACAGAGAACCGAAGTACCACTTCAACAGGGAAGTGGAGAAAGCTAAATCTGTGTACTCTAACCGTCTACAGCAGGGGTCGGCAACCCACGGCTCCAGATGCGGCTCTTTGACCACTCTGATGCGGCTCAGCTGCGTACTTGCCGACCCTCCCGATTTTTCCGGAAGACTTCCGGATTTCAGTGCCTTTCCCAGAAATCTCCCGGGGCAAAATTTTTTGTGTCAGCATGCCGTCACATATTGAAACACCTCCTAGGTAACACATGAGCCAATCACCACGCCCCTACGCCAGCCTGTACCTACCCACTCCGTGCCCTATACAAACCATGGTATGTGAATGCTTCTATTAAAATCTCCTGATGATTGAGGGAACCCCTCATGAAACAGGCCTGTAGAGATGAAGTAGTCTTGTGATTTTTTCCCACACATACATATATATATATATATATATATATACATATATATATATATATATATATATATACACACACAGGTGTGTTTGTTTATTATCATGTATTTATTTGGCATTATGAAATGCTCCATTCCAATGAACACCTGGCTTTTAATAAACACCTTGTACCTGCTGCAGTTTGGAAAATATGAAGTATCATTCTTTATTTGTGACAAAAAAAAGAAAGAAAATATATGCTATCATTATGTGTTTATCATGTATTTATTTGAGCTCATTATAAAAGGCTCCATTCTGATGAACACCTGGCTTCTAATAAACACCTGGCAGTAGTTCTGTAAATATTAAATATAACTCTTTATTCTTGGCAAAAACTACAAAAAGTAAACTGTCATTATGTGTTTATATAATATATTTTTTATTGTCAGGAAATTACAAGATATATACAAGTATTATGTGTTGCGGAAGACATGTGTTTATTGTGGAATTGATTTCAAATATTTATGAAATGCTCCATTCCAATGAACACTTTGCCTCGAATAAACACCTTGTACCTGCTACATTTCAGTAAGAAAAACGAAAAAATGATACTATCATTATTTGTTTATCGTGTATTTATTTGTGATCATTATGAGAAACTCCAATCCAGTAAATACCTTGCCTCAAATAAAAACTTGGCTGCAGTGTAGTCAATATAAAGTATGATTTTAATGTAAAAAAAAAAAAAGACTACAAAATATATACTATCATCATTTGTTGCAAAATATTGTTTGTGTTTAGTGTGTGTTTATTTGAGATCATTACAAAATGCTCCATTCCAATTTGCACCTTGCCTCGAATAAACAATCGCTGCAGCTCAGTGAGACAATAACAAGAAATATACTATTATGAAGAGTTTCTAATCTATTTATTGGGGTTTGTTTTTAAAAAAAAGATATTCATTCAAATTAGCACTTTACCTCCAATAAACAGCTGGCATGCTCTCTAATTGTGAGTAAAAAATATGGTCAAAAATCATCTAAATTGATTAGCTGTCATTCATAAAGCGTGAGTACTCTGTATTACCTGTAAAGATCATTCTTTGTCCAGTCGGTGTCGCTCCTTTGCTCTTGTGTGTCATTTCTGTTCTGTTGCTTTCAGGGCCAAGTTGGCATAAATAATGCAGCCTGCTGGGAGATTACGTGTACTGCTCTGTCCATAGGGTCGTGGTCCATCGTCATGGCAACCAGGCCTGGTGAGGTAGTTGGGTGCTTTTTTTTTTTAATTAAACGACTGTACATCCAACTCATGTTGTCGGACTAAAAACAATAAAACACAATATGACTATGATACAGGGTTGTTAGGGCTGTCCCTATACCAATATTTTGGTATCTTTTTGATACTTTTCTAAATAAAGGGGACCACAAAAAATGTCATTATTGGCTTTATTTGAACAAAAAACATACGGTACACTAAACATATGTTTATTATTGCAGTCGAAGAACTATATATAGTCCTTAAGCAAACAAAGACTCCTAATTAGTCTATGCAGTAACATATTGTGTCATTTATACACCTATTATTTTCTACACATTATGAGGGACAAACTGTAAAAATTGATTATTCATCTACTTGTTCATTTACTGTTAATATCTGCTTATTTTCTGTTTTAACATGTTCTATCTACACTTCTGTTCAAATGTAATAATCACTTATTCTTCTCTTCTTTGATACTTGACATTAGTTTTGGATGATACCACACATTTAGGTATCAATTTGATACCAAGTAGTTACAGGATCATACATTGGTCATATTCAAAGTCCTCATGTGTCCAGGGACATACAGTATTTACTGACTTTATTAACATAATATACATTTTTTTTAAACTATAGAAGATAAATATTGATGTAATCATAGTAGTATGGACTAGATACACTCTTGTACTTGGTATCATTACAGTGGATGTCAAGTGTGGATCCACCCATGGTGTTTGTTTACATTGTGACGGCGGTGAGCTATTGTATCCTCCTACGGTGTGTAGTGAAGCATGTTTAGCTGTTCAGTGTTGGGTTAATTAACTGAAATCCAGTAACTAGTTACAGTTACTAGTTACATTATTTCAAAAGTAACTCAGTTACTAACTCGGTTACTTACACCAAAAAGTAATGCGTTACTGTGAAAAGTAGCTATTTAGTTACTTCTTTTTTTCTTGTTTTGTTTTAAAGCTCCCATTAATGCCCTACTAGTGTCACGACGTGGACTTTGCGGGGGGGTTTGTTTTCCCGAGATGCAAGAAAAGTTGGATCGGACATGGCGTGACATGATTTATTTTAATACTAACAAAAAAAGAACAAACAAAAGGCGCGCACAAGGCGGAGAACAAACTTGGCTAAGAAAACAAAAACGAATACTTTGACGTAAACTATGGACATGAAACAAAACTTACGTGGCATGGCATGAAGCGAACATTCGCTTGAAAATAAGTCAGCACAGAGCATGGTACAGAGGAGCAGGGGTAACAGGGGTAATGTCGCCAGGACGACTAACAGAAAAGGACGGGCTTAAATAACAGTGACACGATTAACACAGGTGCGTGTGTCCAAATGAGCAACAGGTGAAACTAATGGGTAACCATGGAAACAAAACAAGGCAGTGAAAAAGCAGGAACTAAGTGTCCAAAAACCAAACAGCACATGACCAAACAAAAACATGATCAAAAGACATGACAATTAGCCTTCATTTCAGTACTGTTATTGCACTGGAGAATAACACAATCTGTTAATCAGCGCTAGGATTTTTCAAAATCCATCAAGTCATGAAAATGGGGTCCTACAGCAAATTTTTGGGGTCCCACTTTTTTGTGAGCGTTTAGAAAAAAAAAAAGATAAATGTATGCATTATCCTGTTATATCTCACATTATATATTGTGTTTTGGAAAAAGGTTGTCATAAACGTTACTTAATTCATTAAAAATAATAAAGAAAGAAAACAAATGTGTATACTGTCGGAGGCAGATATTTACATATATCCGTATTTAAGTGTTACTTCTTTAATTTCATAATCATATTACAAAACAGCTAGTGTTTTTCTTCCAATTGTGGTCTTTTGGTTGTCTGCAAATACTGTGTGCTAACCTTGAGTGTGGAATGTAAGGAGGAGAGGTACTCCTTCTTTTATCTCTTCTTGTGTCCAGGTGCAGAGGACAATGGGCATGTGTTTGGGCTGGAAAGACAAGACAGCGAGGGTGGGAGGGAGAGAGACTTTATAGAAGAGAAGGTTTCCATTTTTTAGATCAGACCATCTTAGCTGCGTGATTGAATGTTCTATGCTGGACTGGTCTCATTTATATTTACAAAGCTTTGCAAATATATTACAAAATACCTATTCTGTCTCTGGCGGTTCTTTTACTCAGCTTTAAGTGTTGTAAAGAGCTTGGGAGCGACGACCAGAAACTTGAATTCCCTGGGAGGAACAACTGGTCAAAACGCAACAATTCATATGTAAATGTATTCAGTTATAAACATTCATTCACTTTCTTCTTTCCTTCATGGATCTAAACTTTACCACTGCTGACAGTTTTTTCTATGTTTTTATTAAATAAGTTGTATTTATTTCAGTATAAAAGTGTAAAAAGTGTTTTGCTTGGGTCATGAAATGATGATAATGGTGTGCCAGGGCATACATACATTTTATATTTAAATCTCTGGAGTCTACATCAACTTCACATCTATCCCTCATTTCAAAATGTTTTAGTTTTTTTTTAATGTTGTTTTTTTGTTTGTTTGTTTTCCGCCCTTTTTTGTCAAACAAAACTATGTTTTTAATGGCAAACACACAAAATATGCAAAATCTTCCACCAAAAATATTTTTCAAAGTGTAATATTTGGTGTGAAGTAATGGGAACCTTGGATAGGTCAATAATTCATAATAACATTGATTTTGATTCAATATTATGTTTTGAGCAATGACAGTTTGAAAGAAATTGATTAACTTAAACAAGTTAAAAAACATATTGGGGTGTTACCATTTAGTGGTCAATTGTACGGAATATGTACTGTACTGTGCAATCTACTAATAAAAGTCTCAATCAATCAATCCACTCCCTCGCTCTCTCTGTCTCTGCCCCTCCCTCACCAATGCTGCTGCGTGCGCACAATTTGTTTTGTTTTTAACCCCTTTTTAACCCTGGACGTGCATTGAAAATACACGCAACCGTAACTCAAAATGCCGGACATTTGAGGTATTTAAGAAACTCCGCCCGGACAGCCCCGCAAAAGAGTACATGTCCGGTGAAAAGAGGACGTATGGTCAGTCTAGAATATCTCCATGTTAAGAAACTCGGCTTCAGCTGCACTATGATGTCTTGTTAGTAAACACAGACACGCCCCCCCCCCCCCCCCCCCCCACACACACACACACAGCGCCTCTTCTCTTGTCCCCATTGTGACAGAGGAAGAATCAGAAGGACGACACTGCAACTCTCCAATAAAACACACTCAGATCTTCTGTTTTTAGCCGATACTACATAAAAAAAATAACGTAAAATAACGCAGTTACTGAGTTACTGAATATAAAAAATCCTGTGTGTTAGAAGCTCACCTTCTTTGTCGCCATGGAGGCGAGGATTAGTGATTTAGAAGTAGCTAAAACACTGTGGATGGATGTTAGCTGCTAGCTAGCTAGCCATGTCTTAAAGCACCTCTTCCTGAGGGTGTTTCAGTGTTATAACTTCACCTTTATCTTTACTTTTTAAGCCAAAATGCGTCCGTTCTCCCTTTTCTGTCTACACAATGTGTCTGCTTGTAAGTACTCTGTGTGTGTGCGCTGCCCAACATGCTCCTCTGCTCATAAACCCAGCAATGCCACGACGTGACGACGCGCCGTCACGCCTGTTGAAATAAATAATAATAAATTGTGAACTGGTACTTTCCAAACAGAGTATAGTACCGAATATGATTCATTAGTACCGCGATACTATACTAGTACCGGTATACTGTACAACCCTAAGGGCCGCACGGTGGCCTTATGGTGAGCATGTGACCCTGAAATGAGTTTGGATGTAAACAATCCACAATATTAATATTATGCCTGCGACATACTAAAATATTTAATCCACAATATTAATATTATGCCTGCGACATACTAAAATATTTAATCCACAATATTAATATTATGCCTGCGACATACTAAAATATTTAATTGAAAATACTAAAACAAAAAAAGAAAGAAAAGCTGACTAAAAGACCAAAAATGAGCAATGCAGTGAGAAAATATTGCAATATTGACATTAATAACACAGAGTTTTGTACTTTAAAACTGTCATGGCTCAAAAAATGATAAAAACGTACAATCAATGGATCGATCTGAAGTTGAGATAGATATTCAAGAATTGAAAGTAAAGATCAAATGTTTTGATGCATGACTTATGTTTAACACTTTTATGAGTGGGGGGCTATAGGGGGGGGTTACCCACATATGCGGTCCTCTCCAAGGTTTCTCATAGTCATTCACATCGACGTCCCACTGGGGTGAGTTTTTCTTTGCCCTTATGTGGGCTCTGTACCGAGGATGTCGTTGTGGCTTGTGCAGCCCTTTGAGACACTTGTGATTTAGGGCTATATAAATAAACATTGATTGATTGATTGATTGATTGATTGCTCAAAAATAAATAATCAACCAAATGTAATATAAAGATTTTTTTTTTCTATTTAAGGCTCCAATTACTTCACATCAAAATATCCCACTTTGAAAATTTTTGGGGGAAATGTTTGCATATTTTGTGTTTTTCCTATTAAAATTGCTTTTTTATTTTATTTTATTTTATTTTTTTTCCCATTAATCATCATCAAATAAGGAGGGCTTTGACAACAAAGGGCATAATACATCAAATAATTGAAACTTCATGTCACCGGACGGATCTGAACGTAATCAAATATGGATTAAGCGTTGAAAGCAAAAATGTATAAAACAAGTAAAGGAGTAAAAAAAAAAGATAAATTACTTAGTTTTAAAGCTTTAATGACTGAGATCCATGCTTCAAAACTCACCAAATTGGACACACACATCAGGACTGGCGAAAATTGCGATCTAATAAAAAAAGCAAACCCCAAAACTCAAAATTGCTCTCTAGCGACCCTTAGGAATAAAACACAGACAAAACTGCCTGTAACTTCCAGTAGGAATGTCGTAGAGACATGAAACAAAAACCTCTATGTAGGTCTTACTTAGACCTACATTTCTTATATTGACAACCCCCAGCACAAATCTACAAGAAGTTTGCAATTCCCCCTTCAAAACAAAAAATTTGTAAAAACCGGTCACCTTTTTTCAAACATTATCTCCTCTGAGCGCGTTTGTCGTGTCGGCCTCAAACTAGCACAGGAGAGAGATTGAACCCTTCTGATTAAAAGTTGACCAAAGAGTTTTAATTACTGCTCCGGTTTGGATTTTATGTGCCGTCAAAATCAGTCCCGCCCATCGCTGCTTGCAGCTTTAATTAGTTTTGCAATCATAAGTCGAGCAGATATTTAAGAACAGTATTTATCTTTATATTAACAAAATATATTTTTGGAATACATATAATATTATGATTTAATATAATTAAATAATTTAATATAATATTTTGATTTTGATAATATTGAATTTTAAAATATATGCAATTTCATGCGGTACATAATTTTTAATGTCAAAAGGAAAATAAATATATTTATTAAGAAAGAAGAAAATTAAGCATATTATTAACACAATGTCACGACCCAACTAGGACTCTGGACACAGATGCAGGATTTCTGAAAACAGAAGGGCAGGGGGTCCAAAACGGGCTATCAAAAGAGATCTAACCTGACTACTAAACTAATAAAAATATTAACAACTCAAACCTGTTTTGTTAGTATTCATGGTGTGCACTTCTGCCCCATCGCTTTTTGTTACACTTTTTGGACTTATTACATTTATTCCTTTTTGTATTTCAAACTTGCCTCCCGTCTCTGCATCCTGGGGTCACCCCCCCTTGACCAGTTCATAACAAATATATTGTATTGGTTTTTGAAAATGAAAATGATGAAAATATATCATTATCAAATGCTTTCACTTTTCAGTGTGCGGCCCTCAGGGGAAAAAGTTTGGACACATTGAGGTATTTGTATTGAAGAATTGATGTTAAGGCTTTGCCAAAAAAACTCATCTGAACTCACATTTACACATACTTGTCAACCTTGAGACCTCCGATTTCGGGAGGTGGGGGGTGGGGGCGTGGTCGGGGGTGGGGCAGGGCGTGGTTGGGGGCGTGGTTAAGAGGGGAGGAGTATATTGACAACTAGAATTCACCAAGTCAAGTATTTCATATATATATATATATATATATATATATATATATATATATATATATATATATATATATATATATATATATATACATATATATATATATATATACATATATATATATATATATATATATATATATATATATATATATATATATATATATATATATATATATATATATATATACATATATATATATATATACATATATATATATATATATATATATATATATATATATATATATATATATATATATATATATATATATATATGTGTATATATCCTGAAAATATGCAAACAAAACTGTGTTTAGATAATTGATACTTCAAACTTGCATAAATAAATATTAAGGAATATAACATAACTTGGCTTCTGAGAGCTTCAAAATGTAATGAATAAAATGCTAAAGTTGTTGATAAACAAGCAATTATTTTAATAATTAAATATGGTCATTTTAAATGAATTATTATGATTGTTTAAAATTAAATTAATTATTTCAAATATGTTTATTTTAATGTATAATTCTATGGCTGGATGTAATAAGGAGTCAGAAAAAATACAAATAAAAATACAATTAATTTTGATGTTTTTAGCAAAATATAGTAAAAATTTATTAAGTTTTTTTAATTTAAATTAATAAATATATTTATTTTTAGGTAAGATAAACATAATAATACAATTTATCTCTCGTCTGGATGATTTATTTATTGTCACCCTGTTGTCCTCCCGTCGTGAAAAAAGGCTGTCCTCACTCAGGTCCGCATGGAGCTGGAGGGGGCGTGGCCTCCAGCCCCGGCTGAAAATCGGGAGATTTTCGGGAGAATATTTGTCCCGGGAGGTTTTCGGGAGAGGCGCTGAATTTCGGGAGTCTCCCGGAAAATTCGGGAGGGTTGGCAAGTATGCAATCTCATTTCCTTAATGACACATTTTATAGATTTGACTCAAGGTTGCACTTTTAGAATATGTCCACTAGAGATGCGCGGATAGGCAATTATTTCATCCGCAACCGCATCAGAAAGTCGTCAACCATCCGCAATCCACCCGATCCAACATTTGATCAGAACCGCATCCGCCCGCCATCCGCCCGCACCCGCCCGTTGTTATATATCTAATATAGACGATGCAAGGCATTAGTGAGGTTATAAAGCTTTTGCCTGTTAAAGAAAGGAGACTGATCCAATGCAGCACAGACATTCGCGTGCCACGCTGTCACGACCCAGACGCACACCAGTGCGCAATCATATGGGAGCCGCGCTGAGCGCACCTCCAAGCGCGTCTCGCTGCCGGCGACGGCCGGGTATATGGGCCCGACGCTCCAGCGCCATCCATTTTCAGGGCTAGTTGATTCGGCAGGTGGGTTGTTACACACTCCTTAGCGGGTTCCGACTTCCGTGGCCACCGTCCTAGCTGCTGTCTATATCAACCAGGGTGAGCCCCACCCCTTTCGTGAGCGCACTGCACGCGGAGTGACCCCTGTTACGCGCCCCCGGCAACAGGGGTGGCGGGCAGGTAAGCTGCGCGGGCAGGTAAGCTGCGCGGGTGGAGCGCGCGGAGTGACCCCTGTTACGAGCCCCCGGCCACGGGGGTGGCGGGCAGGTAAGCTGCTTACCTGCTGCGCGTGACGCCGGCCGCGGCGAAGGCGGTCGAGGCGGGGTGTCGGCGCGGTGGGCGCGGTGGTGACCCTGGACATGCGTCGGGCCCTTCTCGCGGATCGCCTCAGCTACGGCTCCCGGTGGGGCCCTCTCGGGGGAAGGGGCCTCGGTCCCGGACCCCGGCGAGGCGTCCCTTCTCCGCTCCGTAAAAGTGTCCATCTCTTTTTCTTTTTTTTTCTTCTGTTGTGGCATATGCTGCAGGTGCCTGCTCGTTTTTCGTATGTGGGTAACAACATTTAACTATGTATATATATTTCCCAATTGGTTTAACTGCCACCCGCCTGAATCTATTTCAAATCAAATTGTTTTTTATTTCAACCACCCGACCCGACCCGACCCGCGGATAAAATCTAATTTTTTTTAATTTCATCCGCCCGATCCGCGGATAATCCGCGGACTCCGCGGTTGTGCCCGCAAACCGCGCATCTGTAATGTCCACCATACTAAAGTGTTACCAAAAACATATAACTTTGTCCTGAATTTGAAAAAAAAAACCCAACATTTTATTTTTCACTAAAGAAGGGTTCGGTGAATGCGCGTATGAAACTGCTGGGGTTCGGTACCTCCAACAAGGTTAAGAACAGAGGTGGGTAGTAAGGCGCTACATTTACTCCGTTACATCTACTTGAGTAAGTTTTGGGATAAATTGTACTTCTAAGAGTAGTTTTAATGCAACATACTTTTACTTTTACTTAAGTATATTTATAGAGAAGGAACGCTACTTTTACTCCGCTACTTTTATCTACATTCAGCTTGCTACTCGCTACTAATTTTTATCGATCTGTTAATGCACGCTTTGTTTGTTTTGGTCTGTCAGACAGACCTTCAAAGTGCCTGCCTTACTGGTGACGTTTTACTTCGTTCCACCAATCAGATGCAGTCACTGGTGACGTTGGACCAATCAAACAGAGCCAGGCGGTCACATGACCTGACTTAAACAAGTTGAAAAACTTATTGGGGTGTTACCATTTAGTGGTCAATTGTACGGAATATGTACTGTACTGTGCAATCTAATAATACAAGTTCCAATCAATTAATCAAAAGTGTGAAGGAAAAAAGATACTTTTTTATTTCAACCGTACATCCTGTCAAAAGCCTAAAGACTGACCGCACATGAGGACGTTCCTGTCTTCACAATAAAAGTGCCGCTCCATCGCGCCTGCGCTTTCAAAACAAGAGTCTCCGAAAGCCAGCGCAAACAAGCTAGCAAGCTACGGAGTTTGACGCCAATATATTTCTTGTAAAGTGTATAAAAACGAATATGGAAGCTGGAAACTTTCATGTGGTATTAGACAGGAAGGAGGAACTTTTCTTCTCCTCCATTTGAAAACGTGGACGTTATCATCACTACTGTCTGATTACAATCAACGCAAGTCATCAGAATCAGGTAATACACCAACTTATATTCTTGTCTTCATGAAAGAAAGGAATCTATATGTGTTAAACATGCATGTATATTCATTAAAACACCTTTAACATGTAAACAAAAACAGCAAAATAAATACATATAAATGATATACTGTATATATCAATGTATATGTATCTATATATATATATATATATATATATATATATATATATATATATATATATATATATGTATGTGTGGGAAAAAAATCACAAGACTATTTCATCTCTACAGGCCTGTTTCATGAGGGGGGGTACCCTCAATCATCAGGAGATTTTAATGGGAGCATTCGCATACCATGGTTTGTATAGGGCACAGAGTGGGTGGGTACAGGCTGGCGTAGGGGCGTGGTGATTGGCTCATGTGCTACCTAGGAGGTGTTTCCGTCTATGGCGGCATGTTGTTACAATTTCGCTGCGCTTGTTGAGGGATGACAGGTCTGGACGGTAAATAATAAACAATTTCTCTTTCAAGCATAGGTTGCATCTTTTATTACCACTATTGTAAGGTGTGCTGGATGCAAGAATTTGCCATGTTATTGAATATTCAACATTATTGTCTACAACATTATTGTCTTTGAGGTCCCAAATGTGTTTGCTATATATATATATATATATATATATATATATATATATATACAGTATATATATATATATATATATATATATATATATATATATATATATATATATATATATATATATATATATATATATATACATATATATATATATATATATATATATATATATATATATATATATATATATATATATATATATATATATTTATATATATATATATATATATATGATATGAGTGTGTATGTTACTCATCAGTTACTCAGTACTTGAGTAGTTTTTTCACAACATACTTTTTACTTTTACTCAAGTAAATATTTGGGTGACTACTCCTTACTTTTACTTGAGTAATAAATCTCTAAAGTAACAGTACTCTTACTTGAGTACAATTTCTGGCTACTCTACCCACCTCTGGTTAAGAACCACTACGCTAGGTGGCGCTGAAGTATCTTTTCCTACGTTTTCCAGCGGCCCTGAACGGCCCTCCCCTTTTTGGACTCGCCCATGAGTGTGACGACATTGGAGTCAAAGCTCCGAATTACAAGAACGTTCAAACAGGAAATGACTCTGAAACACATGTCAATAAACTTTAATATTTTTTTAACCGGTTTACAATTCATGTATTTATGTTATTAATATGATGAAAGTGTTTTTATTTTGAAAAGATGCACCGGAAGTGCTGGATGTTGTCAGCTTCCGCCCTGACGCCTGCTCCCAGTCACCATGGTGGCACACAACAGAGCGCAGTGGCGGCGTATATAGCTGCACTTCCCGGGGCCGTTGACGGTAAAAAAGCGCAGCATGTTTTATCCGTGAGTCCATCCAGCTCTTGGAGAAGCGACCATCATGTTATTGTCGTCTGCTTAGTGGACTTTTCTCCCCGCGCTACTCGGAAGGTCTCCTGGTCGCTAGACACAAGAATGGCTGCCTGGCACACTTCGGACTTAGCAGCCTCCTAAACGGCCTTTCTTACACAACTTGACGCCTTTTGGACTTCAACTAAGTTCTTCTTTCAGGGGAATTTATTGCAAATACACTTCCTGGCGACGTCTGGCGAACAATGGCGTCCTATGTGGATAACAGCTTTCGGGCAGCGGTGATGATGAAGCCGGCGGAGAGGACGCAACAGGTCTGACCATTTCCCTCCAACATTAGTCAGCTTTATTATTACAATGTCAACCTTTACATTGCCTTCAATGTCAACCTTTACGTTGCCTTCATTTAAGTTGCCTTCAATGTGTGTTTGTGTCGCTCACGTATGGCTCCATCCCGCTAAGCCGCCTATCAGCAGAGATAATCGGGGCTACTTAGCATAGCAACCCTGCAACATGTCTCACAACTCATCCATTTCCTACCGCTTGTCCCTTACATGCATGCTGGGGTCTCACAACTACTACTCATCCATCCATCCATTTTCCTACCGTTTGTCCCTTACATGCATGCTGGGGTCTCACAACTACTACTCATACATCCATTTCCTACCGCTTGTCCCTTACATGCATGGCTGGGGTCTCACAACTACTACTCATACATCCATTTCCTACCGCTTGTCCCTTCCATGCATGCTGGGGTCTCACAACTACTACTCATACATCCATCCATTTCCTACCGCTTGTCCCTTCCATGCATGCTGGGGTCTCACAACTACTGCTCATACATCCATTTTCTACCGCTTGTCCCTTACATGCATGCTGGGGTCTCACAACTACTACTCATACATCCATTTCCTACCGCTTGTCCCTTACATGCATGCTGGGGTCTGGCAACTACTACTCATACATCCATTTCCTACCGCTTGTCCCTTACATGCATGCTGGGGTCTCACAACTACTACTCATACATCCATTTCCTACCGCTTGTCCCTTACATGCATGCTGGGGTCTCACAACTATTACTCATACATCCATCCATTTTCTACCGCTTTTCCCTTACATACATGCTGGGGTCTCACAACTACTCCTCATACATCCATCCATCCATTTTCTACCGCTTGTCCCTTACATGTCGCGATTATGCTGCAAACAATCCTTGGAACCTCATTCTTCTGCATGTTCACCTTCAATGTAGGGCTGCAACTAACGATTCATTTGATAACCGATTATTACTTCGATCAATCGATTAATAATCGGATAAAAGAGACAAACTACATTTCTATCCTTTCCAGTATTTTATTGAAAAACCCCAGCATACTGGCACCAATGTTCCCTCCAATTGTTCATGTGTGTGAGCAAAGGCAAAAAGTCCCTGAGCATTCAGTGGAGCCCATGTGAGCAACATCAGACGTGCACACTGGAGCCTATCCCAGCTGCATTCGGGCGGAAGGCGGTGTACACCCTGGACAAATCCCCACCTCATCGCAGGGCCAACACAGATAGACAGACAACATTCTCTTATTATTATAATCAAATGACAGCAGTCATTTGCATTTCTAATATAAGTGTTTAGGCCCACTTACAATGACAATAACAACAAATATTGTTTTTCATGAACTGTGTACTTGTGTTGTTTGTCTGGGTGGAGGTCCTGCTTTGGAAATCATTTGTACCCCTTTCAGACATTGCATTTAGTTCCCATTAAAACATTCACATGTAGCACAATGAGATGTAAGCAGGGGATCATGTCATGTGTACATTACTGCAACTTCCTGTTTGTAAAAAATAAATTTTTATTAGTATTTATTTAATATACTAACAGCATTTCATGATATATTTATCAATTAAGATTCCTAATAAATGACACTAGAATAAGCACACATTTGATTGGTAAATCATAGTGTAAATAAATGATAATGATAAATGGGTTATACTTGTATAGCGCTTTTCTACCTTCAAGGTACTCAAAGCGCTTTGACACTATTTCCACATTCACACACACATTCACACACTGATGGCGGGAGCTGCCATGCAAGGCGCTAACCAGCAGCCATCAGGAGCAAGGGGTGAAGTGTCTTGCCCAAGGACACAACGTACGTGACTAGGATGGTAGAAGGTGGGGATTGAACCCCAGTAACCAGCAACCCTCCGATTGCTGGCACGGCCACTCTACCAACTTCGGCACGTGTAACGACCTGGAATTACACTCTATGTGTGGTGTTGGAGTTGTCCGACTTTTTGTGTGGCTGTAAACGCATCACTGGCTAAGTGCCATATGTGCATGTGTTGGCGCAAGTGAGAAAGAGCGAGCGGCTGCTGTTGATATAACAAAGTTGCTTTTGGTCTGGTTTGAAATGACCAGTTTTGCAAATGTTTTGGTGATGTGTTTATGGCCGACAATAAAGAGTTTTGCTCTGCAAAGTGATGGATGGAATTCATGTCCTCAAAGCGTCTCGACAGACGTTACAGTATTTGAACAATGATGACGGAAACTGTTTTCTCTGTCGTGTCCGTGTGTCGAAAATTGTTATGCGCTTATTTTTTTATTTGATTTAGTGCGTGGCATAGATTTGCCGTGCGCAGAGGACGCTTGAGCAGTGCGCAATTGCACAGGCGCGCACCTTAGAGGGAACGTTGACTGGCACCATGTTCTAGACATTGGGGGTGCAGCATACAGCAATAATAACACAAAAATGTAATTTATCAGATCAGAACTGGATCAGATATTGTACACGTTTCTGTTATGAGTAATAAAGGATTCTGTGGTAAATTTTAAATGTGCTTTATAAATAAAGTTGATTTGATTTGATTTGATTTTAGGCTGCCTCTGAATAATAGCATGAAATATTCCAGCACCTTCATAACGTTTAGTTATACTAAAGCGTCACTCAAATCTAAATAGATTTATATAGCTTTATCGGACCCGGCTGCATTGATCCATTATGAAACCAACCTGAGATATTTCTGTCCATTACGTTTATTTCCAAATTGGTAACCGTGCGTTTTCTCTCTCAAAACGGAGTCAAATGTGCCGGAGACACATTATCAGCCCGGCGTTGCAACAAATGCATAACGTTAACGTTACTCACAAAAAAAGCTGAACTCATGAATGCCTGTTGCCACTATGGACTTAAAAAGTTACATACTGTGAGTTCTTCCCTTCATCCATGGCTCCAACATGTTTCCTTTTCAGGTGCTCCTGAAGCAATGTTGTACTTCCGTGCCATTTTGCAGAAAACGCTCTTCTTTGAAGTCTTTAAAGTGAAGTGTTCCCACACTTTTGACGACTTAGGTCGTACACTTTTCTCCATTGAAGCAATAACCTCAAGATGTTTTTCCGCTGAACTATCAGTACTGTTTTCCTGCGCCATTTTTCGAACGTTTCCAGCAAAGGAGACGGCGTCGTCACGTGAGCTACACATGACACATCATTGGCTAGCTTACCTCCACCTCATTAAACGTAGCCTCACCGCTGTTTTGTACTGTTTTTGTGCTTATTTTGATTATTGTTTCTCAGCTGTTTGTAAATGTTGCAGTTTATAAATAAAGGTTTGTAAAAAAAAAAAGCCTCTGTTCCAACGAACCGATGACTAAATTAATCGCCAACTATTTTTATAATCGATTTTAATTGATTTAATCGATTAGTTGTTGCAGCCCTACTTCAATGCAGACATTATTACCATCTTTAGCCAGGACTACTGCATACTTGCCAACCTTGAGACCTCTGATTTCGGGAGGTGGGGGGTGGGGGTGGGGGGCGTGGTCGGTTGTGGGGCGTGGTCGGGGGCGTGGTTAAGATATATATATAAGAAATACTTGACTTTCAGTGAATTCTAGCTATATATATATATTTATATATATATATATAAATAAATAAAATAAATACTTGAATTTCAGTGTTCATTTACTTACACATATACACACACATAACACTCATTGTTGAGTTAAGGGTTGAATTGTCCATCCTTGTTCTATTCTCTGTCACTATTTCAGAACACACACATTATACAAATATACATTATAAAATCAATAAGAAAACGGGAGCTCTAATTTGGGAGTCTGAATTAGGATCAGAAGTTCCTATATAAACATTGCGCACTCACGTCGCCTTTTTGTATTGATTACTGCAGCTGTGCACTGGATTAATTCACAAATACAAACTACAACTCACAAACACTTTAGAGTTAGGCTCCACCATCAGAATGTGTACTTAAACTTATAAAGATCACATGGATATTATTCAGTGAGTTGATTCACCAAAACTAACCTGTTATACAGGAGGAAAAAGCACACAGGACGTTTCAATTGTTCACAGACTGTGTTACATGACAAGACACTTCCGGTCTGCAGGTGATAGCATTCAATTGGGAAGAAACGCCCTACTGCCCCCTACTGACCAATGTGAATACTGATAAATGTGGAATGACAGCTCCAAAAACGAATTCAAACCACAAAATGAAATAAATAAATCAACACAAAAATGTGACATTATGGGTGGGTCACATATGCATGTACAGTAGATGGCAGTATTGTCCTGTTTAAAAGTGTCACAACATTGCTGTTTACGGCAGACGAACTGCTTTACGGTAGACGGAAACTTGACTGCTGTTGTTGTGTGTTGTTACCGCGCTTGGAGGACGTTAATGAAACTGCCTAACAATAAACCCACATAAGAAACCAAGAACTCGCCCTCGATCATTAACTGATTATATTGTGGGAAAGCGGACGTGTGAACAGGCTGTCAACACGTCACTCAGGTCCGCACAGAGCTGGAGGGGGCGTGACCTCCAGCTCCGCCTGAATTCCGGGAGATTTTCAGGAGAAAATTTGTCCCGGGAGGTTTTCGGGAGAGGCGCTGAATTTCGGGAGTCTCCCGGAAAATCCGGGAGGGTTGGCAAGTATGGACTACTGTATCAAGAAACTGCTAATATCATTTGTATGGGCTGTCATCTATAGTGTATATAATGCAGATCAACTATTTCAATATACAACTAGATGAGGCAATTCCTGAAGGACTTGCATGTAAACGCTCCAATGCTGAAGTTGAGGTGAAATGCTGACAGAATGTAGTATGAATGTAAGAATAGTTGGAATGGTTTGAATGTTGAAGAGTTTGAATTTCCAGGAAAACCGGAATTTAGTTTGGAACTTGGGAAAGTGTTTGTTCGAATGTCCAGGACAAGTGGAATGTGTTGATGTTGGAATGGTTTGAATAGGTAGAAAAATGTGGGAATTGTGCAAATTGGAAAAATGTCCCATTCATTTTAATAGGAACTTCCTGGAAATTTGGGGAAAAGCGGGATTTTGGGGGAAATGATTAGGAGCACGAATGAGCCTAATTGGTTGGTGTTGGAATTGTTTAAATTGGGTGAGAAATGTTGAAGAAGAAAATGGTATTAGGGAACTTCGGGAAAATCTGGATTTTTTTTTGAAAATGCTCAAAAAACTTCAATGGTCTGTATGAGTTGAAATGGTTGGTGTTGGAATTTTTCTAATCAGTCGAGAAATGTTGAAGTAGTAACATGTTGAATTGACAAAATGGTATTTATGTTATGTTATGTTATGTTGTTTTCATTTATTATGCACCCCCCCAACCAACTGTTACATCAGACTGGGGCGCAGAAAAAAACAGAAACAGAGACTGAGACACACAAAAGAATCTAAACTAAACATTTAAGACTCACAATGAACACATAAATCAAAAGTCATCTGCGGTAAAAAGGTGAGTTTTAAGCTGTGCTCTAAAAGAGTCCAGAGTGGTGGAGGACTTAATATTCAGGGGGAGCTTATTCCATAGACTAGGTGCCATCACTGATAAAGCACGGTCTCCCTTTGTCACTAGGTTTGACCGTGGGATCTTCAGGGTCATCTGGTTGTCCGATCTAAGGCAACGACCAAGTCTGGAGCTGGTGGGTTGGTCCTGGAGATCTTTAATGTAAGCTGGGGCGAGACCATTGAGCGCTTTGAAGACATACGTGACGATCTTAAATTTCACTCTACAGGGAGGAGAGGATGGGAGAAATGTGTTCTCTAATTTTTGCGCCTGTCACCAGCCTGGCGGCTGCATTTTGTACTAGCTGCATGCTATTGATGGTCTTGTCGGTGACCCCAGCATAGAGGGCATTGCAATAGTCCAGTCTAGAAAAGATGAGCATCAACACGACCCTCCGTAGGTCACTGGGGGAGAGGAAAGACTTGATCTTGGCTATGGTGCGTAGTTGGAAAACACAGGATTTCACCACAGATTTCACTTGCTTGTCAAACTTGAGGTCTGGGTCGAATATGACCCCAAGGTTTTTGACATGGGGTTTTTCCAAGAGTGGCCAAACTTCCCAAGTTCTTTCTGACCTGACTGACCGAGGTGGAGTTGCCAAACAGAAGAATTTCACTCTTGGTGTCATTGAGCTGCAGGAAGCTTTGTGACATCCACTCCTTTATGTCCCGCAAGCAGTCTTTCAAAAGGTCCAGCCCAGAGGGATCGTCTGTCTTCAGTGGAAGATAGATTTGAGTATCGTCAGCGTAGCAGTGAAAGGACATTTTACGGCGATGAATGACTTGGCTGAGGGGGAGCATGTAGATGGAGAACAGGATGGGACCCAGTATTGAGCCCTGAGGGACCCCACATGTGAGGTTGGCACAGCGGGAGGAATGGTTTGCTATGTTCACAGAGAAGGTTCTGTTGTTGAGGTAGGACGTAAACCAGGACAGGGCTGTGTTAGTGATGCCGACCCCATGTTGGAGGCGGTCCAGGAGATCAGTATGGTCTATAGTATCGAACTCTGCACTGAGGTCCAGGAGAACCAGTGCAGCACATTTCCCAGAGTCAGTGATGAGGAGAAGGTCGTTTAACACCTTCAAGAGGGCGGACTCAGTGCTGTGGCCGGCCCTAAATCCGGACTGAATTATATTATTATATGTATTATATGTATTACGGAATTCCTGGAATTTCGAGAAAACCGGGAATTCCCCCTTCAAAACAAAAGTTTTGTAAAAACCGGTCACCTTTTTTCAAACATTATCTCCTCTGAGCGTGTTTGTCGTGTCGGCTTCAAACTAGCACAGGAGAGAGATTGAACCCTTCTGATTAAAAGTTGACCAAAAAGTTTTAATTACTGCTCCGGTTTGGATTTTATGTGCCGTCAAAGTCGGTCCCGTCCATCGCTGCTTGCAGCTTTAATTTCGATTAGGCTTTTAATCCGATTAATTGCGTCCATGTGCACATAGCTATTGACTACGTTTCCATGTACTAAATTAAAGTTTAGTTTTTTTCTTGATTAAGAAGATTGTTTTGACGGTGGAAGGGTTGCAGTGGGTTGAAAAATGTGGGAGGAGTAGTCGCCAGAAAAAAGGGTGGGAATAGAGCTTTGGAAAACCAGGAATTCTGGAAAATCCTGGACTTTTTTGGAACTTGGAAAAAGGGTAGTTTGAATTTTCAGGATAGTGGAATGTGTTGAAGGTGGAATGGTTTTGAAAAATGGCCAATTCATTTTGAAAGGGAACAATGTCCCGGAAAACTTGGAATTCTAGGAAATCTGGGAATTTTTGCAATTTGTCAAGGGAAAGCCCGTGATTCCCGAATAGGCTGAACAGTTTGAAGTTGGAATGGTTTGAATCGGGTGAAATATGTGGAAGGTAGAGCGCGCCAACATCTGGAGAAGAAGAAGAAGTGCTCCAAAGCATTCACACAATTAGCTGTCTTTTGTATAAAAGCTTAAACATGTGTTGAACAACAGTTACATGAGGCAAAACCAACTTTGTTTGACCTATTGGTACCTACTGTTGTGTATTTGGGATCTGAATAAGTCCCGAAAATGTTAAATAAAACGGTGATGGCATTGCAGAGATATTTATAAAACAATCTTACCTTCCTTCATGCTTCCGGGTGATGTCGGCAGATTATCCATTTATGGTACTTTACCTAAAGTATTCTGTGCTCGCCCGACGTTGTAGTCAACAAGCTGCTTCTTTTTCGCCAGTCTCTTGTTGTGGGGCAGACTGGCTCGTACATGCACATGCATCCTCCGCTGTTGCCATTTCCAATACAAAGTAGCATACAGTTTGAACTTAAACAGTCAGTAGACTCGCTATGGAAGCGCTAAAAACTACAACAAAGATGGCGGGGAGAAGGCGCTGTCGAAGTGGAGGCACGTAAATAAGACCTCTCACAAACGGGCGCATCCTGAAGAGACGGTCAGAAAGCGGCTTGAAGATGATGTGTAAAACATTTTGAGCAAAGAACCACCATTACATGTTATGTAGACCACAAGGAAGTGTTGATGTCACTCATGGCTGATCGGAATGGGCAGTATAGAACCCTGATATTTGTCTCACACATTTCTCCTCTGTATGTTAGCATGTTTCCTGTGTGTAACCATGTGTTCTAAACCCAGTGTAACAACGAAAAAGTGGTTCCCTTTCGCTTGAACGCCACTTCCACTTCCAATTGATTTTGCTTTTTGCACACAATTGACAATCAATAGACCACAACTTGATGCAATTGGTGGTGGCGGCGGCAAAGCATTCGTGGTCACAGCGGCTTGAAAGCTAAACCAGACGGCGGTTCTTCACATTACACACAGCCTGTGATTCATATACACGATTATTTTATCATAAAGCAGAACGCATCAATAATGAAGTGTTTTAAAGGCCTACTGAAAGCCACTACTACCGACCACGCAGTCTGATAGTTGATATATCAATGATGAAATCTTAACATTGCAACACATGCCAATACGGCCGGGTTAGCTTACTAAAGTGCAATTTTAAATTTCGCGCGAAATATCCTGCTGAAAACGTCTCGGTATGATGACGTCAGCGCGTGACGTCACGGATTGTGGAGGACATTTTGGGACAGCATGGTGGCCAGCTATTAAGTCGTCTGTTTTCATCGCAAAATTCCACAGTATTCTGGACATCTGTGTTGGTGAATTTTTTGCAATTTGTTCAATGGAGACAGCAAAGAAGAAAGCTGTAGGTGGGAAGCGGTGTATTGCGGCCGACTGCAGCAACACAAACACGGCCGGTGTTTCATTGTTTACATTCCCGGAAGATGACAGTCAAGCTTTACCATAGGCCTGTGGAGAACTGGGACAACAGAGACTCTGACCAGGAGGACTTTGAGTTGGATGCGCAGACGCGGTACAGTGAGTACGCATTCAGCTGTGGCTTCCAAACATTTGATCGCTTGCCCGTACATGCGTGCCGCTATGTGCATGTCACGTACGTAACTTTGGGGACTTTGGGGAAAGATATGTGCTGTATGAACTTTGGGGAGGTGAACGGTACTTTGGGCTGTGGGATTGAGTGTGTTGTGCAGGTGTTTGAGTTCTATTGGCGGGTTGTATGGACGGGAGGGGGGAGGTGTTTATTATGCGGGATTAATTTGTGGCATATTAAATATAAGCCTGGTTGTGTTGTGGCTAATAGAGTATATACAGGTAAAAGCCAGTAAATTAGAATATTTTGAAAAACTTGATTTATTTCAGTAATTGCATTCAAAAGGTGTAACTTGTACATTATATTTATTCATTGCACACAGACTGATGCATTCAAATGTTTATTTCATTTAATTTTGATGATTTCAAGTGGCAACAAATGAAAATCCAAAATTCCGTGTGTCACAAAATTAGAATATTACTTAAGGCTAATACAAAAAAGGGATTTTTAGAAATGTTGGCCAACTGAAAAGTATGAAAATGAAAAATATGAGCATGTACAATACTCAATACTTGGTTGGAGCTCCTTTTGCCTCAATTACTGCGTTAATGCGGCGTGGCATGGAGTCGATGAGTTTGTGGCACTGCTCAGGTGTTATGAGAGCCCAGGTTGCTCTGATAGTGGCCTTCAACTCTTCTGCGTTTTTGGGTCTGGCATTCTGCATCTTCCTTTTCACAATACCCCACAGATTTTCTATGGGGCTAAGGTCAGGGGAGTTGGCGGGCCAATTTAGAACAGAAATACCATGGTCCGTAAACCAGGCACGGGTAGATTTTGCGCTGTGTGCAGGCGCCAAGTCCTGTTGGAACTTGAAATCTCCATCTCCATAGAGCAGGTGAGCAGCAGGAAGCATGAAGTGCTCTAAAACTTGCTGGTAGACGGCTGCGTTGACCCTGGATCTCAGGAAACAGAGTGGACCGACACCAGCAGATGACATGGCACCCCAAACCATCACCCAACCATGCAAATTTTGCATTTCCTTTGGAAATCGAGGTCCCAGAGTCTGGAGGAAGACAGGAGAGGCACAGGATGCACGTTGCCTGAAGTCTAGTGTAAAGTTTCCACCATCAGTGATGGTTTGGGGTGCCATGTCATCTGCTGGTGTCGGTCCACTCTGTTTCCTGAGATCCAGGGTCAACGCAGCCGTCTACCAGCCGAAGCCCAATCATCAATTTGGATTTTAAAAGTTCTGTTTGTCAGATATGATTAGTTGAAAAGACAACATCCATAAAACTAAGAATAATCATAGAGGAGATACAGGACCTCTTAGTTTTTTCTGGAAATGTACCTCTTCCAAGAACAATTTAGTGTTTTTTCTCAACTTTTTTCAGCTCTAGACTAGAAATGGGCTAAAATATATGATTCAAAGATCTCATGTATTGCCAAAACTTTGGCATATTTTTAAATATAGAACACAGCAGTTTCTACAAAACAAAAGTTCCTTGCCCTTATGTGGGCTCTGTACCGAGGATGTCGTTGTGGCTTGTGCAGCCCTTTGAGACACTTGTGATTTAGGGCTATATAAATAAACATTGATTGATTGATTGATTGAAAACTGGCACAATTGAATAGGATTTGATCATCTAGTGCAGGGGTGCTCATTAGGTCGATCGCGAGCTACCGGTCGATCTCGGAGGGTGTGTCAGTCGATCACCAGCCAGGCATTAAAAAAATAGTCCTAAAAATGAGCGATCATAAATCTTCACTATGACGTCACTTTCGTCACTTGATTGACATTCACGGCACCCGAGGGTCTTCTGAGATGACGCTGGCTGCTGCCAGCTCATTAAAATTACCGACTGGAAGGCGAGAAACACTTTATTTCAACAGACTCCGTACCTGTCGTCAAAACTCCAAAGACCGACTGCACAGTTGCGCTAACAAAACGAGTCTCAGAAAGCTGGCGTGCACAAGCTAGCAAGCTACGGAGTTCGCCGACAATGTATTTCTTGTAAAGTGTATACAAAGGAGTACGGAAGCTGGACAAATAAGATGCCAAAAACCAACCACTTTCATGTGGTATTGGACAGAAAGGAGGACTTTTTTCTCCTCCATTCGAAAATGCGGACGTTTTCAGCACTACTGTCTGATTCTAATCAATGCAAAAGTCATCAGAATCAGGTAATACACCAACTTATATTCTTGTCTTCATGAAAGAAAGGAATCTATATGTGTTAAACATGCTTGTATTATCTTTAAACACCTTAACTTGTTAACAATATTAACTACCGTATTTTCCGCACCATAAGGCGCCCTGGGTTATAAGCCGCGCCTTCAATGAACGGCATATTTCAAAACTTTGTCCACCTATAAGCCGCCCCGTGTTGTAAGCCGCATCTAACTGCGCTAAAGGAATGTCAAAAAAACAGTCAAATAGGTCAGTCAAACTTTAATAATATATTAAAACCAGCGTGATGTGGGCGCAAATGGAATCGTATATCAACATGGACGAAGCTGCGTGAAAAAAGCCACCCGGCCTCTTCGCGTAAACTTAAACTTACCTTAACCACTCGCTCATCTTTTCTTCATCCATCCCTTCGAGTTAGCTTTTATGATGACGCCGGCTGGAAAGGTCTCTTTTGGCAAGGTCTTCCTTTTGAATATCACCATGGGTGGAAGTTTCTGGCCATTAGCATGGCAAGCTAGAACCACAGTGAAGGATGACTTCTCATTCCCTGTGGTGCGAATATTCACCGTACGTGCTCCCGTTGTATCCACAGTGCGGTTCACAGGAATATCAGTTGCTGTGAAATAGTAATCCGTGTGCGGATGGAGAGATTGCGTCTTTTCATGAACCGGATCCCTGTCGTTTAGTCGGAGCCATTTTGTGGTCTTTACAGATGTAAACACACAAAGGAAATGAAGTACGGTAATATCCGCGCGCTTTTTCTTCTTCTACGCGGGCGGGTGGTTGCTTACAGTAGAAGAAGAAGCGCTTCCTGTTCTATGGGGGCGGGTGCTTACCTTGGCGGTTGCTTGCGTAGAAGAAGAAGCGCTTCCTGTTCTACCGGGAAAAAAGATGGCGGCTGTTTACCGTAGTTACGAGACGGAAACTTTATGAAAATGAATCTTAATATTTATCCATATATAAAGCGCACCGGGTTATAAGGCGCACTGTCAGCTTTTGAGAAAATTTGTGGTTTTTAGGTGCGCCTTATAGTGCGGAAAATACGGTATATGTGTTAAACATGCTTGCATTATCTTTAAACACCTTTAACTTATTAACAATATTAACTATATGTGTTAAACATGCTTGTATTATCATTAAACAGCTTTAACCTGTTAACAATATTAACTATATGTATTAAACATACTTGCATTATCATTAAACACCTTTAATTTATTAACAATATTAACTATATGTATTAAAAATTCTTGTATTATCATTAAACACCTTTAATTTATTAACAATATTAACTATGTGTTAAACATGATTGCATTATCATTAAACACCTTTAATTTATTAACAATATTAACTATATGTGTTAAACATGCTTGCATTATCATTAAACACCTTTAACTTATTAACAAAAACATATTTCATAAATAAGTAAATATAAATTATATATGAATGAGGTAGATCCCCACGACTTGATCAATTGAAAAGTAGCTCGCCTGCAGAAAAATTGTGAGCACCCCTGATCTAGTGCTTCCATCGTATTAATTAGTGTTCCATTCATTTCTGGCCATTGTTGCTATTTTCGACCTGACTTCATTATCAAGTCCAATTGTTGATTGAATCGTAAGCCGAGGTGTTGAATTTCACGGGGAACAAAGGAAGAAAGGCTCGCTCTCGCTTCCTCGCTGTGTGTCTTTTCATCGTGTCATGTTGAAGTGAGAGTGTGACTCACACAAATGTCCATAGGTGTGACCGCATCCTGCACCTGATGATGATGTCTGTTTTGCTTCAACAATTTAGAAGGTGTTTCTGCCAGATTTATATAAATATATCAGGCTGAAAGAAGATTCAAGTTCAACTGTCTAGCATACGTCAGCTGTGTTTTCTTGCTTTTAGATGGCGTCAGTGACCTTTGCTTGCAGCCAGTCTGCTCTGATAAATCAATATTGGAGGAAGTCGCTGAGAGAAATGAGTGACGAAATGGAAGTCAAATACAATCTGTACACTCTTAGAAATAAGGGTTCTAAAAGGGTTCTTCTACAAGGGCTGAGGTTCTAACTGGAACCATTTGCTTCTGAAAAACCCTTTCCCGAAGAAAGGGTTTTTCAAGGGTTCTTGGTAACGCTAATGGTTCCAGTAAGAACCATTTTGATCCAGAGAACCCTTTAAAACCCCTTTTCTGAATAATTGGTTTTAAAAGGGTTCTCACTAACACTAAGGGTTCCAGTAAGAACTATTTTGATCCAGAGAACCGTTTTTGGAAGAAAGAGTTCTTCAGGGATTGTTGAAAGCATGGGTAAGATCCTGTGTCACCAGGGACATACTTCCTGATAACATTTGCCAATAATGGTGCCTATCTTTAAATAAATGTTTTTCTCATTAAAATGTTTTGAATGTTTGTTCAATGTCAACATGATAAATGACCACAATATAATATGAACTAAACTGATCTGTAGAATACAATATGGTTCTTTATAGAACCCTCAGAAGACAAGACGGTTATCGGTGAAAACCTTTGAAAAGGGATGTTTTTAGAACCCCCTGTGTCAGATCTAGATGAAACCCTTGAAACATGAAAGAGTTCTTTGTGGAACTCCCTGTGTGAGTTCTAGATGAAACCCTTGAAACATGAAAGGGTTCTTAGTGGAACTCCCTGCATAGGTTCTAGATGAAACCCTTGACAAACGAAAGGGTTCTTAGTGGAACTCCCTGTGTGGGTTCTAGATGAAACCCTTGAAATACGAAAGGGTTCTTAGTGGAACTCCCTGCGTGGGTTCTAGATGAAAGTCTTGAAATACAAAAGGGTTCTTAGTGGAACTCCCTGTGTGGGTTCTAGATGAAACCCTTGAAATACGAAAGGGTTCTTAGTGGAACTCCCTGCGTGGGTTCTAGATGAAAGTCTTGAAATACAAAAGGGTTCTTAGTGGAACTCCCTGTGTGGGTTCTAGATGAAACCCTTGATATACGAAAGGGTTCTTAGTGGAACTCCCTGCGTGGGTTCTTTGTGGAACCTCTCATGGGGGGTTCTGGGTGGAACCTTACACACACAGTTCTAGGCAGAACCCTCCAAAAGGGTTCCAGGTGGAACCTTTATAAAAAGGTTCTACCTGGAGCCAAAAAGGGTTCTCCTATGAGGACGAGCCGAAGAACCATATATGGTTCTACTTAGCACTTTTATTTCTAAGAGTGTACAAGAGCCTTCAAGCTTGCCTTTGTTTGGAATGTTGTCATCTCTAGCCACATGGGCAAATTGTATTTCATTTGATCTTAATTCAGGTTAGAATGTTCCCGTGTACATGGACCCGGAAAAAAAATGATTCGATTATGACGTTAATTTTCATGCATCACACCTTCTTAAATGGCTATACTGTACTTTGATATGCGCACCATATACGGAATAGGAAAGGTGTGTTATTGTTTGTGCTACGGCGCCATCTTTTGGACGAGTTTGCTCACTGCAGGTGCTGAAGAATCAGTAGACTTCCACTGTAAACAAACTTGGCTTAGAACATTTCTGCTTGTCCGACATTGTCACGGTATCTATTTATACATTTTTTTCTTCTGTTCACTACTTTAGTTTTACCTCTCTTTTTAGAAATGGAGCTTTTCTCTGCCATTTATGTTGCCGCACATCTTCATGTTACGACATTCTGTGTACGTGCCTGAGGCTAGCAGTTAGCACTTGGAGTAACTGTAAAGTCGTGAATAAAAGCGCTCGTTGAGAGGGCAACTGGGACACTCCTTTTATTGCGGCATCAACACATGACACTAGAACATACTTTTGTTTTTTTTCGTCTCGGTTTTGCAGCAACAAACTCAACAGCATATAACCCTACTTGTGAACATGGTGAATGGCGGGAGACAGAAAGACAATCACTTCATTCGGAGACTAATACATTTAGTCCCCACTCCACCACCAAAGTATAGCTGACGTAAAAGTCAAGCGCAGTAAGAATATTGTCAACACCAAATGACTATCGGCATAAACCACCCGTCTCGATCGGAATGAAATTTGAATCTGTTTATGATCGGGTTAGAATATTACGAATGGCGTGTTTACATGAAGCATTTTTATTAGGGACCGCAATGTCCCTTTGGGACGGAGGACCCTATTGTATTTGTAAGGTTTTATTATTATTATTCCGCCGCCTCTTCGAGCTGTAATTTGACCCCCTTAACATGCTTCAAAACTCACCATATTTGACACACACATCAGGACTGGCGAAAATTGCCATCTAATAAAAAACCAAACCCCAAAATTCAAAATTGCACTCTAGCGCCCCCTAGGACAAAACTGCTTGTAACTTCCAGTAGGAATGGCGTAGAGACATGAAACAAAAAACCTCTCTGTAGGTCTGACTTAGACCTAGATTTCATACATTGACATCCTTCAGCAGAAATCAACAGACCGTTGGCAATTCCCCCTTCAAAACAAACTTTTTGTAAAAACAGTAACTTTTGCCTCTTTGAACTGTAATTTGACCCCCTTAACATGCTTCAAAACTCACCAAACTGGACACACACATCAGGACTGGCAAAAATTGCGATCTAGTAAAAAACCCAACCCCAAAACTCAAAATTGCGCTCTAGTGCCCCCTAGGAAGAAAACACAGACACAACTACTCCTAGGAAGAAAACTCAGACAAAACTGCCTGTAACTTCCAGTAGGAATGTCGTAGCGACATGAAACAAAAACCTCTATGTAGGTCTCACTTAGACCTAGATTTCATACATTGACATCCTTCAGCAGAAATCAACAGAACGTTGGCATTTCCCCCTTCAAAACAAACGTTTTGTAAAAACAGTCTTTTTTGCCTCTTTGAGCTGTAATTTGACCCCCTTAACATGCTTCAAAACTCACCAAACTGGACACACACATCAGGACTGGCAAAAATTGCGATCTAGTAAAAAACCCAACCCCAAAACTCAAAATTGCGCTCTAGCGCCCCCAAGGAATAAAACACAGACAAAACTGCTGCGAGGAAGAAAACACAGACAAAACTGCCTGTAACTTCCAGTAGGAATGTCGTAGAGACATGAAACAAAAACCTCTATGTAGGTCTCACCTAGACTTACATTTCATACACTGACAACCCTCAGCAAAAATCAACAGGACGTTTGCAATCCCCCTTCAAAACAAACGTTGTTATTATTATTATACCGCCGCCTCTTTGAGCTGTAATTTGACCCCCTTAACATGCTTCAAAACTCACCATATTTGACACACACATCAGGACTGGCATAAATTGCGATGTAATCAAAAAACCTAGCTCCAAAACTCAAAAATGCGCTCTTGCGCCCCCTAGGAAGAAAACACAGACACAACTGCCTGTAACTTCCAGTAGGAATGTCATAGCGACATGAAACAAAAACCTCTATGTAGGTCTCACTTAGACCTAGATTTCATACAATGACATCCTTCAGCAGAAATCGACAGGAAGTTGGCAATTCCCCCTTCAAAACAAAAGTTTTGTAAAAAACAGTCTTTTTTGCCTCTTTGAGCTGTAATTTGACCCCCTTAACACTCACCAAACTGGACACACACATCAGGACTGGCGAAAATTGCGATCTAATAAAAAAAGCAAACCCCAAAACTAAAAATTGCGCTGTAGCGCCCCCTAGGAATAAAACACAGACAAAACTGCTGCGAGGAAGAAAACACAGACAAAACTGCCTGTAACTTCCAGTAGGAATGTCGTAGAGACATGAAACAAAAACCTCTATGTAGGTCTCACCTAGACTTACATTTCATACACTGACAACCCTCAGCAAAAATCAACAGGAAGTTTGCAATCCCCCTTCAAAACAAACGTTGTTATTATTATTATACCGCCGCCTCTTTGAGCTGTAATTTGACCCCCTTAACATGCTTCAAAACTCACCATATTTGACACACACATCAGGACTGGCAAAAATTGCGATGTAATCAAAAAACCTAGCCCCAAAACTCAAAAATGCGCTCTTGCGCCCCCGAGGAAGAAAACACAGACAAAACTGCCTGTAACTTCCAGTGGGAATGTCGTAGCGACATGAAACAAAAACCTCTATGTAGGTCTCACTTAGACCTAGATTTCATACAATGACATCCTTCAGCAGAAATCGACAGGAGGTTGGCAATTCCCCCTTCAAAACAAAAGTTTTGTAAAAAACAGTCTTTTTTGCCTCTTTGAGCTGTAATTTGACTCCCTTAACACTCACCAAACTAAACACACACATCAGGACTGGCGAAAATTGCGATCTAATAAAAAAAGCAAACCCCAAAACTAAAAATTGCGCTGTAGCGCCCCCTAGGAATAAAACACAGACAAAACTGCTGCGAGGAAGAAAACACAGACAAAACTGCCTGTAACTTCCAGTAGGAATGTCGTAGAGACATGAAACAAAAACCTCTATGTAGGTCTCACTTAGACCTACATTTCATATATTGACAACCCCCAGCAAAAATCTACAGGATGTTTGCAATTCCCCCTTCAAAACAAAAGTTTTGTAAAAACCGGTCACCTTTTTTCAAACATTATCTCCTCTGAGCGCGTTTGTCGTGTCGGCTTCAAACTAGCACAGGAGAGAGATTGAACCCTTCTGATTAAAAGTTGACCAAAGAGTTTTAATTACTGCTCCGGTTTGGATTTTATGTGCCGTCAAAGTTGGTCCCGTCCATCGCTGCTTGCAGCTTTAATTTCGATTAGGCTTTTAATCCGATTAATTGCGTCCATGTGCACATAGCTATTGACTACGTTTCCATGCACTAAATTAGTCTGATCACTCAAATAATTTGGCTTTAAGTAAGCATTTTACAACACATGGAAATACCTTCATTTGATGTTTTTTGGCTTTTGAAAAGTCAGACTAAGACATCTAGACTATGCTATTGAAAACCAGACCTCTTGAGTGCTGCAGTAGAGGACACTTTGTGTCGCGCACGCACGAGAGTCAACGCACGGGATATAATCGGCAAATGGATCCCATTCAATCCAAACAAACACAACTCGAACAACAGCACATATAATAAATAATACAAGCAACTAGGGTTGTTCGGTATATCGGTATTAGTATAGTACCACGACACTAATGAATCATATTCGGTACTATACCACCTCTAAAAAGTACCGGTCCCCCACCCCAACCCGCCTCCCATCGTCGTCACGTCGTTTCATTGCTGGTTTACGAGCAGACGAGCATGTTGGGCAGCGCACACACACAGAGTACTTACAAGCAGACACAGTGTGTAGACAGAAAAGGGAGAATGGACACATTTTGGTCTAAAAAGTAAAGATAAAGGTGAAGTTTAAACACTGAAACACCCTCAGAAAGAGGTGCCTTAAGACATGGATACCTAGCTAGCTGCTAAAGTCCATCCACAGTGTTTTAGCTACTTCTAAATCACTAATCCTCGACAAATAAAGTACCGTATTTTCCGCACCATAAGGCGCCCTGGGTTATAAGCCGCGCCTTCAATGAACGGCATATTTCAAAACTTTGTCCACCTATAAGCCGCCCCGTGTTGTAAGCCGCATCTAACTGCGCTAAAGGAATGTCAAAAAAATAGTCAGATAGGTCAGTCAAACTTTAATAATATATTAAAAACCAGCGTTCTAACAACTCTGTTCACTCCCAAAATGTACGCAAATGTGCAATCACAAACATACGTATATCAACATGGACAGAGCTGCGTGAAAAAAGCCACCCGGCCTCTTCGCGTAAACTTAAACTTACCTTAACCACTCGCTCATCTTTTCTTCATCCATCCCTTCGAGTTAGCTTTTATGATGACGCCGGCTGGAAAGGTCTCTTTTGGCAAGGTCTTCCTTTTGAATATCACCATGGGTGGAAGTTTCTGGCCATTAGCATGACAAGCTAGAACCACAGTGAAGGATGACTTCTCATTCCCTGTGGTGCGAATATTCACCGTACGTGCTCCCGTTGTATCCACGGTGCGGTTCACAGGAATATCAGTTGCTGTGAAATAGTAATCCGTGTGCGGATGGAGAGATTGCGTCTTTTCATGAACCGGATCCTTGTCGCTTAGTAGGAGCCATTTTGTGGTCTTTACAGATGTAAACACACAAAGGAAATGAAACGTACGGTGATATCCGCGCGCTTTTTCTTCTTCTACGCGGGCGGGTGGTTGCTTACAGTAGAAGAAGAAGCGCTTCCTGTTCTATGGGGACGGGTGCTTACCTTGGCGGTTGCTTGCGTAGAAGAAGAAGTGCTTCCTGTTCTACCGGGAAAAAAGATGGCGGCTGTTTACCGAAGTTGCGAGACCGAAACTTTATGAAAATGAATCTTAATATTTATCCATATATAAAGCGCACCGGGTTGTAAGGCGCACTGTCAGCTTTTGAGAAAATGTGTGGTTTTTAGGTGCACCTTATAGTGCGGAAAATACGGTACGTTTCTTACAAGTATTATCCCAGCAGGACGAGAAATAGCTAAACATGCTTCACTACACACCGCAGGTCACTGGCATCAAAATGTAAACAAACGCCATTGGTGGATCTACACCTAACATCCACTGTAATGATACCAAGTACAGGAGCGTATCAAGTTGATACTACTATGACTACATCGCCTTTGTTTAAAAAAAAATTATATTATGTTTATAAACTCAAAAAATACGTCCCTGGACACTTGAGAACTTTGAATATGACCAATGTCCGATCCTATAACTACTTGGTATCGGATTGATACCCAAATTTGTGGTATCATCCAAAACTAATGTAAAGCATCCAAATAACAGAAGAATAAGTGATTATTACATTTTCACAGAAGTGTAGACAGAACATGTTAAAAGAGGAAATAAGCAGATATGAACAAGTAGATTAATAATTCATTTTCTACCACTTGTCCTTAATAGTTTTGACAAAATAATAGAATGATAAACGACACAATATGTTACTGCATACGTCAGCAGCTAAATTAGGAGTCTTTGTTTGTTTACTAACTACTAAAAGACAAGTTCACTATTTCATTTAAGGACACAATTGCAATAGGAAACATATGTTTCATGTACCATAAGATTTTTGTGTTGAAATAAAGCCAATAATGCTAAGAAAAGTACCGAAAAGTATCGAAATACATTTTGGTACCCGTGCCACAATATTGGTATCAGGACAACACTACAATCAACATTGTAAAGTTATTACACATACCGTATTTTCCGCACCATAAGGCGCCCTGGGTTATAAGCCGCGCCTTCAATGAACGGCATATTTCAAAACTTTGTCCACCTATAAGCCGCCCCGTGTTGTAAGCCGCATCTAACTGCGCTAAAGGAATGTCAAAAAAACAGTCAGATAGGTCAGTCAAACTTTAATAATATATTAAAAACCAGCGTGATGTGGGCGCGCACGGAGTCGTATATCAACATGGACGGAGCTGCGTGAAAAAAGCCACCCGGCCTCTTCGCGTAAACTTATCTTAACCACTCGCTCATCTTTTCTTCATCCATCCCTTCGAGTTAGCTTTTATGATGACGCCGGCTGGAAAGGTCTCTTTTGGCAAGGTCTTCCTTTTGAATATCACCATGGGTGGAAGTTTCTGGCCATTAGCATGGCAAGCTAGAACCACAGTGAAGGATGACTTCTCATTCCCTGTGGTGCGAATATTCACCGTACGTGCTCCCGTTGTATCCACAGTGCGGTTCACAGGAATATCAAAAGTCAGTGGAACCTCGTCCATGTTGATAATGTTCTCTGGCCGGATCTTTTTTTCAGCTATCTTGTTTTTACAATATGCACGGAAAGTAGCCAGCTTTTCTTGAAAGTCTTTAGGCAGTTGCTGTGAAATAGTAGTCCGTGTGCGGATGGAGAGATTGCGTCTTTTCATGAACCGGAAACCTGTCGCTTAGTAGGAGCCATTTTGTGGTCTTTACAGATGTAAACACACAAAGGAAATGAAACGTAATATCCGCGCGCTTCTTCTTCTTCTACGCGGGCGGGTGGTTGCTTACAGTAGAAGAAGAAGCGCTTCCTGTTCTATGGGGGCGGGTGCTTACCTTGGCGGTTGCTTGCGTAGAAGAAGAAGCACTTCCTCTTCTACGGGGAAAAAAGATGGCGGCTGTTTACCGTAGTTGCGAGACCGAAACTTTATGAAAATGAATCTTAATATTAATCCATATATAAAGCGCACCGGGTTATAAGGTTATAATTTGTGGTTTTTAGGTGCGCCTTATAGTGCGGAAAATACGGTACATAAACCGATAAGATAAGAAATACAGCAAGTTATGAATACATTTAGTCTCCAATTCACGCGAGTCCCATCGGTACATCCACTGATCTGAGGAATGTGGAATTTTCCTTCAAACCAGTGTCCAATACAAATGGCTTTCTCCACTCCAGGCACTTTAAATGAGGCCGTGCATCCCAGAAGAGGTCCTTCCCTTACAGAAGGCGTACACAAACCTCTTCACGCTGCATTTGTGCACTCCTATACTCTGTATTCCGCACAACTAGCAAGCTTGTGCACAACAATAACAACTGATAGGGCTGTATGCTGAGCTTTTTCCACTTTCACTAAATGGAAAAAAATGAGTAGTACAGTATCGGACATCTCTATTGATAATATATTTTATTAAGACCGGTAAATTTATAATTGTATATAATAATAATGATGATAAGAAAGCTAGTTATTTGATTGATAAAATAAGGAGTGGGAGAAATAAGTTTCACTTCTTTGTTTTCATTTTTTCTATTTTCATTATTTTTGTACCTTACTGTAATGTTATCAAGATTACTTTTTTTTTTCCATTTATTTTTTTTTGCTTTGTTTCAAAAATGTCCAAAATAAACTACTACTAACTTGTACAACATGTATTGTGCAAAATACCAGGAACATTTAGTCATGTGGAAAAAATATCACTTAACATCTTTGACAATCACTGCATGATCGCAATAATCCCTATTTTGTGTTATTAATGCGTGAAACTGCTTTCTAAACATGGAAGTGTAGCTCCTTTTCTCTAAATGCAAGTGCTCCTAAAGTAGGAATACAAATTCTCTGTTCCGATAAAATAGAAAATCTGGCAAGACACCAACGCACTGAAAGTATTTTTTTATTCTCTTTAAAACGTGTTCATATCCTTTACATGATGAACTGTTTCAAAAAGCATAATGTTTTAAAAAAAAAACATTTAATTAAAGCAAATTAATTGTCCAGTCATGGAATAAAAACTGTGTAGGGTACACTTAATGATAGAAAATTATTGTTCTGTGATTAATTGTTTAATTTTGAGTTAATTACGGACAATACAATTAATCTTGATTGAATATTTGAATCGTTTGACAGCCCTAATTAAAACACAGTGTTACTGTTCAAACGGTGTGTAATTTTACCGTATACTTGCTGAATTAAACATTTGCCTTGTTTTTGGGGTGATTGGGGGCGGGGCTAAGAAGGGATGAGTATATTTACAGCTAGAATTCACCAAGTCAAGTATTTCATATATATATATATATATATATATAAGAAATACTTGACTTTCAGTGAATTCTAGCTATATATATATTTATTTTATTATATATATAATATATATATAAATAAAAGAAATACTTGAATTTCAGTGTTCATTTATTTACACATATACACACACACATAACACTCATCTACTCATTGTTGAGTTAAGGGTTGAATTGTCCATCCTTGTTCTATTCTCTGTCACTATTTTTCTAACCATGCTGAACACCCTTTCGCAGGTACCCAGAAAGGTTTCGAGTACCACCAAAAAAACGGAATCTCTGAAGACAGTATAAAAATCTGTGTTAAAGGTGTACAAATACTGTTTGTATAATAAGCATGTTATTTTTTTTACAAATGAGGGTTAAGAGTTCAGTACTAAAAAAAAAAAAGAAAAGAATGTGGCTTAAGTACAGTTTTTTAATTGAGCTGCTACATTTTTTGGTTGGGTTGTTTATTTATTTTGAGTAACTTCTATACATTTCTAAAAGGGAAGGAATGTAATAGTGATCTATGTTTGTCTGTTGCCATCTCCTGGTGAATGTTGGCTATAGCGTACTGGGGTTACTTTTTGGTTGGCCAACGATTGACGTGGTGTTGCGCACCTGACGTCACTCAAGTCCGCATGGAGCGGGAGGGGGCGTGGCTTCCAGCTCCGCCTGAATTTCGGGAGAAAATTTGCCTCGGGAGGTTTTCGGGAGAGGCGCTGAATTTCGGGAGTCTCCCGGAAAATCCGGGAGGGTTGGCAAGTATGCTCTATTTGAACGACGAGAACACTCAAGAACAGAACGGCATTTTCTGCTCAAACTCTACGCTCACTCTCACTCGTTTTAATGCTATGCTCAAGCTACTTGACCATCATGTGAATTAAGCCGCAAAGAATACGAACTGATGTGACGTCTAGCTTACAAAGACTTCTTGCTGATTGGTTATTAATTAAGATGAGGTGTTTTTGAAAGGTGTTGGTTCCTTGGATTGCACAGATTCTTGGATGTAGGTCTGGGTAAAACGTTCAAGACAGAGTCTTGAGATTCTATTGCTGTCCAGCGAAACCGATTGCTGCGACTGGTTGATTGTGATCTACATGCAGCTGTATGGCGGTAGCATCGGATCTAGACCAACACTTGATCGGTTCATCATGATACAGAGATTGTTTGTCCCAAGCCTGCGCAAACATTGATCGTAACGTAAATGCGATTACTTTACCTTCTTACGTATTTCTAAATAGCATTTAACGTTTTCTACCATGAAAATGCTAGCTGGCATAGTTCATTCTAAAAGTGCTCATCTGGTAGGATTAAGGCTGCAGCTAACGATTATTTTTCTATCGATTAATCTATAGATTATTTTTTCGATTAATCTATAGATTATTTTTCCTTTTACCGATTATTTTTTTTATTTAAAATGAAGATGAAAAAATAAATGTTGGCCAGTTTTTTCAAAAGGCATGACTTTTATTTACAAAAAAAAAAGTATGGCCACTCAGTCAACATTGACAACAACATGACAAAATATTCTGTAACAATGTAAACATTTAAAACTTTTAACATTTAACAAAATTAAAAGTAGCTTATTTGCTTTTTAATGTGCAAATATAAAAGTAAACATCCAGTGCAAATCTTAATATTCTGCAATAGTATAAGCATTTCAAAAGTAATAGTATTGCTTATTTTGCTTTAAAATGTGCAAAAATAAAGATAAACATCCAATACAAAAAAAGTGCAAAAGGAAATATTCTGTAACAGTGTAAACATTTCAACAAAAGTAAAAGTATTGCTTATTTTGCTTAATAACACAACAATGATAGTATGATTAAAGTGAAAGTTAATTGTTGGTTTGTACATAGTATATGTAACTGTTAATGTTGTAAAAGGTTTTTGCACAACTAGTTAACGTTAGCGTTAAAGAGGAGCGCGTCTTTGTAAACACTGAACAGGCACGCCAAACGCGCCTCTCAGAGCGAAACCGTGTTTTAGTTTATGAATTTACAACGCAGATACAAATGACACATTCATGTTTTTGTGTAATGATGACAATGTATACTCACGCGGACGATGGTCAAGGAAGATACTTTTTTCAATTTTTGTTCATATTGGTGTAGACCTGGGCGATATATCGATTTTATTGAAATATTAAAGTTTTTTGTTGCAGACGATTTAAAAATTAAAACATTGATTTTTTTTCTCCCCTTGCCCCTCAGGAGTTTCCTTAGCTTGTGCCGTCCCCTTACTTCCTTAGCGGTTCACATAGTAAAACATGGCTAATGCTAACGCTAACCTTTGTTTCAAGGAAAAGTGTTGTCAACACTTTGGTTTTGCCGGTTGATCTGGCAAGCGTTAGCTTTGTGGTTTGTTGGCAGACTTATTAGTCAGTGGCCGTTTTGACATTGTTTAGTCTGGGAGTGGGTAGGTGAGCGTTTCAGGGACCACTCATTCACCACGCATTATTTTCTTAGACCAGGCCTGTCAAAAGTACGGCCCGCGAACAGGTTTTGTCTGGCCCGCAGGATGAGTTTGCTAAGTATAAAAATGAGCCAACATTTTTGAATGAAAGAAACCCCTGTTGTAGTGTCCACTAGATGTCTCAATAGCAGTTATTTGTATCTTAGACTTAGACTGAGGCAAACTTTATTGATCCGCAAGGGAAATTGTAGATTTGTAGATTATGCTACATATGTAAACAAAATAAACCACATCATGTGGAAAATGAGTCGAGGAACATTCTGTAATTTGATTTTGATATTAATTTTTAATCTATCAAGATAAAAAAAATAACACCAATGAGTTGACTTTTATTATAATATTGCATAAATGTTCCGTTTTTCTTGTAACATTTTCACTTGCGTTGAGTAAAATTCCGACTTTTATCATAATATTGCACAAATGTTCCGTTTTTCTTGTAACATTTTCACCTGCGTTGAGTAAAATTCCGACTTTTATTATAATATTGCATAAATGTTCCGTTTTTCTTGTAACATTTTCACTTGCGTTGAGTAAAATTCCGACTTTTATTATAATATTGCATAAATGTTCAGTTTTTCTTGTAACATTTTCACTTGCGTTGAGTAAAATTCCGACTTTTATTATAATATTGCATAAATGTTCCGTTTTTCTTGTAACATTTTCACTTGCGTTGAGTAAAATTCTGACTTTTAGTATAATATTGCACAAATGTTCAATTTTTCTTGTAACATTTTCACTTGCGTTGAGTAAAATTTTGACTTTTATTATAATATTGCACAAATGTTCAGTTTTTCTTGTAAAATTTTGACTTGCGTTGAGTAAAATTCCGACTTTTATTATAATATTGCATAAATGTTCCGTTTTTCTTGTAACATTTTCACTTGCGTTGAGTAAAATTCCGACTTTTATCATAATATTGCACAAATGTTCCGTTTTTCTTGTAACATTTTCACCTGCGTTGAGTAAAATTCCGACTTTTAGTATAATATTGCACAAATGTTCAATTTTTCTTGTAACATTTTCACCTGCGTTGAGTAAAATTCCGACTTTTATTATAATATTGGGCAGCACGGTGGCAGAGGGGTTAGTGCATCTGCCTCACAATACGAAGGTCCTGAGTAGTCTTGGGTTCAATCCCAGGCTCGGGATCTTTCTGTGTGGAGTTTGCATGTCCTCCCCGTGACTGCGTGGGTTCCCTCCGGGTACTCCGGCTTCCTCCCACCTCCAAAGACATGCACCTGGGGATAGGTTGATTGGCAACACTAAATTGGCCCTAGTGTGTTGATGTGAGTGTGGATGTTGTCTGTCTATCTGTGTTGGCCCTGCGATGAGGTGGCGACTTGTCCAGGGTGTACCCCGCCTTCCGCCCGATTGTAGCTGAGATAGGCTCCAGCGCCCCCCGCGACCCCAAAAGGGAATAAGCGGTAGAAAATGGATGGATGGATGGAGTTGACTGATGAACAACATCACATAATTTATTCAGAAAGTATAAATAACATCAAATAAATATAGAATACTATCAACCGCAACATCTAAGTGTGGTTCGAACATTTTCAGAATGTGCTTGTTCTATTTTTAAACAAAGAAAACAATCTGAAGTTGTCTTTAGCCGAGGATCGGACCGCCAAGTGCCCTGCCTTCGGCTGCCGCCCAGCTCACACTGCACCCGACCTCTATGGCCCCTGCTGTGGGTGGTGAGCCCAAGGGAGGGGGGGACCCAGGTTGCCTCTTCGGGCTGTGCCCCACCTCCGGGCCTGGCTCCAGAGGGGGGCCCCGGTGACCCGCGTCCGGGCGAGGGAAATCTGGGTTCCTTGTTAAGTGTTCTTCATAGAAATCTTCGAGCTGCTCTTTGTCTGATCCCTCACCTAGGACCAGTTTGCCTTGGGAGACCCTACCAGGGGGCATAGAAGCCCCCGGACAACATAGCTCCTAGGATCATTGGGACAAGCAAACTCCTCTACCACGTTAAGGTGGCAGCCCAAGTGGAGGAGTTCAAGTACCTGGGAGTCTTGTTCACGAGTGAGGGAAGAGTGGATCGTGAGATCGACAGGCGGATCGGCGCGGCGTCTTCAGTAATGCGGACGCTGTATCGATCCATTGTGGTGAAGAAGGAGCTGATTTACCGGTCGATCTACGTTCCCATCCTCACCTATGGTCATGAGCTTTGGGTCATGACCGAAAGGACAAGATCACGGGTACAAGCGGCCGAAATGAGTTTCCTCCGCCGGGTGGCGGGTCTCTCCCTTAGAGATAGGGTGAGAAGCTCTGTCAACCGGGGGGAGCTCAAAGGAAAGCTGCTGCTCCTCCACATCGAGAGGAGCCAGATGAGGTGGTTTGGGCATCTGGTCAGGATGCCACCCGAACGCCTCCCTAGGGAGGTGTTTAGGGCACGTCCGACCGGTAGGAGGCCACGGGGAAGACCCAGGACACGTTGGGAAGACTATGTCTCCCGGCTGGCCTGTGAACGCCTGGGGATCCCCCGGGAGGAGCTGGACCAAGTGGCTGGGGAGAGGGAAGTCTGGGCTTCCCTGCTTAGGCTGCTGCCCCCGCGCCACCGACCTCGGATAAGCGGAAGAAGATGGATGGATGGATGAAAGTTATTGTGCTGTAATTGTACCAGCCCAGCCAACTTGGGAGTAGATTTTTCTCCATGTAGCCCTCGATCTAAAATGAGTTTGACACCCCTGCCTTAAACAAACATGTCTTCTCCTCACGATGGCCACATTTCAGTCACATTTGTGTGATATTCTGCGTTAAACATTCCGTTTTTATAAACCAATTCTGTGATTCTGTATGCGTTATTACGCTGAAATCGTGTGGCCCTACTTTGCCTCACGATACGCACACGTCTCTAAACTAATTAGTAATGCGCTCTGAACCTCTTGGTTGACCTGACTTATTTCATAAACCATTCCATCCCTAACAGAGAGGAACATTGATTGATCATACGTCATAAATGTAGAAACTGACATTATTTTACTGCAAGTGTTGCAGTTGGAGGGACGCATTGTGCTAACACTTCACCTTATCCAAATCTTCAATCATCAATCAACTGCTTGTTTATCTTGCTGCAGAATTACTTTTGTTGCTTTGCGCTGCGGAGGCATTTGGCTTATGTACAGTGGTGGTCAAAAGTTTACATACGCTTGTAAAGAACATCATGTCATGGCTGTCTTGACTTTACAATCATTTTTACAACTCTTATTTCTTTGTGATAGAGTGATTGAAGCACATACATGTTGGTCACAAAAACATTCATGAAGTTTGCTTCTTTTATGAATGTATTATGGGTCTTACTGAAAATGTGAGGGTCAGAAGTATACATACAGCAATGTTAATATTTGTCCCTTGGCAAGTTTACCTGCAATAAGGCGCTTTTGGTAGCCATCCACAAGCTTCTGCTTGACCACTTGACCACTAAATTGCTGCAGTTCAGCTAAATGTGTTGCTTTTCTGACATGGACTTGTTTCTTCAGCATTGTCCACACGATTAAGTCAGGACTTTGGGAAGGCCATTCTAAAACCTTAATTCTAGCCTGATTTAGCCATTCCTTCACCACGTTTGACGTGTGTTTGGGGTCATTGTCCTGTTGGAACACCCAATTTCGCCCAAGACCCAACCTCCGGGCTGATGATTTTAGCTTGTCCTGAACAATTTGGAGCTAATCTTACTTTTTCATTGTCCCATTTACTCTCTGTAAAGCAGGGGTGCTCACACTTTTTCTGCAGGCGAGCTACTTTTCAATTGATCAAGTCGTGGGGATCTACCTCATTCATATATATAATTTACATTTACTTATTTATGAAATATATGTTTTTGTTTACAAGTTAAAGGTGTTTAATGATAATGCAAGCATGTTTAACACATAGTTAATATTGTTAAAAAATTAAAGGTGTTTAATGATAATACAAGTATGTTTAATACATATAGTTAATATTGTTAACAAGTTAAAGGTGTTTAAAGATAATGCAAGCATGTTTAACACATATAGTTAATATTGTTAAAAAATTTAAGGTGTTTAATGATAATACAAGCATGTTTAATACATATAGTTAATATTGTTAATAAGTTAAAGGTGTTTAAAGATAATACAAGCACGTTTAACACATATAGTTAATATTGTTAATAAGTTAAAGGTGTTTAATGAAAATACAAGAATGTTTAGTACATATAGTTAATCTTGTTAACAACTTAAAGGTGTTTAAAGATAATACAAGCATGTTTAACACATATAGTTAATATTGTTAACAAGTTAAAGGTGTTTAATGATAATACAATTTTGTTTAGTACATATAGTTAATCTTGTTAACAACTTAAAGGTGTTTAAAGATAATACAAGCATGTTTAACACATATAGTTAATATTGTTAACAAGTTAAAGGTGTTTAATGATAATACAATTTTGTTTAGTACATATAGTTAATCTTGTTAACAACTTAAAGGTTTTTAAAGATAATACAAGCATGTTTAACACATATAGTTAATATTGTTAACAACTTAAAGGTGTTTAATGATAATACAAGCATGTTTAACACATATAGTTAATATTGTTAACAAGTTAAAGGTGTTTAAAGATAATGCAAGCATGTTTAACACATAGTTAATATTGTTAAAAAATTAAAGGTGTTTAATGATAATACAAGCATGTTTAACACATATAGTTAATATTGTTAACAACTTAAAGGTTTTTAAAGATAATACAAGCATGTTTAACACATAGTTAATATTGTTAAAAAATTAAAGGTGTTTAAAGATAATACAAGCATGTTTAATACATATAGTTAATATTGTTAATAAGTTAAAGGTGTTTAAAGATAATACAAGCATGTTTAACACATATAGTTAATATTGTTAACAAGTTAAAGGTGTTTAAAGATAATACAAGCATGTTTAATACATATAGTTAATATTGTTAATAAGTTAAAGGTGTTTAAAGATAATACAAGCATGTTTAACACATAGTTAATATTGTTAAAAAATTAAAGGTGTTTAATGATAATACAAGTATGTTTAATACATATAGTTAATATTGTTAACAACTTAAAGGTGTTTAAAGATAATACAAGCATGTTTAACACATATAGTTAATATTGTTAACAAGTTAAAGGTGTTTAAAGATAATACAAGCATGTTTAACACATATAGTTAATATTGTTAATAAGTTAAAGGTGTTTAAAGATAATACAAGCACGTTTAACACATATAGTTAATATTGTTAATAAGTTAAAGGTGTTTAATGAAAATACAAGAATGTTTAGTACATATAGTTAATCTTGTTAACAACTTAAAGGTGTTTAAAGATAATACAAGCATGTTTAACACATATAGTTAATATTGTTAACAAGTTAAAGGTGTTTAATGATAATACAATTTTGTTTAGTACATATAGTTAATCTTGTTAACAACTTAAAGGTTTTTAAAGATAATACAAGCATGTTTAACACATATAGTTAATATTGTTAACAAGTTAAAGGCGTTTAAAGATAATACAAGCATGTTTAACACATATAGTTAATATTGTTAACAACTTAAAGGTGTTTAATGATAATACAAGCATGTTTAACACATAGTTAATATTGTTAAAAAATTAAAGGTGTTTAATGATAATACAAGCATGTTTAACACATATAGTTAATATTGTTAAAAAATTAAAGGTGTTTAATGATAATACAAGCATGTTTAATACATATAGTTAATATTGTTAACAAGTTAAAGGTGTTTAATGATAATACAAGCATGTTTAACACATAGTTAATATTGTTCAAAAATTAAAGGTGTTTAATGATAATACAAGCATGTTTAATACATATAGTTAATCTTGTTAACAAGTTAAAGGTGTTTAATGATAATACAAGCATCTTTAACACATAGTTAATATTGTTCAAAAATTAAAGGTGTTTAATGATAATACAATTTTGTTTAGTACATATAGTTAATCTTGTTAACAACTTAAAGGTTTTTAAAGATAATACAAGCATGTTTAACACATATAGTTAATATTGTTAACAACTTAAAGGTGTTTAAAGATAATACAAGCATGTTTAACACATATAGTTAATATTGTTAACAAGTTAAAGGTGTTTAAAGATAATACAAGCATGTTTAACACATATAGTTAATATTGTTAATAAGTTAAAGGTGTTTAAAGATAATACAAGCATGTTTAACACATATAGTTAATATTGTTAACAAGTTAAAGGTGTTTAAATATAATACAACCATGTTTAACACATATAGTTAATATTGTTAACAAGTTAAAGGTGTTTAAAGATAATACAAGCATGTTTAACACATATAGTTAATATTGTTAACAAGTTAAAGGTGTTTAAAGATAATACAAGCATGTTTAACACATATAGTTGATATTGTTAACAAGTTAAAGGTGTTTAAAGATAATACAAGCATGTTTAATACATATAGTTAATATTGTTAATAAGTTAAAGGTGTTTAAAGATAATACAAGCATGTTTAACACATATAGTTAATATTGTTAACAAGTTAAAGGTGTTTAAAGATAATACAAGCATGTTTAACACATAGTTAATATTGTTAAAAAATTAAAGGTGTTTAATGATAATACAAGTATGTTTAATACATATAGTTAATATTGTTAACAACTTAAAGGTGTTTAAAGATAATACAAGCATGTTTAACACATATAGTTAATATTGTTAACAAGTTAAAGGTGTTTAAAGATAATACAAGCATGTTTAACACATATAGTTAATATTGTTAATAAGTTAAAGGTGTTTAAAGATAATACAAGCACGTTTAACACATATAGTTAATATTGTTAATAAGTTAAAGGTGTTTAATGAAAATACAAGAATGTTTAGTACATATAGTTAATCTTGTTAACAACTTAAAGGTGTTTAAAGATAATACAAGCATGTTTAACACATATAGTTAATATTGTTAACAAGTTAAAGGTGTTTAAAGATAATACAAGCATGTTTAACACATATAGTTAATATTGTTAATAAGTTAAAGGTGTTTAAAGATAATACAAGCACGTTTAACACATATAGTTAATATTGTTAATAAGTTAAAGGTGTTTAATGAAAATACAAGAATGTTTAGTACATATAGTTAATCTTGTTAACAACTTAAAGGTGTTTAAAGATAATACAAGCATGTTTAACACATATAGTTAATATTGTTAACAAGTTAAAGGTGTTTAATGATAATACAATTTTGTTTAGTACATATAGTTAATCTTGTTAACAACTTAAAGGTTTTTAAAGATAATACAAGCATGTTTAACACATATAGTTAATATTGTTAACAAGTTAAAGGCGTTTAAAGATAATACAAGCATGTTTAACACATATAGTTAATATTGTTAACAACTTAAAGGTGTTTAATGATAATACAAGCATGTTTAACACATAGTTAATATTGTTAAAAAATTAAAGGTGTTTAATGATAATACAAGCATGTTTAACACATATAGTTAATATTGTTAAAAAATTAAAGGTGTTTAATGATAATACAAGCATGTTTAATACATATAGTTAATATTGTTAACAAGTTAAAGGTGTTTAATGATAATACTAGCATGTTTAACACATAGTTAATATTGTTCAAAAATTAAAGGTGTTTAATGATAATACAATTTTGTTTAGTACATATAGTTAATCTTGTTAACAACTTAAAGGTTTTTAAAGATAATACAAGCATGTTTAACACATATAGTTAATATTGTTAACAAGTTAAAGGCGTTTAAAGATAATACAAGCATGTTTAACACATATAGTTAATATTGTTAACAACTTAAAGGTGTTTAATGATAATACAAGCATGTTTAACACATAGTTAATATTGTTAAAAAATTAAAGGTGTTTAATGATAATACAAGCATGTTTAACACATATAGTTAATATTGTTAACAAGTTAAAGGTGTTTAAAGATAATACAAGCATGTTTAACACATATAGTTAATATTGTTAACAAGTTAAAGGTGTTTAAAGATAATACAAGCATGTTTAATACATATAGTTAATATTGTTAATAAGTTAAAGGTGTTTAAAGATAATACAAGCATGTTTAACACATATAGTTAATATTGTTAACAAGTTAAAGGTGTTTAAAGATAATACAAGCATGTATAACACATATAGATTCCTTTCTTTCATGAAGACAAGAATATAAGTTGGTGTATTACCTGATTGTGATGACTTGCATTGATTGGAATCAGACAGTGGTGCTGATAATGTACGCATTTTCGAACGGAGGAGAAAAAAAGTCCTCCTTTCTATCCAATACCACATGAAAGTGTTTGGTTTTTGCCATCTTATTTGTCCAGCTTCCGTACTCCTTTGTATACACTTTACAAGAAATACATTGTCGGCAAACTCCGTAGCTTGCTAGCTTGTGCACGCCCAGCTTTCTGAGACTCTTATTTTGTTAGCGCAACTGTGCAGTCGGTCTGTGGAGTTTTGACGACAGGTACGGCGTCAGAGCCTTCCAGTCGGTAATTTTAATGAGCTGGCAGCAGCCAGCGTCATCTCAGAAGACCCCCGGGTGCCGTGAATGTCAATCAAGTGACGTCATAGTGAAGATTTATGATCGCTCATTTGTAGGACTATTTTTTTAACGCCTGGCTGGTGATCGACTGACACACCCTCCGAGATCGACCGGTAGCTCGCGATCGACGTAATGAGCACCCCTGCTGTAAAGCACCAGTTCCATTGGCAGCAAAACAGGCCCAGAGCATAATACTACTATCACCATGCTTGACGGTAGGCATGGTGCTCTTGGTATTAAAAGCCCTACCTTGTCTCCTCCAAACATATTGCTGGGTATTGTGGCCAAACAGCTGAATTTTTGTTTCATCTGACCACAGAACTTTCCTCCAGAAGGTCTTATCTTTGTCTATGGGATGTCAGATGCTCACATTTTCAGTAGACCCATAATAAATTCATAAAAGAAGCAAACTTTTTTGTGAGCAACAAGTATGTGCTCCAATCACTACATCACAAAGAAATAAGAGTTGTAGAAATGATTGTAAACTCAAGACAGCCATGACATGATGTTCTTTACAAGTGGATGTAAAGGTTTGACCAGGACTATATGTGCTCTTAGTAACTGTGACAGCAACTGTACCGGACTTACCTTGACCCTGGCGGTCACATCTGCTCGTCTCTAGCCAGGTGGTGAGGCTAAAGGCCACACCACTATCTTGACAGAGTGTGAAGTGAATTCCTGTCCTAGTTGTGTACTGACAAGACATTCTGTTCAACTGAGGATCCAAACAAAACTGCTACAATTGGTCAAATGATTCAGTTATTATTATCGGCGGTCACTCGAACGAGTATGACGATCCTCCTGGTAGGGGTGTATCCCTTTATGGAGGATGCCTGTGCGTGACTTTAGACAGTCACCACACGATCCTTGACAGAATCGGGTCAGGGTCCAGTGGCATGGAATCCAAGACGACTGGGGACCCTTTTCTGCTGCAGCCTTCTTCCACCATCGCAGCCTTTGTGGTAGACCTTAAATCTGCACTTTAACGTCATGCCCAAGACATATATGTATATATGTTATATATGTATATTACAACTTTATAGATGTATATTACAACTCCTGATAGGAAGTCACCATCTGTTATAGTACATTAATGCACATTCATGAACATATCAAATGTTAATGTGCCAAATTGTAGCAAAAGGCTCATTTCGATCTGTTTGACCTCAGGACCCAACTTTTACACTACAGAGGTGACCTGGGGACCACTCCAATATTAACACTGAATGAGTACTCTTACTCTTGATTTTGATCATATTCAATAAAATAAAACATCTAACCTACTTACAGTTAACTACCTTTGTTAATCACAAATATTATTAATTTAACAAATCAATCATAGGCTTAGGTCAGGCTGATTAGAAATTCAGTACACAGGAAGCGACCTGCGTACTGAAACGGGCAGGAGAAAAAGTGTCAGGATGTGTTTCCAACTCAAACAGGATGAATGGCGCCCAAAAGAACAGCCTTTCCTCCTTCCTTTTCAGAGGTCGGGTGTGTTTGTTGCTTCCTTCCTTGCCATTTTCGTCGAGAAGTTTTGCGGTCGCAGAAACTGGGTGGGAAAGACGTTTGTCGCCTATTTTTAACATAAAGGCATTGTGACGCAACCCGTCCAAGCAAACCTGAGAGGCTTACTTCCAACCACGCAGTCGGTCCCGGAATGATTAGCCGGGCGGCGCTCGCCATGTAGGAGTAAAAGTGATGTCACATGTTATTCTTCTTTTGGGAATTTGAGAGTGCTGACATAGTCCTCCTGGTGGTAAATATAGGAGCTGCGATCTTAGGAAGAGGAAAATAAAAGACAATCACTGCCTATAAACATGCAGTCCTTTCAAAGTACCTCAGCAAATCATTGTGTGAATGCTCCAAAACATTTACAAATACCGTATTTTCCGCACCATAAGGCGCCCTGGGTTATAAGCCGCGCCTTCAATGAACGGCATATTTCAAAACTTTGTCCACCTATAAGCCGCCCCGTGTTGTAAGCCGCATCTAACTGCGCTAAAGGAATGTCAAAAAAACAGTCAGATAGGTCAGTCAAACTTTAATAATATATTAAAAACCAGCGTTCTAACTCCCAAAATGTACGCAAATGTGCAATCACAAACATAGTAAAATTCAAAATAGTGCAGAGCAATAGCAACATAATGTTGCTCGAACGTTAATGTCACAACACACAAAATAAACATAACGCTCACTTTCTGAAGTTATTCTTCATTCATAAATCCCTCGAATTCTTCTCCTTCGGTGTCCGAATTGAAAAGTTGGGCGAATGTGGGATCCAAAATGGCCGGCTCCGTCTCGTCGAAGTAATCGGAGTCAGTGTCGCTGTTGTCCAGCAGTTCTGTGAATCCTGCCTTCCGGAAAGCTCGGACCACAGTTGTGACCGAAATATCTGCCCAGGCATTTACGATCCACTGGCAGATGTTGGCGTATGTCGTCCGGCGCTGTCTCCCTGTCTTAGTGAAGGTGTGTTCGCCTTCGGTCATCCACTGTTCCCACGCCGTTAGCAGTCTAGCTTCGAATGCCCTGTTGACACCAATATCTAGCGGCTGGAGGTCTTTTGTCAATCCACCCGGAATGACGGCGAGTATTGAATTAAGCGCGTAAGCGTGTCTCTTAATGTGATGTTATGAGCTAGCAAATATAACAACTACACTACCCAGCATGCAACGATAGTGACGAGCATGCGCGGTAGCCCTGAGAAGCGTTGTTGTATGCTGGCAGTTAGAATGTGGTTATGAGCACGCTGTGAGTAAACGTTGAGAACTCAGTTAACACGCCTCGTCTGCATTATTTATAATTAGACAGACAACACACTTAATAGGAGCCATTTTGGGGTCTTTACATAAACACACAAATGGAAATGAAACGTCACATATCCCAGCATGCACCGCGCGCTTCTTCTTCTTCTACGGGGAAAAAAGATGGCGGCTGTTTACCGTAGTTGCGAGACCGAAACTTTATGAAAATTAATATTAATATTAACCCATATATAAGGCGCACCGGATTATAAGGCGCACTGTCAGCTTTTGAGAAAATTTGTGGTTTTTAGGTGCGCCTTATAGTGCGGAAAATACGGTATGCTTTTCTACACCAAAATTCATTTCATAAACTTCTTCTTCTTCTACAGATTTTGGCGCGCTTTACCTTCCACATTTTTCACCCGATTCAAACCATTCCACCTTCAACACATTCCACTCATCCTGGACATTGAAACAATTATTTTTCCAAGTTCAAAAAAATCCCCCGGAATTCCCGTTTTTTCCAAACCCTTTTTTGAAACTTTATTTTCTGGCGACGACTCCTTCCACATTTTTCAACCCACTTCAACCGTTCCACCGTCCAAACATTCCTCTTAAAGGGGAACATTATCACAATTTCAGAAGGGTTAAAACCATTAAAATCAGTTCCCAGTGGCTTATTTTATTTTTCGAAGTTTTTTTCAAAATTTTACCCATCACGCAATATCCCTAAAAAAAAGCTTCAAAGTGCCTGATTTTAACCATCGTTATTGTCGGAGGCAGATATTTACATATATCCGAATTTAAGTTGTACTTCGTCCGTTTCTTTGTCATATTTGAAAACAGCTCGTCTTTTCCACTTCTTCTCTTGATGCTCTGTCAGCAAGCAAACTCTGTGTGTTAACCTTGAGTTCTTTGGAATGTATTATGGCTAGGGAGACGTTGTGCTTTTGTTATGGCTAGGGAGGTGGAAGGGAAGAGAGGTTTTTGGCGTTGGGAAGGAAGACCATTTTGGGTGTGCGGGATAGAAGGTTCTAGGGTTAGACTGGTCTCAATCTAAAATGTATATTGTCAAAGCTTTGAGAATATATACAACAAAATACCTATTCTGTCTCTGGTGGTTTTTCAACTCAGCTTTAAGTGTCGGAAAGAACTTGGGAGCGAATTGTGACTTGAATTCCCTGGGAGGAACAACTGGTCCAAAACGCAACATTATATACACCCGTCCATTTTCCTGTGACGTCACATAGTGAAGCCAACACAAACAAACATGGCGGAAAGAACAGCAAGCTATAGCGACATTAGCTCGGATTCAGACTCGGATTTCAGCGGCTTAAGCGAAATTGAAGAAGAAACTGAAGCTATTGAACCATATCGGTTTGAACCGTATGCAAGCGAAAACGACGAAAGCGACACGGGAGAAAGCGAGGACGAATTCGGCGATCGCCTTCTAACCAACGATTGGTATGTGTTTGTTTTTAAGTGTTGTAATGTTTTTAAGCTAAATTATTGGCAAACACAGTTTATGTATAATAATTTACGTAAAACCGCGAGTAATGAATAAAGTTTTCATCAATTAATATATTCTGTAGACATACCCTCATCCGCTCTCTTTTCCTGAAAGCTGATCTGTCCAGTTTTGGAGTTGATGTCAGCAGGCCAGGGAAGCTAGGGTCGATATTCTTCTCTTGATCATCTTCGGTGGCATAAGGGACGGTGTGAGCCAAGACATCCAGGGGGTTTAGCTCGCTCGTCTGCGGGAACAAACTGCCGCCATTGCTTGCCGTGCTACCGGGGTCCTTTGTCCCTGAATTGCTCACACACTGGGGGTCTGGCGGCAGATTTCTTGGACTTTATGGTTGGAAATGCATCTGCTTTGAGTGTCGCAGGATATCCACACATTCTTGCCATCTCTGTCGTAGCATAGCTTTCGTCGGTAAAGTCCAATTTTTTGCCACTTTGGCATCTTTGGGCCACTGGTGCAACTTGAATCCGTCCCTGTTGGTGTTGTTACACCCTCCGACAACACACCGACGAGGCATGATGTCTCCAAGGTACGGAAAACAGTCGAAAAAAACGGAAAATAACAGAGCTGATTTGACTCGGTGTTTGAGAAAATGGTGGCGTGACGTCATCGCTCTGAGAGCGAATAATAGAAAGGCGTTTAATTCGCCAAAATTCACCCATTTAGAGTTCGGAAATCGGTTACCGTATTTTCGGCACCATAAGGCGCCCTGGGTTATAAGCCGCGCCTTCAATGAACGGCATATTTCAAAACTTTGTCCACCTATAAGCCGCCCCGTGTTGTAAGCCGCATCTAACTGCGCTAAAGGAATGTCAAAAAAACAGTCAAATAGGTCAGTCAAACTTTAATAATATATTAAAAACCAGCGTGATGTGGGCGCGCATGGAGTCGTATGTCAACATGGACGGAGCTGCGTGAAAAAAGCCACCCGGCCTCTTCGCGTAAACTTAAACTTCCCTTAACCACTCGCTCATCTTTTCTTCATCCATCCCTTCGAGTTAGCTTTTATGATGACGCCGGCTGGAAAGGTCTCTTTTGGCAAGGTCTTCCTTTTGAATATCACCATGGGTGGAAGTTTCTGGCCATTAGCATGGCAAGCTAGAACCACAGTGAAGGATGACTTCTCATTCCCTGTGGTGCGAATATTCACCGTACGTGCTCCCGTTGTATCCACAGTGCGGTTCACAGGAATATCAAAAGTCAGTGGAACCTCGTCCATGTTGATAATGTTTCTGGCCGGATCTTTTTTTCAGCTATCTTGTTTTTACAATATGCATGGAAAGTAGCCAGCTTTTCTTGAAAGTCTTTAGGCAGTTGCTGTGAAATAGTAATCAGTGTGCGGATGGAGAGATTGCGTCTTTTCATGAACCGGATCCCTGTCGATTAGTAGGAGCCATTTTGTGGTCTTTACAGATGTAAACACACAAAGGAAATGAAACGTACGGTAATATCCGCGCGCTTTTTCTTCTTCTACGCGGGCGGGTGGTTGCTTACAGTAGAAGAAGAAGCGCTTCCTGTTCTATGGGGGCGGGTGCTTACCTTGGCGGTTGCTTGCGTAGAAGAAGAAGCACTTCCTCTTCTACGGGGAAAAAAGATGGCGGCTGTTTACCGTAGTTGCGAGACCGAATCTTTATGAAAATGAATCTTAATATTAATCCATATATAAAGCGCACCGGGTTAAAAGCCGCACTGTCAGCTTTTGAGTAAATTTGTGGTTTTTAGGTGCGGCTAATAGTGCGGAAAATACGGTAAAAAAAAAAAAAGGTCTTTTTTCTGCAACATCAAGGTATATATTGACGCTTACATAGGTCTGGTGATAATGTTCCCCTTTAATCAGGACAAAAAATCCTGGTTTTCCCAAAATTCCAGGAATTCCTTCATACCATTTCTCAATTAAAAATGTTAATACTTCAACATTTCTCGACCGATTTGGGAAAAACTCCAACACCAACCATTTCAACTCATTCAGATCATTCAAGCTTTCCCCCAAATTCCCACATTTTTGGGGAATTCCCATTGAAATGAATGGGACATTCTTCAAAGTTCCACAACCCCCACATTTCTCATCTGATTCAAACAGTTCCAACTTCAAAATATTCAGCTTAATTGGGAATTGTGTGCTGTACTTCAACAATTATAAAACATTTCCAGGATTTTAGTTCAACGTCAGCATTGGAGCATTCACACGCAGTTCCTTTAGGAATTGCCTTATCTAGTTGAAATTAGTATTATCGTAGTATAACTTTGCTCTGATAATAATGATGGTCACAGAAAAGGTAATTACAAACCCTGTTTCCATATGAGTTGGGGAATTGTGTGAGATGTAAATATAAACGGAATACAATGATTTGCAAATCCTTTTCAAGCCATATTCAGTTGAATATGCTACAAAGACAACATATTTGATGTTCAAACTCATAAACATTTTTTTTTTGTTGCAAATAATCATTACCTTTAGAATTTGATGCCAGCAACACGTGACAAAGAAGTTGGGAAAGGTGGCAATAAATACTGATAAAGTTGAGGAATGCTCATCAAACACTTATTTGGAACATCCCACAGGTGAACAGGCTAATTGGGAACAGGTGGGTGCCATGATTGGGTATAAAAACAGCTTCCCAAAAAATGCTCAGTCTTTCACAAGAAAGGATGGGGCGAGGTACACCCCTTTGTCCACAACTGCGTGAGCAAATAGTCAAACAGTTTAAGAACAACGTTTCTCAAAGTGCAATTGCAAGACATTTAGGGATTTCAACATCTACGCTCCATAATATCATCAAAAGGTTCAGAGAATCTGGAGAAATCACTCCACGTAAGCGGCATGGCCGGAAACCAACATTGAATGACCGTGACCTTCCATCCCTCAGACGGCACTGCATCAACAACCGACATCAATCTCTAAAGGATATCACCACATGGGCTCAGGAACACTTCAGAGAACCACTGTCACTAAATACAGTTGGTCGCTACATCTGTAAGTGCAAGTTAAAGCTCTACTATGCAAAGTGAAAGCCATTTATCAACAACACCCAGAAACGCCGTCGGCTTCTCTGGACCCGAGATCATCTAAAATGGACTCATGCAAAGTGGAAAAGTGTTCTGTGGTCTGACGAGTCCACATTTCAAATTGTTTTTGGAAATATTCGACATCATGTCATCCGGACCAAAGGGGAAGCGAACCATCCAGACTGTTATCGATGCAAAGTTGAAAAGGCAGCATGTGTGATGGTATGGGGGTGCATTAGTGCCCAAGGCATGGGTAACTTACACATCTGTGAAGGCACCATTAATGCTGAAAGGTACATACAGGTTTTGGAACAACATATGCTGCCATCTAAGCGCCGTCTTTTTCATGGACGCCCCTGCTTATTTCAGCAAGACAATGCCAAGCCACATTCAGCACGTGTTACAACAGCGTGGTTTCGTAAAGAAAGAGTGCGGGTACTTTCCTGGGCCGCCTGCAGTCCAGACCTGTCTCCCATCGAAAAAGTGTGGCGCATTATGAAGCGTAAAATATGACAACGGAGACCCCCGGACTGTTGAACGACTGAAGCTCTAAATAAAACAAGAATGGGAAAGAATTCCACTTTCAAAGCTTCAACAATTCGTTTCCTCAGTTCCCAAACGTTTATTGAGTGTTGTTAAAAGAAAAGGTGAACATGCCCTTTCCCAACTACTTTGGCACGTGTTGCAGCCATGAAATTCTAAGTTAATTATTATTTGCAAAAAAAAAAAGAAGTTTATGAGTTTGAACATCAAATATGTTGTCTTTGTAGCATATTCAACTGAATATGGCTTGAAAAGGATTTGCAAATCATTGTATTCCGTTTATATTTACATCTAACACAATTTCCCAACTCATATGGAAACGGGGTTTGTATATTAAAACCCTTGCATTTTCAGTTTTAGAACCTTTCAGTGAGCAGATGATCTCACATCCTGAGGATGGCATGGCACACACGTTGCATGCAATCACCGTCAACCAGGAGCAAAGGGAAATTTACAGTCGAGATCTCGTTTGCTTTCTCTAACGCACACAGTGTGTAGCTATTTGTGACCCGCTCACTCACTCCCTCAAATCTAATAATAAGACCGACATGGGCTTGTTGGCGTTTAAATGCACCGCTGATGTTGCAGAAACCAAAACGCGAAAGGGTTTCGAGCTCAGCGTGCTTCGAGCATTGTTTAATTGAACCGAACCATGCAGAGCTCTTGAACTTTTTGGTATGTTCTTGGTTTTACAGAGGTTTACATCTCTGAGGGAGCAGGCGGCGAGTTGACAGACACGCTCACAAACCGAGCCATATTGAGACTGGAATGTCATTGCTCCTAAATCTGATAGAATTCAAGTCAAAGTTATCTCATTCATGTATAAGGGCTGTGACAAAGGGCAGCCTTGGCGGAGTCCAACCCTCACTGGAAACGTGTCCGACTTACTACCGGCAATGCGGACCAAGTGCTGACACTGATCATACAGGGAGCGGACTACCACAATCAGACAGTCCGATACCCCATACTCTCTGAGCACTCCCCACAGGACTTCCAGAGGGACACGGTCCAATGCCTTCTCCAAGTCCACAAAGCACATGTAGACTGGTTGGGCAAACTCCCATGCACCCTCAAGGACCCTGCCGAGAGTATAGAGCTGGTCCACAGTTCCACGACCAGGACGAAAACCACACTGTTCCTCCTGAATCCGAGGTTCGACTATCCGGCGTAGCCTCCTCTCCAGTACACCTGAATAGACTTTACCAGGAAGGCTGAGGAGTGTGATCCCACGATAGTTGGAACACACCCTCCGGTTCGCCTTCTTAAAGAGAGGAACCACCACCCCGGTCTGCCAATCCAGAGGTGCCGCCCCCGATGTCCACGCGATGCTGCAGAGTCTTGTCAACCAAGACAGCCCCACAGCATCCAGAGCCGTAAGGAACTCCGGGCGGATCTCATCCACCCCCGGGGCCTTGCCACCGAGGAGCTTTTTAACTACCTCAGCAACCTCAGCCACCGATTCTGTTCATAACTTTTATGGACAGAATTTCTAGGCGCAGTCAAGGCGTTGAGGGGATCTGGTTTGGTGGCTGCAGGATTAGGTCTCTGCTTTTTGCAGATGATGTGGTCCTGATGGCTTCATCTGGCCAGGATCTTCAGCTCTCACTGGATCGGTTCGCAGCCGAGTGTGAAGCGACTGGGATGAGAATCAGCACCTCCAAGTCCGAGTCCATGGTTCTCGCCCGGAAAAGGGTGGAGTGCCATCTCCGGGTCGGGGAGGAGATCTTGCCCCAAGTGGAGGAGTTCAAGTACCTCGGAGTCTTGTTCACGAGTGAGGGAAGAGTGGATCGTGAGATCGACAGGCGGATCGGTGCAGATGAGGTGGTTCGGGCATCTGGTCAGGATGCCACCCGAACGTGTTTAGGGCACGTCCAACCGGTAGGAGGCCACGGGGGAAGACCCAGGACACGTTGGGAAGACTATGTCTCCCGGCTGGCCTGGAAACGCCTCGGGGTCCCACAGGAAGAGCTGGACGAAGTCGCTGGGGAGAGGGAAGTCTGGGCTTCCCTGCTTAGGCTGCTGCCCCCGCGACCCGACCTCGGATAAGCGGAAGAAGATGGATGTATAAGGGCTGTAACAATAAACAGTATTCATAACTGCGGTAAACCTCGCCACAGTTAGTATTGCTGTTTTGAATGAAAATGATTGAAAAAATGTGATTGATAACCACTCTTTGACAAACCCACGGGCCGACTATGGTGGCTCCTGCTGAGAAGTGCTGTTCTTTTGGAAAGGTATACGGAAATGAGTGATGTTATGCTGTGGTGCCATGTAGAAAATAATGGGGGTGTCACCTCCCTAATATAGTATGTGAAACCCTGGTTATAGTTAATGCTTGGAAGGTAGTTTAATGTTTCAAAATACTTAGTCTGTAAGTTGGTTAGTTCCGTTGTCTGTGTAGATGTGGAACTCCATGAGATGTATTCATCTGTGCAACATGTGAGCCTTAAGTTGCACGTTGGTCCAGTGAGACGACTGAGAAATGTGTGACCTCACCGCTTCTCCATGCGGGCGGATCCATAACGTCATGATGAAGTGATTTTAAAGCAGCTCCATCTATTCCACGGGTGTCAACTGTGCAGGAGGGACAGCGCCTCTCTAGTCATATTTTACTGGGATTATCAGCGATATGTATTTGTTGCATAGTTGTCCAAGTAGGTGATGAAAGTTGTGACTTAGGCGCCAGAGGAATGTTATTTCAGGAATGCGTTGTTCAGACATATTTTTTGCATGATGGAGGTGAACTTTTCCATCCTCTAACTAAAGATTCTGCCATATTTGTGTATGTTCAGTCTTATCACAGCTTTCCTGTTGCAAAGTTGTAAGGCACCCTATTTTCCGGACCATAGGGCGCACCGGATTATAAGGCGCACTGCCGATGAATGGTAAATGTGCGATCTTTTTTCATATACAGTTATGTTCATAATAATAGCAGTGTGTTTAAAAAGGTGAGTAAACCTCAAAATTCTTCAAATAAATTGTATTTACCGTATTTTCCGCACCATAAGGCGCCCTGGGTTATAAGACGCGCCTTCAATGAACGGCATATTTCAAAACTTTGTCCACCTATAAGCCGCCCCGTGTTATAAGCCGCATCTAACTGCGCTAAAGGAATGTCAAAAAAACAGTCAGATAGGTCAGTCAAACTTTAATAATATATTAAAAACCAGCGTGATGTGGGCGCGCATGGAGTCGTATATCAACATGGACGGAGCTGCGTGAAAAAAGCCACCCGGCCTCTTCGCGTAAACTTACCTTAACCACTCGCTCATCTTTTCTTCATCCATCCATCCCTTCGAGTTAGCTTTTATGATGACGCCGGCTGGAAAGGTCTCTTTTGGCAAGGTCTTCCTTTTGAATATCACCATGGGTGGAAGTTTCTGGCCATTAGCATGGCAAGCTAGAACCACAGTGAAGGATGACTTCTCATTCCCTGTGGTGCGAATATTCACCGTACGTGCTCCCGTTGTATCCACAGTGCGGTTCACAGGAATATCAAAAGTCAGTGGAACCTCGTCCATGTTGATAATGTTCTCTGGCCGGATCTTTTTTTCAGCTATCTTGTTTTTACAATATGCACGGAAAGTAGCCAGCTTTTCTTGAAAGTCTTTAGGCAGTTGCTGTGAAATAGTAGTCCGTGTGCGGATGGAGAGATTGCGTCTTTTCATGAACCGGAAACCTGTCGCTTAGTAGGAGCCATTTTGTGGTCTTTACAGATGTAAACACACAAAGGAAATGAAACGTAATATCCGCGCGCTTCTTCTTCTTCTTCTACGCGGGCGGGTGGTTGCTTACAGTAGAAGAAGAAGCGCTTCCTGTTCTATGGGGGCGGGTGCTTACCTTGGCGGTTGCTTGCGTAGAAGAAGAAGCACTTCCTCTTCTATGGGGAAAAAAGATGGCGGCTGTTTACCGTAGTTGCGAGACCGAAACTTTATGAAAATGAATCTTAATATTAATCCATATATAAAGCGCACCGGGTTATAAGCCGCACTGTCAGCTTTTGAGTAAATTTGTGGTTTTTAGGTGCGGCTAATAGTGCGGAAAATACGGTAAATGAACACAAATGCATTGGGGACACTGCACATTCTATTTCAAAGCCAGAAAATTGGAAAAAAATAATTTAATTTGACAATATTTTACAGAAAGTCAAGATTATATCAAACAAAAAAATAGCAGTGTTGACGTATTTCTGTACAAAACTCAAATGTACTGTATAAACCAAGAAAGGCTTGCAGATTCAACTTTCCTTAGAGTTAACTATAATTTAGTTGCATAACCACGGTTTCTGATAACTGCTTCACATCTGTCGCACATGGAGTCCACTAAGGCTGCAGCTAACGATTATTTTTCTATCGATTAATCCGTAGATTATTTTTTCGATTAATCGGTTAATCTACAGATTTTTTTTTTTCGATTAATCTATAGATTATTTTTCCTTTTACCGATTTTTTTTATTTTATTTAAAATGAAGATGAAAAAATAAATGTAGGCCAGTTTTTTCAAAAGGCATGGCTTTTATTTACAAAAAAAAAAAGTATAGCCACTCAGTCAACATTGACAACAACATGACAAAATATTCTGTAACAATGTAAACATTTAAAAATTTTAACATTTAACAAAATTAAAAGTAGCTTATTTGCTTTTTAATGTGCAAATATAAAAGTAAACATCCAGTGCAAATCTTAATATTCTGCAATAGTATAAGCATTTCAAAAGTAAAAGTATTGCTTTTTTTGCTTTAAAATGTGCAAAAATAAAGATAAACCTCCAATACAAAAAAGTGCAAAACGGAAATATTCTGTAACAGTGTAAACATTTCAACAAAAGTAAAAGTTGTTGGTTTGTACATAGTATATGTAACTGTTAATGTTGTAAAAGGTATTTGCACAACTAATTAACGTTAGCGTTTGTGACACGTCTTGTGCCGTGGGGTTCTTTCAGGACCGACAGACTGAACGCCAGACGGCTTTGCCAGGTTTACAATCTTTTAATTTTACACAAAGTCTTTTCTCTTCCAACTCTTTTCTCTTTCTTTCCTCGCTTTTCAGCTCCTCTTCCTCGCTCTCTCGTCGTCCTCTGTCTCTGGCTCTCCTCCTCTCTCGCGCCACGTCAGCTTCACTCTGGCTATGGCGTCACATTAGTGCCAAAAATCCGAGCGCATAAAAACTGTTATCGCGCGCTGATTCTCCACTTCGTGCGCGCGTGCGACACCCTTTTGCGCGCGCGTGGTGCCTTTTTGCGCGCGCGCGGTGCCTTTCTGCGCGCGTGCCGTCTCGGTCTGCGCGCTCTCTGTGTACTCCTGGCATCTCTCCTCGCGCTGTCATGTTTCTTTTTGGCACTTTGGGGGCGGGTATGCTTAGACGGCCCCTCCTTTCTGATTGGCTCTGTGCATTTTTCATATGACCAATCATTCTCCAGCGTAGCAACGTTGTAGCCATCTTACCTCGGACATCTAGCCTCAATCATTACATTGATGTCAATGGTACATGTACTAATTAAATTACCATAACTTGCTCGATTTTCCACCAATTTACAAACGGTTTGCCTTGTTACAAATCTTATTACATGTAGATATGACATAGGATGCTGTACCTGTTGAAATTACCTCTTTCGCTTTAAAAAAAAGACTTAATTGTGCAACATAGTTGTGTAGGGTCAGTGTTAGTCAGTTCTCTGATTATTTTAAACTGTTTCAGAATACATTATTAAAAGGCTATTTTTAACATTTTAAAAACTAAATTCAAATATTATTTCATTACTTTTATGGCTGAATCAAAAGAAATTCCATAAATTAGAAAACAAATGTTCAAGAAGAAGTGAAAATATAAAATAATGTTATGGTTGGATGTTATTGCTGGTGGAGCAGTTCTGGCTGAAAGATGTGATTATGGTGTTTGTTGTCTTATTATTTATTTGGGTCACATTTTGTATTACCCTGTATTGTGTTTATGTGGTATGAAATAACCTTCATCAGCGCGCAACATTTTTTTTATCCACTTCTTCCTCCGTAAATCTTGATACATATTGACGATGACCCGCCCTGCTATACTTCTGATTGGCTCTGAGCATTTTCCCTTGACCAATCAGAAAGAAGGGGCCGTCTGAGCATACCCGCCCCCAAAGTGCCAAAACGAAACATGACAGCACGAGGAGAGATGCCAGGAGTACACCGAGAGCGCACAGGCCGAGACGGCGCGCGCGCAGAAAGGCACCGCGCGCGCGCAAAAAGGTGTCGCGCGCGCACACGAAGTGGAGAATCAGCACGCGATAACAGTTTTTATGCGCTCGGATTTTTGGCACTAATGTGACGCCATATCTGGCTCCTTCCAGTCTCTCTTCCCTCTCTCTGCTGCTCCCCTTTTCTTTAGCGAGAGGAGATTGGATGATCGTGCCCAGGTGCGCGGATCGCGGCGTCGCTCCCGGCGCGCCCCGCCTCGCCGCTCGCTCGCCGGCCCCGCCTCTCCACAGCGTTAAAGAGGAGCGCGTCTTTGTAAACACTGAACAGGCACGCCAAACGCGCCTTTCAGAGCGAAATGGTGCTTTAGTTTATGAATTTACAACGCAGATACAAATGACACATTCATGTTTTTGTGTAATGATGACAACGTATACTCACGCGGACGATTGACTAGTTGATGGCGATGGCAAGAACGTTGTCGGGTGTTTTCTTTTCAAATGTTGGTTCATAGCTGCTATGATAGGCCATTTCCGCTCGACACAGTGTGCATACAACAACATTATTAGGCCGTTTTTTTAAATACTCCCACACTTTTGAGACTTTTGGCGTGCTTTTTTCCCCTGGCTCGCACCGCTCGCAGACGCGCTCCGCCATGACGGTAGTGTGACGTAAATATGCAACGCGTCGACACACAAAACGGCGTCGACGTATTTACGTAACCGATGACGTCGACTACGTCGACGCGTCGTTTCAGCCTTAGAGTCCACCAACTTCTGGCACCGGTCAACAGGTATTGCAGCCCAGGACAATTGTACAACGTTCCACAATTCCTCTGCATTTTTTGGTTTTGCCTCATGAACAGCATTTTTTATGAGTTTTCAATGGGATTAAGGTTCGGGGATTGTGCTGGCCTCTCCATTACTTGAATTCTGTTTGTCTGGAACCATGATTTTGCTCGCTTGCTGGTGTGTTTGGGGTCATTGTCTTGTTGAAACACCCATTTCAAGGGCATTTCCTCTTCAGCATGACTTCTTCCAGTATTCTGATGTACTCAAACTGATCCATGATCCCTGGTACGTGATAAATAGGACCAACACTATAGTACGAGAAACATCCCCATATCATGATGCTTGCACCACCATGCTTCACCGTCTTCACTGTGTACTGGGGCTTGAATTCAGTGTTTGCAGGACGTCTGACAAACTGTCTGTGGCCCTTAGACCCAAGAAGAACAATCTTACTCTCATCAGTCCCCAAATAATACGCCATTTCTTTTTAGGCCAGTCAATGTGTTCTTTGGCAAATTGTAATCGCTTCAGCACACGTCTTTTTTTTAACAATGGGACTTTGCGGGGGCTTTTTGCTGGTAGCTTGGCTTCACGTAGACGTGGTCTGATTGTTACAGTACTTACAGGCCATCTTAGATCTTCTTTGATCCTACTGGAGCTGATCATTGGCTGAGCCTTTGCCAATTTGGTTATTCTCCCATCCATTCCAATAGTCGTTTTTCTTCTTCTTCCTTGACCTTTTTGGTTTTGGCTGCCATTTTAAAGCGTTTGATACAATTTTAGCTGAACAGCCTATCATTTTCTGCACTTCTTTATAGGTTTCCCCCTCTTTTATTAAATTCTTAATCAAAGAACGCTCTTCTTCTGAACAGTGTCTTCAACGACCCATTTTACTCAGTTTTTCCAAGGACAAATGCACAGTCAGCATATGCAGCGTCAGTTGCCTTGATCCTTAAATAAGGGCCACTTGTTTAACACCTTTTTTTCCCACATAATCAATGACCTCACTAATTGAACTACGTACACTGCTATTTTTTGGAACACGCCCCTTTCAGTAAATGATTCAGTTTCACAGAATCAGCAGCATGCACGTCATGCCTGTTGGGTCTGTTGGTTTTCTAAACATTCTAGAAACTTACTTGCAGTGTAGAAATTGAAATTCTAACAAAGACAGTGATTTATCTTGCTAGTGATGCGGGACTGCTATTATTTTGAACACAACTGTATAAGGCGCACCGGATTATAAGACGCATTAAAGTAGTCATATTATCATATTTTTTTCTAAATGTAAAAGACTTCCTTGTGGTCTACATAACATGTAATGGTGGTTCTTTGCTCAAAATGTTGCATAGATGATGTTTTACACATCATCTTCAACTCACTTTCTGACAGTCTCTTCAGGATGCACCGTTTTGTGGGCGGTCTTATTTACGTGGCTCGCCTTCGGCAGCGTCTTCTCCCCGTCATCTTTGTTGTAGCGGTGTAGTGTGCAAGGACGGGAGTGGAAGAAGTGTCAAAAGATGGCGCTAACTGTTTTAATCACATTCAGACTTTACTTCAATCAATAACGGAACAGCATCTCCTCATCCAGAAAGAACAACACCGGAAATGTGTCCCGTGAAAAAAACGTCCGACCGGAACTCTCTTATAACTAAAGTTCCTTGGGTGAATAATGTAAACTCACTACACCGGTATGTTTTAGTGCTTTCATGGTGAGTTTACTGACAGATATAAGTAGGAACTTTACACTACTTTATATTAGAAATAGCAACGGTGGAGGATGAATGTCCCATAACAAGAAGATAGAGAAAAAAAGAAGCTTATTGACTACGGTGTCGGGACGGACTACAAAGGCAGACTCGCGCAAATTTTCAGGACTTATGCAGATCCAAAATACAGATCAGCAGATACCAGAAGGTAAGAAAAGTTGCTTTTGCAAAATATTGCGAAATGAAACGCCAGATAGTATGTCTTACCTTTTTTCACACATAAGTCGCTCCTGAGTATAAGTCGCACCCCCGGCCAAACTATGAAAAAAACTGCCACTTATAGTCCGAAAAATACGGTAGTTATACAAGCAGAAAAAAGTGAAATACATAAAATAACAAATTAAATGGATAAATAAACATTAAACATGTGAAGACTCTTGTTGGCGTAGGTACTTTTTTACTTACTAATGGTCTATTTTCAATCTTTTTTCATATATAAGGCGCACTGGATTATAAGGCGCGTTAAAGGGGTCATATTATCATTATTAGTTCTAAATGTAAAATACTTCCTTGTGGTCTACATAACATGTGATGGTGGTTCTTTGCTCAAAATGTTGCATAGATGATGTTTTACACATCATCTTCAACTCACTTTCTGACAGTCTCTTCAGGCAGTCTTATTTACGTGCCTCCACTTGGACAGCGTCTTCTCCCCGTCATCTTTATTGTAGCGGTGTAGCGTGCAAGGACGAAGGGGAAGAAGTGTCAAAAGATGGCGCTAACTGTTTTAATGACATTCACACTTACTTCAATCAATAACGGAGCAGCATCTCCTCATCCGTGGCTCACTAGTGCAACAACAACACCCGAAATGTGTCTGACCGGAACTCTCTAATAACTTAAAGTTCCTTGGGTGAATAATGTAAACTCACTACACCGGTATGTTTTAGTGCTTTCATGGTGAGTTTACTGACAGATATAAGTAGGAACTTTACACTACTTTATATTAGAAATAGCAACGGTGGATGATGAATGTCCCATAACAAGAAAAAAAAAAGAAGCTTATCGGCGTCGGGACGGACTACAAAGGCAGACTCGCGCAAATTTTCAGGACTTATGCAGATCCAAAATACAGATCAGCAGATACCAGAAGGTAAGAAAAGTTGCTTTTGCAAAATATTGCGAAATGAAACGCCAGATAGTATGTCTTACCTTTTTTCACACATAAGTCGCTCCTGAGTATAAGTCGCACCCCCGGCCAAACTATGAAAAAAACTGCCACTTATAGTCCGAAAAATACGGTAGTTATACAAGCAGAAAAAAGTGAAATACATAAAATAACAAATTAAATGGATAAATGAACATTAAACATGTGAAGACTCTTGTTGGCGTAGGTACTTTTTTACTTACTAATGGTCTATTTTCAATCTTTTTTCATATATAAGGCGCACTGGATTATAAGGCGCGTTAAAGGGGTCATATTATCATTATTAGTTCTAAATGTAAAATACTTCCTTGTGGTCTACATAACATGTGATGGTGGTTCTTTGCTCAAAATGTTGCATAGATGATGTTTTACACATCATCTTCAACTCACTTTCTGACAGTCTCTTCAGGCAGTCTTATTTACGTGCCTCCACTTGGACAGCGTCTTCTCCCCGTCATCTTTATTGTAGCGGTGTAGCGTGCAAGGACGGAGGGGAAGAAGTGTCAAAAGATGGCGCTAACTGTTTTAATGACATTCACACTTACTTCAATCAATAACGGAGCAGCATCTCCTCATCCGTGGCTCACCAGTGCAACAACAACACCCGAAATGTGTCTGACCGGAACTCTCTAATAACTTAAAGTTCCTTGGGTGAATAATGTAAACTCACTACACCGGTGTGTTTTAGCGCTTTCATGGTGAGTTTACTGACAGATATAAGTAGGAACTTTACACTACTTTATATTAGAAATGGCAACAGTGGAGGATGAATGTCCCATAACAAGAAAAAAAAAGAAGCTTATCGGCGTCGGGACGGACTACAAAGGCAGACTCGCGCAAATTTTCAGGACTTATGCAGATCCAAAATACAGATCAGCAGGTACCAGAAGGTAAGAAAAGTTGCCTTTGCAAAATATTGCGAAACGAAACGCCAGATAGTATGTCTTACCTTTTTCACATACCATAATAATACTCCTATGTTGAAGCACAGTACAATCCATCAAGTGGTGTGGCTTCATAGCTTACCAAAGTCCTACTAAAACATTTTGATAGATTTTTGAGCGCCATGTGTAATGTTCTATATTTTCAATGGAACATATAAAATGTAGGTGTTGTTTACTTGAGTCTTATTGCCTTCATAGTGCAGTCAACACTTATCTCCTATGTGTGAGTGCCATCTACTGGTCACAGTTATCATTACACCATGGACCAAATAAAATAGCTTCAAGGTCGGTAAGCACAACCAAAAATATTCCGTGCATTAGACGCACCGGGTTACAAGGCGCACTGTCGAGTTTTGAGGATTTTAAGTGCGCCTTACAGTCCGGAAAATACGGTAATCAGGAAACCAAGCTTGCTTCTCCCTGCTGTGTTTTAATGCTCTGGCCTTGAGTGAGGGGACAATGTAGCCCCCCTGGTTATGTAGGTCGAGCAGCCGCTCATTTGATGTGCTTTTTTCTCGTGTGTTTCTTCAGAACAATCTGGCCTTGGTTGCTACAGTTTAAACCTCAACCCGTTTCTTAGCACCAACTGGGAAATGTGAACACTCGCTCTCAGTTCTCTTGCAAGATGGGCACTGATGTCGCCTTCAGGGTCACACTATACGCTTGTTACTACTAAAGCACGCGCACACACACACACACACACACGCACACACACACACACACACAACAGTAAAATGTCAAAGGCATGCTCCAGTTGCTTTTGTTCACATTCCTTCAGATATTTATAAAGTAAAAGAAAAACAGCTTGGTAGTCAAGGCGCCAGAAATTCCATTGGCCTTCACAGCGGAAAGCAACAGAACTCACTCCTAACGCTAACGGCGGAACCACAGTCTTTGCATACTTAGCCCGAGACCCACTTGGCCCCGCTGGGAGGGTGCAGAGTATAAACCGTATCTGACGTGCGCTGTTTACATGGCCCGCTATTGAGTTACGCGACTTGCTACGAGGCCGTCATGGAAGGGGGGGGAACTCTAAGTTGAGGTTTTGGGAACTCCGCCATTTGGAAAACTAAAAAAAAAAAAGTCACAGATAAGATTGTAGGATTGACAGAAACAAAGTCCTTTACTAGTTCAATAGCTCACCTTTAAAGACAAACGTTGTTCTTGTTGAAGCAGGGATTCTATCGAACAATGCAGAATTCCTTTCGTTGTGGACGCCAAAATAACTTAAACTGTCCCACATTTTGGCATCCTTCTGTTGCACGTGTCCGCCTTTGTAGTCCGTGCTGACTCCGTAGTCGATAAGCTTCTTTTTCTCTATCTTCTTGTTATGTGACATTCATCCTCCACTGTTGCCATTTCTAGTATAAAGTAGTGTAAAGTTCTTACTTATATCTGTCAGTAAACTCACCAAGAAAGCACTAAAACATACCGGTGTAGTGAGTTTATATTATTCACCCAAGGAACTTAAGTTATTAGAGTGTTCCGGTCGGACGGTTTGTCACGGGACACATTTCGGGCGTTGTTGTTGCACTAGTGAGCCACGGATGAGGAGATGTGTGAATGTCATTAAAACAGTTAGTGTCATCTTTTGACACTTCTTCCACTCCCGTCCTTGCACGCTACACCGCTTCAACAAAGAGAAGAAAAGGAGAAGACGATGTCCAAGCTGAGCCAGGTAAATAAGACCACCCACAAAATGGTGCATCCTGAAGAGACTGTCAGAAAGTGACATCATCTATGCAACATTTTGAGCAAAGAGCCACCATTACATGTTATGTAGACCACAAGGAAGTCTTTTACATTTAGAAAAAAATAAATAATAATATGACTCCTTCAATGCACCCTATAATCCGGTGCGCCTTTTGTGTGAAAATAGACCTGAATAGACCCGCTCATCGGCAGTGCGCATTATAATCCGGCGCGCCTTATGGTCACATACTTTGTGCTCGTATCAAACAGATTCAATAGCCTTTTTTGTATTTATCTCATTCACTTGACAGTATTCAATTTCTGTCTCTATAAGATTACATCTCTCTTCTTACATTAATCGTATTCCACGTGGTTGTTTCAGCGAGCGCGCCAGAGTTTTGTTGACTTTTGAAAAATATATTGTTTTTATTGACTTACGTCCATCCATCCATTTTCTACCGCGTAGCCTCTTCGGGGTGACTCACTAGAAAATCATCAATGGCCTATACCAGGGGTCGGCAACCCAAAATGTTAAAAGAGCCATATTAGGCGTAAAAAACAACCCCCAAAAATGTCTGGAGCCGCAAAAATGTAAATTGTTTATTAGCTATATTAGCTTCCTATCAAAGTTACTTTAAAAGTCTTATATAAGTGTTATAATGAAGACAACACATGATGTAAGTGTCTATATTAGTTATATTAGCCTACTATCTAAATGACTTTAAAAGTCTTATATAAGTGTTATAATGAAGACAACACATGATGTAAGTGTCTATATTAGTTATATTAGCCTACTATCAAAATGACATTAAAAGTCTTATATAAGTGTTATAATGAAGACAACACATGATGTAAGTGTCTATATTAGTTATATTAGCCTACTATCAAAATTACTTTAAAAGTCTTATATAAGTGTTATAATGAAGGCAACACATGATGTAAGTGTCTATGTTAGCCTACTATCAAAATGACTTTAAAAGTCTTATATAAGTGTTATAATGAAGGCAACACATGATGTAAGTGTCTATATTAGTTATATTAGCCTACTATCAAAATGACTTTAAAAGTCTTATATAAGTGTTATAATGAAGGCAACACATGATGTAAGTGTCTATATTAGTTATGTTAGCCTACTATCTAAATGACTTTAAAAGTCTTATATAAGTGTTATAATGAAGGCAACACATGATGTAAGTGTCTATATTAGTTATATTAGCCTACTATCAAAATGACTTTAAAAGTCTTATATAAGTGTTATAATGACGGCAACACATGATGTAAGTGTCTATATTAGTTATATTAGCCTACTATCAAAATGACTTTAAAAGTCTTATATAAGTGTTATAATGAAGGCAACACATGATGTAAGTGTCTATGTTAGCCTACTATAAAAATGACTTTAAAAGTCTTATATAAGTGTTATAATGAAGGCAACACATGATGTAAGTGTCTATATTAGTTATATTAGCCTACTATCAAAATGACTTTAAAAGTCTTATATAAGTGTTATAATGAAGGCAACACATGATGTAAGTGTCTATATTAGTTATGTTAGCCTACTATCTAAATGACTTTAAAAGTCGTATATAAGTGTTATAATGAAGGCAACACATGATGTAAGTGTCTATATTAGTTATAATAGCCTACTATCAAAATGACTTTAAAAGTCTTATATAAGTGTTATAATGAAGACAACACATGATGTAAGTGTCTATATTAGTTATATTAGCCTACTATCTAAATGACTTTAAAAGTCTTATATAAGTGTTATAATGAAGACAACACATGATGTAAGTGTCTATATTAGTTATATTAGCCTACTATCAAAATGACATTAAAAGTCTTATATAAGTGTTATAATGAAGACAACACATGATGTAAGTGTCTATATTAGTTATATTAGCCTACTATCAAAATGACTTTAAAAGTCTTATATAAGTGTTATAATGAAGACAACACATGATGTAAGTGTCTATATTAGTTATATTAGCCTACTATCAAAATGACTTTAAAAGTATTTTATAAGTGTTATAATGAAGGGAACACATGATGTAAGTGTCTATATTAGTTATATTAGCCTACTATCAAAATGACTTTAAAAGTCTTATATAAGTGTTATAATGAAGACAACACATGATGTAAGTGTCTATATTAGTTATATTAGCCTACTATCAAAATGACTTTAAAAGTCTTATATAAGTGTTATAATGAAGTCAACACATGATGTAAGTGTCTATATTAGTTATATTAGCCTACTATCTAAATGACTTTAAAAGTCTTATATAAGTGTTATAATGAAGGCAACACATGATGTAAGTGTCTATATTAGTTATATTAGCCTACTATCAAAATGACTTTAAAAGTCTTATATAAGTGTTATAATGAAGGCAACACATGATGTAAGTGTCTATGTTAGCCTACTATCAAAATGACTTTAAAAGTCTTATATAAGTGTTATAATGAAGGCAACACATGATGTAAGTGTCTATATTAGTTATATTAGCCTACTATCAAAATTACATTAAAAGTCTTATATAAGTGTTATAATGAAGGCAACACATGATGTAAGTGTCTATATTAGTTATATTAGCCTACTATCAAAATGACTTTAAAAGTCTTATATAAGTGTTATAATGAAGACAACACATGATGTAAGTGTCTATATTAGTTATATTAGCCTACTATCTAAATGACTTTAAAAGTCTTATATAAGTGTTATAATGAAGACAACACATGATGTAAGTGTCTATATTAGTTATATTAGCCTACTATCTAAATGACTTTAAAAGTCTTATATAAGTGTTATAATGAAGACAACACATGACGTAAGTGTCTATATTAGTTATATTAGCCTACTATCAAAATGACTTTAAAAGTCTTATATAAGTGTTATAATGAAGACAACACATGATGTAAGTGTCTATATTAGTTATATTAGCCTACTATCTAAATGACTTTAAAAGTCTTATATAAGTGTTATAATGAAGACAACACATGATGTAAGTGTCTATATTAGTTATATTAGCCTACTATCAAAATGACTTTAAAAGTATTTTATAAGTGTTATAATGAAGGCAACACATGATGTAAGTGTCTATATTAGTTATATTAGCCTACTATCAAAATGACTTTAAAAGTCTTATATAAGTGTTATAATGAAGACAACACATGATGTAAGTGTCTATATTAGTTATATTAGCCAACTATCTAAATGACTTTAAAAGTCTTATATAAGTGTTATAATGAAGACAACACATGATGTAAGTGTCTATATTAGTTATATTAGCCTACTATCTAAATGACTTTAAAAGTCTTATATAAGTGTTATAATGAAGACAACACATGATGTAAGTGTCTATATTAGTTATATTAGCCTACTATCAAAATGACTTTAAAAGTATTTTATAAGTGTTATAATGAAGGCAACACATGATGTAAGTGTCTATATTAGTTATATTAGCCTACTATCAAAATGACTTTAAAAGTCTTATATAAGTGTTATAATGAAGACAACACATGATGTAAGTGTCTATATTAGTTATATTAGCCTACTATCAAAATGACTTAAAAGTCTTATATAAGTGTTATAATGAAGACAACACATGATGTAAGTGTCTATATTAGTTATATTAGCCTACTATCAAAATGACATTAAAAGTCTTATATAAGTGTTATAATGAAGGCAACACATGATGTAAGTGTCTATATTAGTTATATTAGCCTACTATCAAAATGACTTTAAAAGTCTTATATAAGTGTTATAATGAAGACAACACATGATGTAAGTGTCTATATTAGTTATATTAGCCTACTATCAAAATGACTTTAAAAGTCTTATATAAGTGTTATAATGAAGACCACACATGATGTAAGTGTCTATATTAGTTATATTAGCCAACTATCTAAATGACTTTAAAAGTCTTATATAAGTGTTATAATGAAGACAACACATGATGTAAGTGTCTATATTAGTTATATTAGCCTACTATCAAAATTACTTTAAAAGTATTTTATAAGTGTTATAATGAAGGCAACACATGATGTGTCTATATTAGTTATATTAGCCTACTATCAAAATGACATTAAAAGTCTTATATAAGTGTTATAATGAAGACAACACATGATGTAAGTGTCTATATTAGTTATATTAGCCTACTATCAAAATGACTTTAAAAGTCTTATATAAGTGTTATAATGAAGACAACACATGATGTAAGTGTCTATATTAGTTATATTAGCCTACTATCAAAATGACATTAAAAGTCTTATATAAGTGTTATAATGAAGACAACACATGATGTAAATGTCTATATTAGTTATATTAGCCTACTATCAAAATGACTTTAAAAGTCTTATATAAGTGTTATAATGAAAACAACACATGATGTAAGTGTCTATATTAGTTATATTAGCCTACTATCAAAATGACTTTAAAAGTCTTATATAAGTGTTATAATGAAGACAACACATGATGTAAGTGTCTATATTAGTTATATTAGCCTACTATCAAAATTACTTTAAAAGTATTTTATAAGTGTTATAATGAAGGCAACACATGATGTAAGTGTCTATATTAGTTATATTAGCCTACTATCAAATTGACTTTAAAAGTCTTATATAAGTGTTATAATGAAGGCAACACATGATGTAAGTGTCTATATTAGTTATATTAGCCTACTATCAAAATTACTTTAAAAGTCTTATATAAGTGTTATAATGAAGACAACACATGATGTAAGTGTCTATATTAGTTATATTAGCCTACTATCAAAATGACTTTAAAAGTCTTATATAAGTGTTATAATGAAGGCAACACATGATGTAAGTGTCTATATTAGCAATAATAGCTTACTATCAAAATGATGATGTATCGCAGCCTGACGCAAATCTCCGTTGTCAGAAATGTTGAAGTGTAATATTTCTTCTACACATTTTTACAACATTGGAAAACATTAGTAAAACGACAGAGGCTTCTCAGAGGGTGAGATAACTCCTGGAAGTTACTGGCTTAGAATGGCCAAAGTTATAGAGGTTTGTTTCCAAGTGAAAGGAAACGACAAGCTGTCTTCTTCGAGTCACTAGAATCTATCGTATTTTTCGGACTATAAGTCGCAGTTTTTTTCATAGTTTGGCCGGGGGTGCAACTTATACTCAGGAGCGACTTATGTGTGAAATGTTATATATAATTATATATATATAATCATATATGTTTTTTTTCTTTCTTTATTAAGCATTTTCGGCCGGTGCGACTTATACTCCGAAAAATACAGATAATGTGTCATGAGACATGTAAATAAAAATCAAATACAGAGAGAATATAAGTAAACACAATTAAATGAGCTCAAATATACCGACAAACAATGCATAATGATGCAATCTGTACATACAGCTAGCCTATATAGCATGTTAGCATCGATTACCTTGCAGTCATGCACTGACCAAATATGCCTGATTAGCTCTCCAACTAGTCAATAACATTGGATTCACGCACAGCATAAAATGTTTGGTGGACAAAATGAGACAAAGGAGTGGCGTAAAACACGTCTTTCTCTGGGAGCGTCAGAGAAAGTTGTACATGTAAAACAAACTACGGTGAGTTCAAGGACCGCCAAAATTAGTAGGACAAAACGGCGCTGGCCAAATACTCTCTCTGTTTAATATAAGGTTTGTGTCATGGTTGTCCTCCTCCAGGAACCATATTAAAACAAAAAAAATATTTTTTCCATTATCTTTTTACTTTTTCATACATTTTTTAAAAATCTCCAGGAGCCACTGGGGCGTCGCTAAAGCACCACGGGTTGCCGACCCCCGGCCTATACAGAAGAGGGCTTGTATTTCATTTTGAGGGCCTGCATTCTGCATGCTCACTACGCCGTCATCTACAGTATAATCTCTCCATGCCCCCTTGGTGCACGGCAGCTCAGACATGACGCGCATCAGATGGTGAGCTGATTAATTTAGTGTGATTAGAGGGCTCTAAATCCCAGAATATGGCTTCACCGGGCCTCTAATGCTTGTTTACAACACCGCTATCATACCAATGTACAAACCCCGTTTCCATATGAGTTGGGAACTTGTGTTAGATGTAAATATAAACGGAATACAATGATTTGCAAATCCTTTTCAAGCCATATTCAGTTGAATATGCTACAAAGACAACATATTTGATGTTCAAACTCATAAACTTTTTTTTTTTTTTCAAATAATAATTAACTTAGAATTTCATGGCTGCAACACGTGACAAAGTAGTTAGGAAAGGGCATGTTCACCACTGTGTTACATGGCCTTTCCTTTTAACAACACTCAGTAAACGTTTGGGAACTGAGGAGACACATTTTTGAAGCTTCTCAGGTGGAATTCTTTCCCATTCTTGCTTGATGTACAGCTTAAGTTGTTCAACAGTCCGGGGGTCTCCGTTGTGCTATTTTAGGCTTCATAATGCGCCACACATTTTCAATGGGAGACAGGTCTGGACTACAGGCAGGCCAGTCTAGTACCCGCACTCTATTACTATGAAGCCACGCTGATGTAACACGTGGCTTGGCATCGTCTTGCTGAAATAAGCAGGGGCGTCCATGGTAACGTTGCTTGGATGGCAACATATGTTGCTTCAAAACCTGTATGTACCTTTTCAGCATTAATGGCACCTTCGCAGATGTGTAAGTTACCCATGTCTTGGCCACTAATACACCCCCATACCATCACACATGCTGCCTTTTACACTTTGCGCCTATAACAATCCGGATGGTTCTTTTCCTCTTTGGTCCGGAGGACACGACGTCCACAGTTTCCAAAAACAATTTCAAATGTGTACTCGTCAGACCACAGAACACTTTTCCACCTTGAATGAGTCCATCTTAGATGAGATCATGCCCAGCGAAGCCGGCGGCGTTTCTGGGTGTTGTTGATAAACGGTTTTCGCCTTGCATAGGAGAGTTTTGACTTGCACTTACAGATGTAGCGACCAACTGTAGTTACTGACAGTGGGTTTCTGAAGTGTTCCTGAGCCCATGTGGTGATATCCTTTACACACTGATGTCGCTTGTTGATGCAGTGCAGCCTGAGGGATGGAAGGTCGCGGGCTTAGCCGCTTACGTGCAGTGATTTCTCCAGATTCTCTGAACCCTTTGATGATATTACGGACTGTAGATGGTGAAATCCCTAAATTCCTTGCAATAGCTGGTTGAGAAAGGTTTTTCTTAAACTGTTCAACAATTTGCTCACGCATTTGTTGACAAAGTGGTGACCCTCGCCCCATCCTTGTTTGTGAATGACTGAGCATTTCATGGAATCTACTTTTATACCCAATCATGGCACCCACCTGTTCCCAATTTGCCTGTTCACCTGTGGGATGTTCCAAATAAGTGTTTGATGAGCATTCCTCAACTTTATCAGTATTTGTTGCCACCTTTCCCAACTTCTTTGTCACGTGTTGCTGGCATCAAATTCTAAAGTTAATTATTATTTGCACAAAAATAAAGTTTATCAGTTTGAACATCAAATATGTTGTCTTTGTTGCATGTTCTGTGGTCTGACGAGTCCACATTTCAAATTGTTTTTGGAAATATTCGACATCATGTCATCCGGACCAAAGGGGAAGCGAACCATCCAGACTGTTATCGACGTAAAGTTGAAAAGGCAGCATGTGTGATGGTATGGGGGTGTATTAGTGCCCAAGGCATGGGTAACTTACACATCTGTGAAGGCACCATTAATGCTGAAAGGTACATACAGGTTTTGGAACAACATATGCTGCCATCTAAGCGCCGTCTTTTTCATGGACGCCCCTGCTTATTTCAGCAAGACAATGCCAAGCCACATTCAGCACGTGTTACAACAGCGTGGTTTCGTAAAGAAAGAGTGCGGGTACTTTCCTGGGCCGCCTGCAGTCCAGACCTGTCTCCCATCGAAAATGTGTGGCGCATTATGAAGCGTAAAATATGACAACGGGGACCCCCGGACTGTTGAACGACTGAAGCTCTACATAAAACAAGAATGGGAAAGAATTCCACTTTCAAAGCTTCAACAATTAGTTTCCTCAGTTCCCAATCGTTTATTGAGTGTTGTTAAAAGGAAAGGTGAACATGCCCTTTCCCAACTACTTTGGCACGTGTTGCAGCCATGAAATTCTAAGTTAATTATTATTTGCAAAAAAAAAATAAAGTTTATGAGTTTGAACATCAAATATGTTGTCTTTGTAGCATGTTCTGTGGTCTGACGAGTCCACATTTCAAATTGTTTTTGGAAATATTCGACATCATGTCATCCGGACCAAAGGGGAAGCGAACCATCCAGACTGTTATCGACGCAAAGTTGAAAAGCCAGCATGTGTGATGGTATGGGGGTGTATTAGTGCCCAAGACATGGGTAACTTACACATCTGTGAAGGCACCATTAATGCTGAAAGGTACATACAGGTTTTGGAACAACATATGCTGCCATCTAAGCGCCGTCTTTTTCATGGACGCCCCTGCTTATTTCAGCAAGACAATGCCAAGCCACATTCAGCACGTGTTACAACAGCGTGGTTTCGTAAAGAAAGAGTGCGGGTACTTTCCTGGGCCGCCTGCAGTCCAGACCTGTCTCCCATCGAAAAATGTGTGGCGCATTATGAAGCGTAAAATATGACAACGGAGACCCCGGACTGAAGCTCTACATAAAACAAGAATGGGAAAGAATTCCACTTTCAAAGCTTCAACAATTCGTTTCCTCAGTTCCCAAACGTTTATTGAGTGTTGTTAAAAGAAAAGGTGAACATGCCCTTTCCCAACTACTTTGGCACGTGTTGCAGCCATGAAATTCTAAGTTAATTATTATTTGCAAAAAAAAAATAAAGTTTATGAGTTTGAACATCAAATATGTTGTCTTTGTCGCATATTCAACTGAATATGGGTTGAAAAGGATTTGCAAATCATTGTATTCCGTTTATATTTACATCTAACACAATTTCCCAACTCATATGGAAACGGGGTTTGTACACAAAACGCTAACAAAGTCAAAATCAAAATGACATTTATATATGATTTAATCATTGTTTTTGGACAAATGAGCTTGTAACATTCCAGTGCACGCGTCATGTCAGCTGGATCATTCCAGTCCTTCAATATTGTCAATCACAAGTGCACTTTCACTTCCGCTATCATTTCCCAATGCAAATCATCTTCAAATGGTCGATACGCTTTCTGACAGACTCACAGATCTGGTTGAATCATTCCAATCAGGAAGTCGTTGCCCCCTCAGTTGTAAACAAACACCCACTCTTTAAGTGTGGACCATGCCTGAGTCATTCCGCTGTTTGATTGGGGAGTGGCCAGTCATGCTTTGTGCAAAGCAAGCCTTATTGCTGCACGTACTCTGGTGATGACTCACCAAACGAGCCGAGTCATCGCAGCCATGGCGTGACAAAAATAACTTGTCAAAGGGAAAAACACTAGGACCTAAAAATAAAGTGTTTTGTTTCCTCATTACTTGTTTCCTCTGTGGTGTTGTTCCACTTCCTCTGAGCAGATTTGAAGATATCTGTCCCGTTGAAACCTTATCTTGGTAATTGATCCCTGAGGTTTTCTGAACGGGTGCTGGGTCACGTCTTTTTACCCAGAATACCTCCTTTGCTCCAGAGGAAATAGGAAAAATGTTAGCAATGTTCTTAAGTGACATTCCCCCAGCTTTTTGAAGAGATGGGCCATAAATGGCATCCGGGACGTTTGTGATCATAATGCTTTGGAAGACTACTTTACTTCAATCAATAGCAGAGCAGCATCTCCTCATCCGTGGCTCACTAGCGCAACAACAAGGCCGGACATGTGTCCTATGAAAAACCGTCCGACCGGAAATCTCTAATAACTAAAGTTCCTTGAGTGAATAATATAAACTCACTACACCGGTATGTTTTAGTGCTTTCATGGTGAGTTTACTGACAGATATAAGTAAGAACTTTACACTACTTTATATTAGAAATGGCAACAGCACGGGATGAATGTCACATAACAAGAAGATAGAGAAAAAGGACTACCGTATTTTCCGCACCATAAGCCGCCCTGGGTTATAAGCCGCGCCTTCAATGAACGGCATATTTCAAAACTTTGTCCACCTATAAGCCGCCCCGTGTTATAAGCCGCATCTAACTGCGCTAAAGGGAATGTCAAAAAAACAGTCAGATAGGTCAGTCAAACTTTAATAATATATTAAAAACCAGCGTGATGTGGGCGCGCATGGAGTCGTATATCAACATGGACGGAGCTGCGTGAAAAAAGCCACCCGGCCTCTTCGCGTAAACTTCCCTTAACCACTCGCTCATCTTTTCTTCATCCATCCATCCCTTCGAGTTAGCTTTTATGATGACGCCGGCTGGAAAGGTCTCTTTTGGCAAGGTCTTCCTTTTGAATATCACCATGGGTGGAAGTTTCTGGCCATTAGCATGGCAAGCTAGAACCACAGTGAAGGATGACTTCTCATTCCCTGTGGTGCGAATATTCACCGTACGTGCTCCCGTTGTATCCACAGTGCGGTTCACAGGAATATCAAAAGTCAGTGGAACCTCGTCCATGTTGATAATGTTCTCTGGCCGGATCTTTTTTTCAGCTATCTTGTTTTTACAATATGCACGGAAAGTAGCCAGCTTTTCTTGAAAGTCTTTAGGCAGTTGCTGTGAAATAGTAGTCCGTGTGCGGATGGAGAGATTGCGTCTTTTCATGAACCGGAAACCTGTCGCTTAGTAGGAGCCATTTTGTGGTCTTTACAGATGTAAACACACAAAGGAAATGAAACGTAATATCCGCGCGCTTCTTCTTCTTCTACGGGGGCGGGTGGTTGCTTACAGTAGAAGAAGAAGCGCTTCCTCTTCTATGGGGGCGGGTGCTTACCTTGAAGAAAAAAGATGGCGGCTGTTTACCGTACTTGCGAGACCTAAACTTTATGAAAATGAATCTTAATATTAATCCATATATAAAGCGCACCGGGTTATAAGCCGCACTGTCAGCTTTTGAGTAAATTTGTGGTTTTTAGGTGCGGCTAATAGTGCGGAAAATACGGTACAAAGGCGGACTCGCAGTGGGAGAGTGGCCGTGCGCGACCCGAGAGTCCCTGGTTCAATCCCCACCTAGTACCAACCTCGTCATGTCCGTTGTGTCCTGAGCAAGACACTTCACCCTTGCTCCTGATGGGTGCTGGTTAGCGCCTTGCATGGCAGCTCCCTCCATCAGTGTGTGAATGTGTGTGTGAATGGGTAAATGTGGAAGTAGTGTCAAAGCGCTTTGAGTACCTTGAAGGTAGAAAAGCGCTATACAAGTACAACCCATTTTCAGGACTTATGCAGATCCCAAATACACATCAGCAGGTACCAGAAGGTAAGAAAGTTGGTTTTGCCTAATATTGTGAAACAAAACGGCAGATAATGTCTTACCTTATACACACACACACCATAATAATACTCCTATGTTGAAGCACAGTACAATCCATCAAGTGGTGTGGCTTCATAGCTTACCAAAGTCCTACTAAAACATTTTGATACATTTTTGAGCGCCGTGTGTAATGTTCTATATTTTCAATGGAACATATAAAATGTTGGTGTTGTTTACTTGAGTCATATTGCAGTCTACACGAATCTCTTATGTGTGACTGCCATCATATTACAGTCTACACGAATCTTTTATGTTTCACTGCCATCTCCTGGTCACACTTATCATTACACCATGTGCCAAATAAAATAGCTTCAAGGTTGGTAAGCAAAACCAGAATTATTCCGTATACCGTATTTTCCGCACCATAAGGCGCCCTGGGTTATAAGCCGCGCCTTCAATGAACGGCATATTTCAAAACTTTGTCCACCAATAAGCCGCCCCATGTTGTAAGCCGCATCTAACTGCGCTAAAGGAATGTCAAAAAAACAGTCAGATAGGTCAGTCAAACTTTAATAATATATTAAAAACCAGCGTTCTAACAACTCTGTTCACTCCCAAAATGTACGCAAATGTGCAATCACAAACATACGTATATCAACATGGACAGAGCTGTGTGAAAAAAGCCACCCGGCCTCTTCGCGTAAACTTAAACTTACCTTAACCACTCGCTCATCTTTTCTTCATCCATCCCTTCGAGTTAGCTTTTATGATGACGCCGGCTGGAAAGGTCTCTTTTGGCAAGGTCTTCCTTTTGAATATCACCATGGGTGGAAGTTTCTGGCCATTAGCATGGCAAGCTAGAACCACAGTGAAGGATGACTTCTCATTCCCTGTGGTGCGAATATTCACCGTACGTGCTCCCGTTGTATCCACAGTGCGGTTCACAGGAATATCAAAAGTCAGTGGAACCTCGTCCATGTTGATAATGTTCTCTGGCCGGATCTTTTTTTCAGCTATCTTGTTTTTACAATATGCACGGAAAGTAGCCAGCTTTTCTTGAAAGTCTTTAGGCAGTTGCTGTGAAATAGTAGTCCGTGTGCGGATGGAGAGATTGCGTCTTTTCATGAACCGGAAACCTGTCGCTTAGTAGGAGCCATTTTGTGGTCTTTACAGATGTAAACACACAAAGGAAATGAAACGTAATATCCGCGCGCTTCTTCTTCTTCTACGGGGGCGGGTGGTTGCTTACAGTAGAAGAAGAAGCGCTTCCTCTTCTATGGGGGCGGGTGCTTACCTTGAAGAAAAAAGATGGCGGCTGTTTACCGTAGTTGCGAGACCTAAACTTTATGAAAATGAATCTTAATATTAATCCATATATAAAGCGCACCGGGTTATAAGCCGCACTGTCAGCTTTTGAGTAAATTTGTGGTTTTTAGGTGCGGCTAATAGTGCGGAAAATACGGTACAAAGGCGGACTCGCGCATTTTCAGGACTTATGCAGATCCCAAATACACATCAGCAGGTACCAGAAGGTAAGAAAGTTGGTTTTGCCTAATATTGTGAAACAAAACGGCAGATAATGTCTTACCTTATACACACACCATAATAATACTCCTATGTTGAAGCACAGTACAATCCATCAAGTGGTGTGGCTTCATAGCTTACCAAAGTCCTACTAAAACATTTTGATACATTTTTGAGCGCCGTGTGTAATGTTCTATATTTTCAATGGAACATATAAAATGTTGGTGTTTACTTGAGTCATATTGCAGTCTACACGAATCTCTTATGTGTGACTGCCATCATATTACAGTCTACACAAATCTTTTATGTTTCACTGCCATCTACTGGTCACACTTATCATTACACCATGTGCCAAATAAAATAGCTTCAAGGTCGGTAAGCAAAACCAGAATTATTCCGTATATTAGGCGCACCGGGTTATAAGGTGCACTGTCCAGTTTTGAGGGAAAAAAATGATTTTAAGTGCGCCTTATAGTCCGGAAAATATGGTAATATTATGCACAGTGTAAGCCAGGGGTGTCCAAAATATGGCCTGGATTTTTTTTGGGCCTTCGGCACATTCTGTGAACAATACATTTATTATTACCGTATTTTTCGGGGTATAAGTCGCACCTGCCAAAAATGCATAATAAAGAAGGAAAAAAACATATATAAGTCGCACTGGAGTATAAGTCACATTTTTTTGGGGAAATGTATTTGATAAAAGCCAACAGCAAGAATAGACATTTGAAAGGCAATTTAAAATAAATAAAGAATAGTGAACAACAGGCTGAATAAGTGTACGTTATATGAGGCATAAATAACCAACTGGTATGTTAACGTAACATATTATGGTAAGAGTCATTCAAATAACCTACTCAGTGGCCTAGTGACCTACTCAGTGGCCTAGTGGTTAGAGTGTCCGTCCTGAGATCGGTAGGTTGGGAGTTCAAATCCCGGCCGAGTCATACCAAAGACTATAAAAATGGGACCCATTACCTCCCTGCTTGGCACTCAGCATCAAGGGTTGGAAGTGGGGGTTAAATCACCAAAATGATTCCCGGGCGCAGCCACCGCTGCTGCCCACTGCTCCCCTCACCTCCCAGGGGGTGATTAAGGGTGATGGGTCAAATGCAGAGAATAATTTTGCCACACCTAGTGTGTGTGTGACAATCATTGGTACTTTAACTTTAACTTTAACTTTATAACTATAACATATAGAACATGCTATACGTTTACCAAACAATCTGTCACTCCTAATCGCTAAATCCCATGAAATCTTATACGTCTAGTCTCTTACGTGAATAAGATCAATAATATTATTTGATATTTTACGCTAATGTGTTCATCATTTCACACATAAGTCGCTCCTGAGTATAAGTCGCCGGCCAAACTATGAAAAAAACTGCGACTTATAGTCCGAAAAATACGGTAATGAGATCTATTATTAGATATGCCTTCACCACCGCTTCTTTGCTCCAACTCCCCCTCCCTGTGTTGCGAGTTTGTTGTGACTAAATGTAACATGTTTATGTTTGCATTGCAAATGAGGTTTTTTCCCTTAGACTCAGTCTGGACCCCTCATGTGGATCCAGCCTTCGACTGATATTTCTTTACTCTCCCCCCTTTCCCAATATTTTTCTCACCTTTTTTTAAGGAGCGCCGTAAAAATGGCTGCGCCGTCGGCGGTCCTGTCTTGTCTCCCTGTAAACGTATGTCTGCTCTTAGTGGGACTGTGCTGATAATATAGTTTTCAGCTCTGTGCATGTTAAGAATTGACAATAAATCATCTTGAGTCTTGACTCTAACTTGTTAAGATGTCAGTGTTTTGTTCAGATAGCTGAGCATATATGCACCTACATTGGATTGGGTTCAGCATTTTATTTTGCACAAAATACTTCAAAGTGGACCCACAACCTTCAATGTTTAATGTATGCAACCCTTGATAGAAAAAGTTTGGATGCTCCCAGCGTCAGCAGTGATTTGTCACTGTTGTCGGCGAGCCCAACTCTAGCAACTGCTCGCCTCTGATTATGACCCAGCTAATTGACATTTGCCTCGCTTGATCTTCAGCAGACGCTTTCCCCATCTGGCTCTATATTTCCTCTCCACTTAACCCATTCCTGCTGGACGGTCAACTCTTCTTCCATGAATCATCTCTGCCTCTGTTTAGGAGGCAGCGCTCCTTTTGTGTTGCACAGACTCGGCGGGACTGAGGCAAGTGCATACAAAAAAAAAACAGGGTTGCATAATGCCGCATTGGAATTTTTCTTTACAGTATTTATCAAGGATGTCTGTACTTTGCTGTGATTGAACGCATGATTACAGTCAGACAATGTTTGAATGTGAAAACAGGGTTTCCCCCATATTGTCAAGATCCGGTCTTGGAGGCGTGGTCAATATGAGGTCATCTTATTGTTTGCATAATCTGCTATGATGCATATATTTTCTTTAAAAAGGAAACAACCGTCACGACTGGGACTATGGCGTGGTTTGTTCTCCCGAGGTGCAAAAGATTTGGACAATACGTGGCGTGAAGGGGAGTACATGATTTACCGTATTTTCCGCACCATAAGCCGCCCTGGGTTATAAGCCGCGCCTTCAATGAACGGCATATTTCAAAACTTTGTCCACCTATAAGCCGCCCCGTGTTATAAGCCTCATCTAACTGCGCTAAAGGGAATGTCAAAAAAACAGTCAGATAGGTCAGTCAAACTTTAATAATATATTAAAAACCAGCGTGATGTGGGCGCGCATGGAGTCGTATATCAACATGGACGGAGCTGCGTGAAAAAAGCCACCCGGCCTCTTCGCGTAAACTTACCTTAACCACTCGCTCATCTTTTCTTCATCCATCCATCCCTTCGAGTTAGCTTTTATGATGACGCCGGCTGGAAAGGTCTCTTTTGGCAAGGTCTTCCTTTTGAATATCACCATGGGTGGAAGTTTCTGGCCATTAGCATGGCAAGCTAGAACCACAGTGAAGGATGACTTCTCATTCCCTGTGGTGCGAATATTCACCGTACGTGCTCCCGTTGTATCCACAGTGCGGTTCACAGGAATATCAAAAGTCAGTGGAACCTCGTCCATGTTGATAATGTTCTCTGGCCGGATCTTTTTTTCAGCTATCTTGTTTTTACAATATGCACGGAAAGTAGCCAGCTTTTCTTGAAAGTCTTTAGGCAGTTGCTGTGAAATAGTAGTCCGTGTGCGGATGGAGAGATTGCGTCTTTTCATGAACCGGAAACCTGTCGCTTAGTAGGAGCCATTTTGTGGTCTTTACAGATGTAAACACACAAAGGAAATGAAACGTAATATCCGCGCGCTTCTTCTTCTTCTATGGGGGCGGGTGGTTGCTTACAGTAGAAGAAGAAGCGCTTCCTGTTCTATGGGGGCGGGTGCTTACCTTGGCGGTTGCTTGCGTAGAAGAAGAAGCACTTCCTCTTCTACGGGGGAAAAAAGATGGCGGCTGTTTACCGTAGTTGCGAGACCGAAACTTTATGAAAATGAATCTTAATATTAATCCATATATAAAGCGCACCGGGTTAAAAGCCGCACTGTCAGCTTTTGAGTAAATTTGTGGTTTTTAGGTGCGGCTAATAGTGCGGAAAATACGGTATTTAAACACTATAACTACAAAAAAAGGAAGCACACAAAAGGCGCGCACAAGGGCGGAAGTACAAAACTTGACTATAAATGCAAAACTTGCACAACGGCAGAAACTATGAACAAAGAAACAAAACTTGCAAACTATGGCATGAATAAAGAAAACTTACTTGGACATGGCATGAAGTGCGCAGAGGTTAACAGAGTGTGACAGGGGTATGAAGAGCATAAATGTGGGGATGTCGCCAGAAAGACAAACTGAAAACAATGAACTTAAATACTACAGACATGATTAACGAAAACAGGTGCGTGACTCAAAACGTGAAACGGGTGCGTGACTAAATGGGTGCACAATGAGTCCATACGTGGAACAGGTGAAACTAATGGGTAACCATGGAAACAAGACAAGGGAGTGAAAAGCCAGAAACTAAAGAGTCCAATAACTAAACGAAACAAAACATGACTAAAACAAAACATGATTACACAGACATGACAACAACAAATACAAACATTTACAAATGTGTTACTAATAGTTAGTATTAATAGATATAGTTTTTCTCTTTTTTGCATTTTTGCTACTTATTGTTTAATGTACTTCACTCAGAATTGTTATTGAGAATGTTTCAAGTTTCTCGAGACTTGTCCAATCATTTTTAGTAACTTTTTCCATATTAAAAACGACTAGCAACAAATTTAGCATATTTTCCTGGTGTTATTGTAGACTGTACTTGTATTTAGAGACCCTTTACTTTTGTCGCTCCATGTCCCTGACAAACTGCGAGAGCTCTCACGCTTGCTTCGTGCTGCTGTGAGCCATTGTCTCCTTAAAGCCACCATTATCCTCTAAATATATGCATATTGCAAATGGTCTAGATCGCTGTCCGCCAATGTTCCCTCTAATTTGTCATGTGTGTGAGCAAAGGCAAAAAGTCCCTGAGCCCACGTGAGCAACATCAGACGTGCACACTGTGGCTACACCAGCAGCACACCTGTCCCAAACCTGACTAAATAACAACTTCAATCTCCATCCATCCATCCATTTTCTACCGCTTGTCCCTTTCGGGGTCGCGGGGGGTGCTGGAGCCTATCCCACCTCATCGCAGGGCCAACACAGATAGACAGACAACATTCTCTTATTATTATAATCAAATGACAGCAGTCATTTCCATTTCTAATATAAGTGTTTAGGCCCACTTACAATGACAATAACAAAAAAAATTGATTTCATGAACTGTGTACTTGTATTGTTTGTCTGGGTGGAGGTCCTGCTTTGGAAATAATGTGTACCCCTTTCAGACATTGCATTTAGTTCCCATTAAAACATTCACATGTTGCACAATGAGATGTAAGCAGGGGATCATGTGTACATTCCTGCAACTTCCTGTTTGTAAAATATATATTTTTATTAGTATTTATTTAATATACTAACAGCATTTCATGATTAATATTTATAAATGAAGATTCCTAATAAATGACACTAGAATAAGCGCACATTTGATTGGTAAATCATAGTGTAACGACCTGGAATGAGACTTTATGTGTGGTGTTGGAGTTGTCCGACTTTTTGTGTGGCTGTAAACCCATCACTGGCTAAGTGCCATATGTGCATGTGTTGGCGCAAGTGAGAAAGAGCGAGCGGCTGCTGTTGATATAACAAAGTTGCTTTTGGTCTGGTTTGTACTGCAGAAAATGACCACTTTTGCTAGATATCTTTTTTTTTTTTTACTAATGTTTTGGTGATGGAGGGCCAGATGAGTCCCGCGGGCCTTGAGTTTGACACCTGTGTCCTAGAGAGTGTGTGTTGTGCTTATGATGCAGCTGCATTGTACGCACAGTAAGCGATGGATTGTGCCGAGATGATGAGTCAGCTCCCGTGTGTGTGAAGTGGCAACTCAAGATGGTGACGAGAGCAAAGCCTGCTGGGAAAATATCCATAATATCTAATATTTTTGATCATAGATTACAATGTGTTTCACTCCAATAGAAAACCAATTATGATGTTTTACTTCTTTGGAAAGTAGAACAAGCAGACAGTGTTAGCGTATGTTGTGTTTCTGGCTATGTTTAGAATTTCAGTGATTGTGTTGTCTCTCGCTCGTGTGGGCAGAATGTCCCCAGGCTTCTGTGTTATTGGGCGAGACTGTGAGCTTATTTGGCAAAAATTGGAAGTAAAGATGCCGTCCATTCATGCATACTTCCCTTTTCTTTTTCCTTGCTTTGAATATCCACCAGCGAGGGTGACACAATGCAGCCCTGTTTCAGCCAGCTTCTGCTTGTCAAAAACTATTAGAACCGTGCCAATTCCACTGCGGGTGCCCCAGGAATAGCAGCAAATATGCCTGAATTAAATCCCGTCCCGTAGTACTCAATGGTTGGCTTATAGCTTCAGCAGCCCAACATGTTGAAATACCATACCATACCATACCAACTTTATTTATAAAGCCCTTTAAAAACAAGCACAGTTGAAGAACAAAGGGCTGTACACCACAAAGAAATAGAGGCAAAGGACAGACTAAAAAATAACATTTAAAACAGAAATAAAAATACACAATTAAAAAGCAAATATAAATTACCCTAAGAACAGTTTGTTGAAATAGCCACATTGGTCCAAAAATACAAAACACAAATCTGTTAGAGATGTGCGGATAGGCAATTATTTCATCCGCAACCGCATCAGAAAGTCGTCAACCATCCGCAATCCACCCGATCTAACATTTGATCAGAACCGCATCCGCCCGCCATCCGCCCGCACCCGCCCGCACCCGCCCGTTGTTATATATGTAATATAGACGATGCAAGGCATTAGTGAGGTTATAAAGCTTTTGCCTGTTAAAGAAAGGAGACTGATCCAATGCAGCACAGACATTTGCGTGCCACGCTGTCACGACCCAGACGCACACCAGTGCGCAATCATATGGGAGCCGCGCTGAGCGCACCTCCAAGCGCGTCTCGCTGCCGGCGACGGCCGGGTATGGGCCCGACGCTCCAGCGCCATCCATTTTCAGGGCTAGTTGATTCGGCAGGTGGGTTGTTACACACTCCTTAGCGGGTTCCGACTTCCATGGCCACCGTCCTAGCTGCTGTCTATATCAACCAGGGTGAGCCCCACCCCTTTCGTGAGCGCACTGCGCGCGGAGTGACCCCTGTTACGTGCCCCCGGCAACAGGGGTGGCGGGCAGGTAAGCTGCGCGGGCGGAGCGCGCGGAGTGACCCCTGTTACGAGCCCCCGGCCACGGGGGTGGCGGGCAGGTAAGCTGCTTACCTGCTGCGCGTGACGCCGGCCGCGGCGAAGGCGGACGAGGCGGGGTGTCGGTGCGGTGGTGACCCTGGACGTGCGTCGGGCCCTTCTCGCGGATCGCCTCAGCTACGGCTCCCGGTGGGGCCCTCTCGGGGGAAGGGTCCCGGACCCCGGCGAGGCGTCGGGGGCCTTCTCCGCTCCGTAAAAGTGTCCATCTCTTTTTTTTTTTCTCTCTTCTGTTGTGGCATATGCTGCAGGTGCCTGCTCGTTTTTCGTATGTGGGTAACAACATTTAACTATGTATATATATTTCCGAATTGGTTTAACTGCCACCCGCCTGAATCTATTTAAAATCTAATTTTTTTTTATTTCAACCGCCCGACCCGACCCGCGGATAAAATCTAATTTTTTTTAATTTCATCCGCCCGATCCGCGGATAATCCGCGGACTCCGCGGTTGTGCCCGCAAACCGCGCATCTCTAGTCTGGAGCCGCAAAAAGGTAAAAGCCTCATGCAAGTGTTATAATGAAGGCAACACATTAATAAGTAAGTGTGAGAGAACTCCTGGAAATTACTGGCTTAAAACTGCCAAAGTTATAGATGTGTGTGCCCAAGTTAAAGGTAACAGCAGGCTGTCTTCTTCTAATGGATTTATTACAATCTTTGCTCGCTGGGTAACAATTGCTGTGGTCTGGAACAACATGGCACACAATCAGAAATGCAGCCAACATTACATACAGATAATGTGTCATGAGCAGTGTTGGGTTCGTTACTGAAAACCAGTAACTAGTTACAGTTACTAGTTACTTTATTTCAAAAGTAACTCAGTTACTAACTCAGTTACTTACACCAAAAAGTAATGCGTTACTGTGAAAAGTAACTATTTAGTTACTTCTTTTTTTTCTTCTTTTTTTTTAAAGCTCCCATTAATGCCCTTTTAGCCTTCATTTCAGTACAGTTATTGCACTGGAGAATAATACAATATGTTGATCAACTTGACATGCATTTTTATTTTCCTTTTAACATAATGAAAAACAGTGCAACATAAAAAGGCATTTCTCCTTTCTTTAAACTTGGACCAATGACCATTAATAAAAAACAACTTAAAGTGCAACATAAGAAGGCACATCATCTTCCTTGAAACATAGGTAGTGAAATAAAGCCTGACATCTGGAGTGATGCTGCTGTCTTCCACACTTGGAGCCATGGATTGTAGAATCCTTGTTTTCAGTGGCAGGATCATTGACACAGATGGTGAAGTTTCAGTGCTCAGTAGAGATGCAACAGTTTTGAGGGGTTTAAGCACCTGGAGGACCTCCTCTGCCACTCTCACATCATCATCAGAGAGGGTGATGATGTCTTTGACATTTGTCTTCAGGGTCTTGTGGGTCAATGCAGAGTATATAGCTGCCTGCTGCTTCAACAAATCATAAGTGGAGTTCCACCTTGTTGGGACATCATGTATGAGCTTTATGAGTAGTCAGCTTTAGCATTTCTTGCTTTGTCTTAAACACATGAGCAGCTGTTGTGCTTGGGTGGAAGTAGGGAACCTCCTTCCTGATCCTCCCAAGGAGGCGCTCCATCCTATTGACTGAGATGTGATGCCAAATTCACTACATGTGCAAAGCACCTATTTGTGGTCCCAGTCCTGCCTCATTCACTGCATTTATTTGATTTTGGCATTATCACGTGTGACTGGGATATCTTTATCTTCCATTCCTCCACTGCTTGTGTCAGTACCTGCGCAAGGTGACTCTCGTAGAGGGGGCGTGTCTTCTCATCTCCTAGTCTGCTGTGATGAAGTGAGCGTGTATAATTCCCCTGGACGTCCACCCGTCTGTCGTGAGCGCAACAGATGATAGTTCATCCACAACTTTTTTGTACTCCTGCTCATAAAAATCTGGCACAATCTTATTGCTGAAGTAGGTGCGCGACGGGGTGTCGTAACGTGGTTCAAGCACGTTCAGCATGTGTTTAAAACCCTCATTTTGCACAACCGAGTCTGCACCTATAGACACACCGATTAAATGGCGCAGGGCGTTCAAGCTCCTCCGTTACTCCGCTCGCCATGACTGCGCTGTGTGTGGACTGAACGTGACAACAACTTTTTTTTTTTGATGAGGTGGCGACTTGCCGCCTTCCGCCCGAATGCAGCTGAGATAGGCTCAAGCACCCCCCGCAACCCCAAAAGGGACAAGCGGTAGAAAATTGGATGGATGGATATCAAACCGCGGATCACGTGTGTCCCTCCCCTCCCCACACACGCCTCTTTTCTTCTCTCCGGCGTGTGACAGAGGAAGATTCAGAACGACACCGCAGCGCTTGTTTCTAGTCGATACTAAAAAATAACGTAAAATAACGCAGTAACGCATCATGTAGTAACGGTAACTGAGTTACTGGATATAAAAAATAACGCGTTAGATTACTCGTTACCGCCGAAACTAACGGCGTTACAGTACTTTGTAACGCGTTAGTCCCAACACTGGTCATGAGACAAGCAAATATAAATTAAATACAGAGGACATAAGTAAAGTACAAACCCTGTTTCCATATGAGTTGGGAAATTGTGTTAGATGTAAATATAATCGTAATACAATGATTTGCAAATCCTTTTCAACCCACTATGCACTACAAAGACAAGATATTTGATGTTCAAACTCCATCCATCCATCCATTTTCTACCGCTTATTCCCTTTTGGGGTCACGGGGGGCGCTGGAGCCTATCTCAGCTACAATCGGGCGGTAGGCGGGGTACACCCTGGACAAGTCGCCACCTCATCGCAGGGCCAACACAGATAGACAGACAACATTCACACTCACATCCACACACTAGGGCCAATTTAGTGTTGCCAATCAACCTATCCCCAGGTGCATGTCTTTGGAGGTGGGAGGAAGCCGGAGTACCCGGAGGGAACCCATGCAGTCACGGGGAGAACATGCAAACTCCACACAGAAAGATCCCGAGCCCGGTTTTGAACCCAAGACTACTCAGGACCTTCGTATTGTGAGGCAGATGCACTAACCCCTCTGCCACCGTGACGCCCATGTTCAAACTCATACACTTTATTTATTTTTTGCAAATAATAATTAACTTAGAATTTCATGGCTGCATCACGTGCCAAAGTAGTTGGGAAAGGGCATGTTCACCACTGTGTTACATGGCCTTTTCTTTTAACAACACTCAATAAACCACTGGGAACTGAGGAAACTAATTGTTGAGGCTTTGAAAGTGGAATTCTTTCCAAATCTTGTTTTATGTAGAGCTTCAGTCGTTCAACAGTCCGGGGTCCCCGCTGTCGTATTTTACGCTTCATAATGCGCCACACATTTTCGATGGGAGACAGGTCTGGACTGCAGGCGGATCAGGAAAGTACCCGTACTCTTTTTTTTTTTTTTTTTTTTTTTTTTTTTTTTACGAAGCCACGCTGTTGTAACACGTGCTGAATGTGGCTTGGCATTGTCTTGCTGAAATAAGCAGGGGCGTCCATGAAAAAGACGGCGCCTAGATGGCAGCATATGTTGTTCCAAAAACCTGCATGTACCTTTCAGCATTAATGGTGCCTTCACAGATGTGTAAGTTACCCATGTCTTGGGCACTAATACACCCCCATACCATCACACATGCTGCCTTTTCAACTTTGCGTCGATAACCGTCTGGATGGTTCGCTTCCCCTTTGGGCCGGATGACACGATGTCGAATATTTCCAAAAACAATTTGAAATGTGGACTCGTCAGACCACAGAACACTTTTCCACTTTGCATGAGTCCATCTTAGATGATCTCGGGCCCAGAGAAGCCAGCGGCGTTTCTGGGTGTTGTTGATAAATGGCTTTCGCTTTGCATAGTAGAGTTTTAACTTGCACTTACAGATGTAGCGACCAACTGTATTTAGTGACAGTGGTTTTCTGAAGTGTTCCTGAGCCCATGTGGTGATATCCTTTAGAGATTGATGTCGGTTTTTGAGTCTGAAGGATGGAAGGTCACGGTCATTCAATGTTGGTTTCCGGCCATGCCGCTAACGTGCAGTGATTTCTCCAGATTCTCTGAACCTTTTGATGATATTATGGAGCGTAGATGTTGAAATCCCTAAATTTCTTGCAATTGCACTTTGAGAAACGTTGTTCTTAAACTGTTTGACTATTTGCTCACGCAGTTGTGGACAAAGGGTGTACCTCAACCCATCCTTTCTTGTGAAAGACTGAGCAATTTTTGGGAAGCTGTTTTTATACCCAATCATGGCACCCACCTGTTCCCAATTAGCCTGCACACCTGTGGGATGTTCCAAATAAGTGTTTGATGAGCATTCCGCAACTTTATCAGTATTTATTGCCACCTTTCCCAACTTCTTTGTCACGTGTTGCTGGCATCAAATTCTAAAGTTCATGATTATTTGCAACAAAAAAAAAAGTTTATCAGTTTGAACATCAAATATGTTGTCTTTGTAGCATATTCAACTGAATATGGGTTGAAAAGGATTTGCAAATTATTCCGTTTATATTTACATCTAACACAAGTTCCCAACTCATATGGAAACGGGGTTTGTAAATTGAATGTACTCAAATATACCTACACACGAGGCATAATGATGCAATATGTACACACAGCTAGCCTAAATAGCATGTTAGCATGGATTATTAGCACTCTACGCAAGTCAGTAACATCAACAAAGCTCACCTTTGTGGATTCACGTACAACATAAAACGTTTGGTGGACAAAATTAAAACAAAGAAGGACTGGCATAAAACACGTCCTTTCTGTGGCAGCGACGGAGAAAGTTATACACGTAAACCAACTATGGTGAGTTCAAGGACCACCAAAATTCGTAAGACACAACAGCACTGGCCAGATAGTGTCATCAGTGAAGCATAAACACACACATATTAAACAGTGGTAGTTCTAACAACTAGGAAGGTGTGTGTCATGTTTGTTCTCCTACAGAAACTATATTAAAACAACAAATGTATTTTCCCCCATCTTTTTCCATTTTTGAAAAAGCTCCAGGGAGCCACCGGGGCGGTGCTAAAGAGTGAAGTGAATTATATTTACAGGTAAAAGCCAGTAAATTAGAATATTTTGAAAAACTTGATTTATTTCAGTAATTGCATTCAAAAGGTGTAACTTGTACATTATATTTATTCATTGCACACAGACTGATGCATTCAAATGTTTATTTCATTTAATTTTGATGATTTGAAGTGGCAACAAATGAAAATCCAAAATTCCGTGTGTCACAAAATTAGAATATTACTTAAGGCTAATACAAAAAAGGGATTTTTAGAAATGTTGGCCAACTGAAAAGTATGAAAATGAAAAATATGAGCATGTACAATACTCAATACTTGGTTGGAGCTCCTTTTGCCTCAATTACTGCGTTAATGCGGCGTGGCATGGAGTCGATGAGTTTCTGGCACTGCTCAGGTGTTATGAGAGCCCAGGTTGCTCTGATAGTGGCCTTCAACTCTTCTGCGTTTTTGGGTCTGGCATTCTGCATCTTCCTTTTCACAATACCCCACAGATTTTCTATGGGGCTAAGGTCAGGGGAGTTGGCGGGCCAATTTAGAACAGAAATACCATGGTCCGTAAACCAGGCACGGGTAGATTTTGCGCTGTGTGCAGGCGCCAAGTCCTGTTGGAACTTGAAATCTCCATCTCCATAGAGCAGGTCAGCAGCAGGAAGCATGAAGTGCTCTAAAACTTGCTGGTAGACGGCTGCGTTGACCCTGGATCTCAGGAAACAGAGTGGACCGACACCAGCAGATGACATGGCACCCCAAACCATCACTGATGGTGGAAACTTTACACTAGACTTCAGGCAACGTGGATCCTGTGCCTCTCCTGTCTTCCTCCAGACTCTGGGACCTCGATTTCCAAAGGAAATGCAAAATTTGCATGGTTGGGTGATGGTTTGGGGTGCCATGTCATCTGCTGGTGTCGGTCCAGCAGATGTCGATCTGCCGCCAGACCCCCATTGAATCTGCCGGAGTGTGTGAGCAATTCAGGGACAAAGGACCTCGCTAGCACGGCAAGCAATGGCGGCAGTTTGTTCCCGCAGACGAGCGAGCTATCGACCCTAGCTTCCCTGGCCTGCTGACATCAACTCCAAAACTGGACAGATCAGCTTTCAGGAAAAGAGCGCGGATGAGGGTATGTCTACAGAATATATTAATTGATGACAATTGGGCTGTCTGCACTCTCAAAGTGCATGTTGTTGCCAAATGTATTTCATATGCTGTAAACCTAGTTCATAGTTGTTAGTTTCCTTTAATGCCAAACAAACACATACCAATCGTTGGTTAGAAGGCGATCGCCGAATTCGTCCTCGCTTTCTCCCGTGTCGCTTTCATCGGTTTCGCTTGCATACGGTTCAAACCGATATGGCTCAATAGCTTCAGTTTCTTCTTCAATTTGGTTTTCGCTACCTGCCTCCACACTACAACCATCCGTTTCAATACATGCGTAATCTGTTGAATCGCTTAAGCCGCTGAAATCCGAGTCTGAATCCGAGCTAATGTCGCTATAGCTTGCTGTTCTTTCCGCCATGTTTGTTTGTGTTGGCTTCACTATGTGACGTCACAGGAAAATGGACGGGTGTATATAACGATGGTTAAAATCAGGCACTTTGAAGCTTTTTTTAGGGATATTTTGTGATGGGTAAAATTTTGAAAAAAACTTCGAAAAATATAATAAGCCACTGGGAACTGATTTTTAATGGTTTTAACCATTCTGAAATTGTGATAATGTTCCCCTTTTAAAGGACATCAAGGGAAAACCCAATATAGCCCCTGCTTTAACAAATGGTGTAGAAATATGAAATAGCATTGTTAGTTTCAAATGCACAAGTGGTCAAAGAGAGAAGCAAACATGCACGTGACGTCTAACGCACAATGGCCCATGTGACTCTTTTGTGAAACATCCTCAGGATGTAGCCAGAAACCCCCCGTCCATCTGCAGCTGAAGCATATTGTAGTGCAAGGTCCCTCGACTGGGATGTGCGGCTCGGTAAACAGGAAACTTTATTTTGCTGATGAGCTGCAGCCAGTGTGAAGAGTCCAACGGCAATACATGACAAGGAATTTAGCACCTCATTAAACATCTAGAACAGTGGTTCTTAACCTGGGTTCGATGGAACCCTCGGGGTTCGGTGAGTCGGCCTCAGGGGTTCGGTGGAGCCTCCGTCTCCGAGGTCAAGCCACACCCAACTCATCATGTACATAAAATCTTCTCCCTATCGGCATATCAGTCAAACTGATTTGCAGGTGTGTAATTTGTTGTGAGTTCATGAACATTTCCTTGAATTGCCCTCGGGGCGGTAATTAATTTAAAACCTCTTCTCACTCCGGCGCTTACCAAAGGCATGCGGTAAATGTAAGCATGCACTAATTATTTTAAAACCTCTTCTCACTATGGCGCTTACCAAAGGCATGCAGTACATTTACGCCTGCGCTTATAAACTTGAGTGTGATGTAAGGATACCATCATGAAAAGCACATTTAATAAAAACAACGTTATTATGGTCTTACCTTTACTTATAAATGAAGTCCATGCGCAGCTCCTTCTGAACAAAAGCATCGATAACTTGTTTATAGAAGTCATCCTTATCTTTCTTCAGTTTTAAAAGTCTCTCTGTCTCGATGGAGATCTTCCTTTAGTTATTACCTCCTGCTTCGATTGAAAGTCCAGTTTAGAAAACTGTTTTATTTTAGATATGTAATCCTTCATGTTAAAAGTGCAAGCAAACGATCGCTGCTCACTCTTGTTGCTTGTTGTCTTCTTCTGCAACGATTTTGACCCGGCGTTAATCCTGAGCCGGCGCGTACTATCTATCCATCCATCCATCTTCTTCCGCTTATCCGAGGTCGGGTCGCGGGGGCAGCAGCTTAAGCAGGGAAGCCCAGACTTCCCTCTCCCCAGCCACTTCGTCCAGCTCCTCCCGGGGGATCCCGAGGCGTTCCCAGGCCAGCCGGGAGAGATAGTCTTCCCAGCGTGTCCTGGGTCTTCCCCGTGGCCTCCTACCGGTCGGACGTGCCCGAAACACCTTCCTAGGGAGGCGTTCGGGTGGCATCCTGACCAGATGCCCGAACCACCTCATCTGGCTCCTCTCCATGTGGAGGAGCAGCGGTTTTACTTTGAGCTCCCCCCGAATGACAGAGCTTCTCACCCTATCTCTAAGGGAGAGCCCCGCCACTCGGCGGAGAAAACTCATTTCGGCCGCTTGTACCCGTGATCTTGTCCTTTCGGTCATGACCCAAAGCTCATGACCATAGGTGAGGATGGGTACGTAGATCTACCGGTAAATCGAGAGCTTTGCCTTCCGGCTCAGCTCCTTCTTCACCACAATGGATCGATACAGCGTCCGCATTACTGAAGACGCCGCACCGATCCGCCTGTCGATCTCACGATCCACTCCTCCCCCACTCGTGAACAAGACTCCGAGGTACTTGAACTCCTCCACTTGGGGCAAGATCTCCTCCCCAACATGGAGATGGCACTCCACCCTTTTCCGGGAGAGAACCATGGACTCGGACTTGGAGGTGCTGATTCCCATCCCAGTTGCTTCACACTCAGCTGCGAACCGATCCAGTGAGAGCTGAAGATCTTGGCCGGAGGAAGCCATCAGGACCACATTATCTGCAAATAGCAGAGACCTAATCCTGCAGCCACCAAACCAGATACCCTCAACGCCTTGACTGCGCCTAGAAATTCTGTCCATAAAGGTTATGAACAGAATGGGTGACAAAGGGCAGCCTTGGCGGAGTCCAACCCTCACTGGAAACGTGTTCGACTTACTGCCGGCAATGCGGACCTAGCTCTGACACTGATCATACAGAGAGCGAACTGCCACAATAAGACAGTCCGTTACCGCATACTATCTACCCGGCGGCAATTCAAGGAAATACGGTAACTTTGTCTTGAATTTGAAAAAATATATTTTTTTATCTCTCACTAAAGAAGGGTTGGGTGAATGCGCATATGAAACTGCTGGGGTTCGGTACCTCCAACAAGGTTAAGAACCACTGATCTAGAAGTTGCAATTCTATCAGAAAGCATGCGTAAATGCAGAGAGACGCCGAGCCACAACACCAAACCGGCGAATTCAGGACCATTAACAGTCACTGTAATGTTCGGTTAGCTGTATCCACATGACATTTGGTACACGCTGATAAGGTACTAACAAGCACATGTATGTAAGATTTGAGTAAGCTTGGTTGAAAAACATGGCTGCCATCAATTAAAACGTCTTTGCATGGGCACAGGATCTGGCCAGGTTGAGCGACTTAGCAAAGATTGCATGCATCCACGATAAATATACGCCACACACACATACCCCAGCCCCCATCCAACGCTCTCGACGCTTGAATCCCTTAGGGCCAATGAATGGCTGACTAGCGCTTACACAGCATCAGCCGGCCTCCGGAGCTCCCACTCCCTTCCCTCTGTTGCAAGTTTTGTTGATTCTATGTAACTTCTTTATTTGGCACACGGTGTAATGATAAGTGTGAACCCGCACAAACGTTGACCTGTTTCTCACTTTTTTTTCCTAAGGGGCGCCGGAATTTGGCAGACCCCTCAGTGATCCTTTTTCTGTCTCCCGGTAATGTTTGTCTGATCTTGAATGGGATTGTGCTGAAAATCTCAATTTCCCCTCGGGGATTAATAAAGTATTTCTGAATCCGAATCTGAATCTGATACGGGTATAACATGCATGAGACCTGAATAAGACCCTCGACCACTGACCATTTGCAATGGAAGAGGAGTGGTCAATGGAGGAGGTTGCCCAATCGAGTGTTTAGTCTGTAAACAGTAGGGGTGTAACGGTACACAAAAATTTTGGTTCGGTACTGTTGCGTTTGGACCAGTTGTTCCTCCCAGGGAATTCAAGTCACAAGTTGCTCCCAAGCTCTTTACGACACTTAAAGCTGAGTAGAAAAACCACCAGAGACAGAATAGGTATTTTGTAATATATTTGCAAAGCTTTGTAAATACATTGAGACCAGTCCAGCATAGAACATTCAATCGCGCCGCCAAGATGGTCTGCCCTAAAAAAAAATGGAAACCTTCTATTCTCTCAAGTCTCTCCCTCCCACCCACGCTGTCTTGTCTTTTCAGCCCAAACACATGCCCACTGTCCTCCGCACCTGGACATGAGAAGAGATAAAAGAAGGAGTATCTCTCTTTCTTACATTCCATATTCAAGGTTAGCACGCAGTATTTGCAGACAACCAAAAGATCACATTTGGAAGAAAAACACTAGCTGTTTTGTCATATGATTATGAAAATAAAGAAGTAACACTTAAATACGGATATATGTAAATATCTGCCTCCAACAGTACGTACCTCGGTTTAGAGGTCACGGTTCGGTTCATTTTTGGTACAGTAAGAAAACAACAAAATACTTTTTTTTTCGTTATTTATTTACCAAATTTGTAAACAATGGCTTTATCCTTTTAACATTGGGAACACTATAATAATTCTGACCACATTAATCAACATTAAACTTCCTCAAGTTGTTGCTCAGATTAAATAAAAGGACACAACTTTTCTTCTACATATAAAAAGTGCAACATTAAACAGTTTCAAGTCAACTCATCATGCTTAATTTATTACAGCATTTGGGAAGCCTGTCGTTGATTTTTATTATGTAAATGTTATATTTTTATCAACATGTGATGGCAGGGACCCTGCCATTCAAAACTAGGCTGCTCCACTACTAATGATTAATGTAACTATAACTGAAAAAATAGTACAATAGCAACGGGAGAGACTATTCATCCCTGAACACCATGGACTTCATGTAGGCTTAATGATGCACTTACATTATTATATCAACTATCAGAGACAGAAACTCTTCATTTAACATAATGTCCTTTTTTGCTGCTTCAACGCAGCTCAATCAACACAGAAAAAGGTAAAGTGAAATAGCAGACAGACAGGGCTTTGCTGTCCGTAACACACACATACACACACACACACCCTGCAAAATGAGCTAACGTTACGCTGAAAGCTAATTATCCTTCACCTCAAGCCAGGATTGCGAACGTCAACGGGCTCATAGTGATGTTACTCGTAGTTGACTATTATAATTTGGGGAGAGTCCGCTGCCTGATGCTTACCTGCTAAACACCTATCTGCTAACCCCACCGCAGAAGCACTGACGACATGCGCTCTGAATACACACTGCTGATTGGCTGTTACCGCTCTGTGTGTAACCAATCAGATGGTTGTGTGTGTGGGACAATGCTGGGTGCTGTGTAGAGGACTGACAGAGACAGAGGCAGAAGAAGCGGAGCAGCTTGTTAAAGGGGAACATTATCACCAGACCTATGTAAGCGTCAATATATCAATCAATCAATCAATCAATCTTTATTTATATAGCCCTAAATCACAAGTGTCTCAAAGGGCTGCACAAGCCATAACGACATCCTCGGTACAAAGCCCACATAAGGGCAAGGAAAAACTCACCCCAGTGGGACGTCGATGTGAATGACTATGAGAAACCTTGGAGAGGACCGCATATGTGGGTAACCCCCCCCCTCTAGGGGAGACCGAAAGCAATGGATGTCGAGTGGGTCTGACATAATATTGTGAGAGTCCAGTCTATAGTGGATCCAACATAATAGTAAGAGTCCAGTCCATAGTGGGGCCAGCAGGACACCATCCCGAGCGGAGACGGGTCAGCAGCGCAGAGATGTTCCCAGCCGATGCACAGGCGAGCGGTCCACCCCGGGTCCCGACTCTGGACAGCCAGCACTTCATCCATGGCCACCGGACCCCCATTGAATCTGACGGAGTGTGTGAGCAATTCAGGGACAAAGGACCTCGGCAGCACGGCAAGCAATGGCCGAGCGAGGTAAACCCCCTGGATGTCTTGGCTCACACCGTCCCTTATGCCACCGAAGATGATCAAGAGAAGAATATCGACCCTAGCTTCCCTGGCCTGCTGACATCAACTCCAAAACTGGACAGATCAGCTTTCAGGAAAAGAGAGCGGATGAGGGTATGTCTACAGAATATATTAATTGATGAAAACTGGGCTGTCTGCACTCTCAAAGTGCATGTTGTTGCCAAATGTATTTCATATGCTGTAAACCTAGTTCATAGTTGTTAGTTTCCTTTAATGCCAAACAAACACATACCAATCGTTGGTTAGAAGGCGATCGCCGAATTCGTCCTCGCTTTCTCCCGTGTCGCTTTCGTCGGTTTCGCTTGCATACGGTTCAAACCGATATGGCTCAATAGCTTCAGTTTCTTCTTCAATTTGGTTTTCGCTACCTGCCTCCACACTACAACCATCCGTTTCAATACATGCGTAATCTGTTGAATCGCTTAAGCCGCTGAAATCCGAGTCTGAATCCGAGCTAATGTCGCTATAGCTTGCTGTTCTTTCCGCCATGTTTGTTTGTGTTGGCTTCACTATGTGACGTCACAGGAAAATGGACGGGTGTATATAACGATGGTTAAAATCAGGCTTTTTTTTAGGGATATTGCGTGGTGGGTAAAATTTTGGAAAAAAATTCGAAAAATAAAATAAGCCACTGGGAACTGATTTTTAATGGTTTTAACCCTTCTGAAATTGTGATAATGTTCCCCTTTAAGACTTTAGCTTAATATAGTCTCGACTACTGTAACGTATTATTTTCGGGTCTCCCTATGTCTAGCATTAAAAAATTACAGTTGGTACAAAATGCGGCTGCTAGACTTTTGACAAGAACAAGAAAGTTTGATCATATTACGCCTATACTGGCTCACCTGCACTGGCTTCCTGTGCACTTAAGAAGTGACTTTAAGGTTTTACTACTTACGTATAAAATACTACACGGTCTAGCTCCGTCCTATCTTGTCGATTGTATTGTACCATATGTCCCGGCAAGAAATCTGCGTTCAAAGAACTCCGGCTTATTAGTGATTCCCAGAGCCCAAAAAAAGTCTGCGGGCTATAGAGCGTTTTCTATTCGGGCTCCAGTACTATGGAATGCCCTCCCGGTAACAATTAGAGATGCTACCTCAGTAGAAGCATTTAAGTCCCATCTTAAAACTCATTTGTATACTCTAGCCTTTAAATAGCCCCCCTGTTGGACCAGTTGATCTGCCGTTTCTTTTCTTTTCTCCTCTGCTCCCCTTTTCCTTGAGGGGGGGGGGGCACAGGTCCGGTGGCCATGGATGAAGTGCTGGCTGTCCAGAGTCGGGACCCGGGGTGGACCGCTCGCCTGTGCATCGGCTGGGAACATCTCTACGCTGCTGACCCGTCTCCGCTCGGGATGGTGTTCTGCTGGCCCCACTATGGACTGGACTCTTACTATTATGTTGGATCCACTATGGACTGGACTCTCACAATATTATGTCAGACCCACTCGACATCCATTGCTTTCGGTCTCCCCTAGAGGGGGGGGGTTACCCACATATGCGGTCCTCTCCAAGGTTTCTCATAGTCATTCACATCGACGTCCCACTGGGGTGAGTTTTTCCTTGCCCGTATGTGGGCTTTGTACCGAGGATGTCGTTGTGGCTTGTGCAGCCCTTTGAGACACTTGTGATTTAGGGCTATATAAATAAAGATTGATTGATTGATTGATTGATTGAATATGTTCGTGTGGAAACTCGTTCGGTACACAACCGAACCGAAACCCCGGACCGAAACGGTTCAATACAAATAGACTTATCGTTACACCCCTAGTAAACAGCCTTGAGATTTATGTACGACGCAAATAAAATAATCTTCCGATAGTCCCACAATGGGGTTTAGTATCATTTCAGGAGGGATGATAGCCTTGCCCTCCCGTGGTTTTCCTCCAAGTTCTTGTTTTATTCAAACATCTTTAATTCTTATTCGCCAACCCTTGTTTTGTTTGCCTGATGTCACGTTGTTGCCTGCGCCATCATTTCACTGTTAGAAAAAGATTCAATCAAGCTCTTTTAGATCCTCCAGCATGAGCATGCTTGAAATCCTGCTAATGTGCGCTAACTCTGTCCAAATAGAGGAATGCGACTCTTTTGGGCGCCATAGTGAAAGTGCTCCTCCAGGCTTGTTCCCTAGCAACGCGGCAGCTTGAAGACCGTCACAACGATGGAATTAATTATTTCTGTAGAGCACGGGCGAGGCGGCGTGGATTTAAAAGATTGATTGTTGAATTGCATAAATATTTCAACGGGAAATGTAACGGCTTAAATGAATGCGGTCGAAGCGAAGTGTTGAAGCCAGTGTTTTTCTTCCATTGTGGGTTATGTCTATTAGAAGCTCCTCTCCAGCCGATGGCCTCCATAACAAGCTGAGTTAATTGGTCAAAAACAGGAGGGGTTTGGGCAAGATTAAAGCTTATCCGTGTCCTGTTACATCCACCTCCCCTATTTTGTGCTTTGAATTCATATTCATAGGTCGCCGTGTAACTTTTGTGATGATGGCACTTCACCTCTTTTGAGGCTTTTTGTGTGAGCTAGACAGAGCGAGGTTCATTGGGACGGACAGTTGTCTTTGTTCCCTGAGACGACAGGCCTGAGAGATCTCTTTGTGTCCGCGTCAGAAGCCACATCCAGCCGTTGCTGCAGTCACTTCTACATATTCATGGACACTTTTTTTAAAGGGGAACATTATCACAATTTCAGAATGGTTAAAACCATTAAAAATCAGTTCCCAGTGGCTGATTTTATTTTTCGAAGTTTTTTTCAAAATTTCAAAGTGCCTGATTTTAACCATCGTTATATACACCCGTCCATTTTCCTGTGACGTCACATAGTGAAGCCAACACAAACAAACATGGCGGAAAGAACAGCAAGCTATAGCGACATTAGCTCGGATTCAGACTCGGATTTCAGCGGCTTAAGCGATTCAACAGATTACGCATGTATTGAAACGGATGGTTGTAGTGTGGAGGCAGGTAGCGAAAACCAAATTGAAGAAGAAACTGAAGCTATTGAGCCATATCGGTTTGAACCGACGAAAACGACACGACAGCCAGCGACACGGGAGAAAGCGAGGACGAATTCGGCGATCGCCTTCTAACCAACGATTCGATTCAATCAATCAATCAATGTTTATTTATATAGCCCTAAATCACAAGTGTCTCAAAGGGCTGCACAAGCCACAAGGACATCCTCGGTATAGCCCACATAAGGGCAAGGAAAAACTCACCCCAGTGGGACGTCGATGTGAATGACTATGAGAAACCTTGGAGAGGACCGCATATGTGGGTAACCCCCCCCCCCCCCTCTAGGGAGACCGAATGCAATGGATGTCGAGTGGGTCTAACATAATATTGTGAGAGTCCAGTCCATAGTGGATCCAGCATAACAGTAAGAGTCCAGTCCACAGTGGGGTCAGCAGGAAACCATCCCGAGCGGAGACGGGTCAGCAGCGCAGAGATGTTCCCAACCGATATACAGGCCAGCGGTCCACCCCGGGTCCCGACCCCGGACAGCCAGCACCCCATCCATGGCCACCGGATCTGTGTGTCTCCCCTTCCACAAGGGATAGGGGGGAGCAGAGGATAAAATAAAATAAACGGCAGATCAACTGGTCTAAAAAAAGGGGGGCTATTCAAAGGCTAGAGTATACAAATGAGTTTTGAGATGGGACTTAAATGTTTCTACTGAGGTAGCATCTCTAACTGTTACCGGGAGGGCATTCCATAGTACTGGAGCCCGAATAGAAAACGCTCTACAGCCCGCAGACTTTTTTTGGGCTCTGGGAATCACTAATAAGCCGGAGTTCTTTGAACGCAGATTTCTTGCCGGGACATATGGTACAATACAATCGGCAAGATAGGCTGGAGCTAGACCGTGTAGTATTTTATACGTAAGTAGTAAAACCTTAAAGTCACATCTTAAGTGCACAGGAAGCCAGTGCAGGTGAGCCAGTATAGGCGTAATATGATCAAACTTTCTTGTTCTTGTCAAAAGTCTAGCAGCCGCATTTTGTACCAACTGTAATCTTTTAATGCTAGACATAGGGAGACCCGAAAATAATACGTTACAGTAATCGAGACGAGACGTAACGAACGCATGAATAATGATCTCAGCGTCGCTAGTGGATAAAATAGAACGAATTTTAGCGATATTACGGAGATGAAAGAAGGCCGTTTTAGTAACACTCTTAATGTGTGACTCAAAGGAGAGAGTTGGGTCGAAGATAATACCCAGATTCTTTACTGAGTCGTTTTGTGTAATTGTTTGGTTGTCAAATGTTAAGGTGGTATTATTAAATAAATGTCGGTGTTTAGCAGGACCGATAATCAGCATTTCCGTTTTCTTAGTGTTGAGTTGCAAGAAGTTAGCGGACATCAATTGTTTAATTTCATTCAGACACGCCTCCAGCTGACTACAATCCGGCGTGTTGGTCAGCTTTAGGGGCATGTAGAGTTGGCTGTCATCAGCATAGCAATGAAAGCTAACACCGTATTTGCGTATGATGTCGCCTAGCGGCAACATGTAAATACTAAAGAGTGCAGGGCCAAGAACCGAACCTTGGGGGACTCCTCACGTTACCTTAACATAGTCCGAGGTCACATTGTTATGGGAGACGCACTGCATCCTGTCAGTAAGATAGGAGTTAAACCACGACAAGGCTAAGTCTGACATACCAATACGTGTTTTGATACGCTCTAATAAAATGTTATGATCGACGGTATCGAAAGCAGCGCTAAGATCAAGAAGCAGCAACATAGATGACGCATCAGAATCCATCGTTAGCCATAGATCATTAGTCATTTTTGCGAGGGCTGTCTCCGTAGAGTGATTTGCCCTGAAACCGGATTGAAAAGGTTCACAGAGATTGTTAGACATTAAGTGTTCATTTAGCTGCTGTACGACAATTTTTTCGAGGATTTTCGAGATAAACGGAAGGTGGGACACCGGTCGGTAGTTTACCATGAGGTCAGGATCGAGGTTAGTTAGATTGGTATGTGTTTGTTTGGCATTAAAGGAAACTAACAACTATGAACTAGGTTTACAGCACATTTGGCAACAACATGCACTTTGAGAGTGCAGACAGCCCAATTTTCATCAATTCATATATTCTGTAGACATACCCTCATCCGCTCTCTTTTCCTGAAAGCTGATCTGTCCAGTTTTGGAGTTGATGTCAGCAGGCCAGGGAAGCTAGGGTCGATAGCTCGCTCGTCTGCGGGAACAAACTGCCGCCATTGCTTGCCGTGCTGCCGAGGCCCTTTGTCCCTGAATTGCTCACACACTCCGGCAGATTCAACGGGGGTCTGGCGGCAGATTTCTTTGACTTTATGGTTGGAAATGCATCTGCTTTGAGTGTCGCAGGATATCCACACATTCTTGCCATCTCTGTCGTAGCATAGCTTTCGGCCAAACTATGGAAAAAAAAACTGCGACTTATAGTCCGAAAAATATGGTAGCTTTTAAGCAAGAAAAAGGTTAAAGAACATCAAATCAATAAAAGTCCTTTACAATCTCATTACTACTATAAAGAGGCCAACTCTTTCATTTTTAGGACATCATTTCAAACACAAATCCTTGCAGTAAGCACAGATATAATAAGTGTTTGTCTTACAGGTCGTAATCAGTTGTGGACAGAGGAAGCAGCAGTGCACATTTAACAAGCTCACATGGTGAGAAGAGATTTTTGGCAGGGACCCCTCTGAAAAAAATGAATGTTTTTCCGCCCAAAACTAAGATACACAGCTAATAACAATGAATGTGTCAGTGTACAATGCATTAATTACACTCATTAGGTTGTTTGACTTTTTTCCGCTCTTGGCTGCATTAAACACGCTAACATTTCTTCCCAGACCGAGGCTATATGCCAATATTGCTAGTCTCTTTTTTTCCTTGTCTTCCTTCCAACACGTGATGATTGCCTACTATTAGTTCTAGACTTGTTCAGCACATGTGGTCTCTGCGCAGAGAAGAGCGCTCAGACTCTGAGGGACCGGCAGTCAGGCTGCGGTCGGGGGGTGGCGGTTATGGCGCAACACTATGCGTTTCACGGCGTCTACATCGGTGACGCACCCCGTTCCCCTTTCCAGGTTGCGCGCGACTGTTAGCGCCGCGGTGGATTCCACCAGGCCTTAAAACCTCAGAGAGGAAATTTTGACCAGGGAGCAGTGGGAGAGAACTGGATGGGCCGTGACCTCAATCTGGTTTTTAGGTCATCAAATGAGATGAAACCTAATGGATGAACTTTTAGCCTGTAGAGTATCGTCCATTCAAATTCCTTCTGAGATGTACAAACCCCGTTTCCATATGAGTTGGGAAATTGTGTTAGATGTAAATATAAACGGAATCCTTTTCAAGCCATATTCAGTTGAATATGCTACAAAGACAACATATTTGATGTTCAAACTCATAAACTTTATTTTTTTTTTGCAAATAATTAATTAACTTAGAATTTCATGGCTGCAACACGTGCCAAAGTAGTTGGGAAAGGGCATGTTCACCACTGTGTTACATGGCCTTTCCTTTTAACAACACTCAGTAAACGTTTGGGAACTGAGGAGACACATTTTTGAAGCTTCTCAGGTGGAATTCTTTCCCATTCTTGCTTGATGTACAGCTTAAGTTGTTCAACAGTCCGGGGGTCTCCGTTGTGCTATTTTAGGCTTCATAATGCGCCACACATTTTCAATGGGAGACAGGTCTGGACTACAGGCAGGCCAGTCTAGTACCCGCACTCTTTTACTATGAAGCCACGTTGATGTAACACCTGGCTTGCTGAAATAAGCAGGGGCGTCCATGGTAACGTTGCTTGGATGGCAACATATGTTGCTCCAAAACCTGTATGTACCTTTCAGCATTAATGGCGCCTTCACAGATGTGTAAGTTACCCATGTCTTGGGCACTAATACACCCCCATACCATCACACATGCTGCCTTTTACACTTTGCGCCTATAACAATCCGGATGGTTCTTTTCCTCTTTGGTCCGGAGGACACGACGTCCACAGTTTCCAAAAACAATTTGAAATGTGGACTCGTCAGACCACAGAACACTTTTCCACTTTGTATCAGTCCATCTTAGATGAGCTTAGACCCAGCAAAGCCGACGGCATTTTTGGGTGTTGTTGATAAACGGTTTTCGCCTTGCATAGGAGAGTTTTAACTTGCACTTACAGATGTAGCGACCAACTGTAGTTACTGACAGTGGGTTTCTGAAGTGTTCCTGAGCCCATGTGGTGATATCCTTTACACACTGATGTCGCTTGTTGATGCAGTACAGCCTGAGGGATGGAAGGTCACAGGCTTAGCTGCTTACGTGCAGTGATTTCTCCAGATTCTCTGAACCCTTTGATGATATTACGGAGCGTAGATGGTGAAATCCCTAAATTCCTTGCAATAGCTGGTTGAGAAAGGTTTTTCTTAAACTGTTCAACAATTTGCTCACGCATTTGTTGACAAAGTGGTGACCCTCGCCCCATCCTTGTTTGTGAATGACTGAGCATTTACTTTTATACCCAATCATGGCACCCACCTGTTCCCAATTAGCCTGCACACCTGTGGGATGTTCCAAATAAGTGTTTGATGAGCATTCCTCAACTTTATCAGTATTTATTGCCACCTTTCCCAACTTCTTTGTCACGTGTTGCTGCCATCAAATTCTAAAGTTCATGATTATTTGCAAAAAAAATAAAAAAGTTTATGAGTTTGAACATCAAATATGTTGTCTTTGTAGCATATTCAACTGAATATGGCTTGAAAAGGATTTGCAAATCATTGTATTCCGTTTATATTTACATCTAACACAATTTCCCAACTCATATGGAAACAGGGTTTGTATTTATTTTATTTTATTTTATAATAAAAAAAAAAAAAGAACCTTATCTTCACCATATCTGGTTGTCCAAATTAGGCATAATAATGTGTTAATTCCACAACTGTATATATTGTTATCGGTTGATATCGGTATCGGTAATTAAGGGTTTGGTCAATATCGGAATATCGGATATCGGCAAAAAGCCATTATCGGACATCCCTAATAAGAACCTAACTTTTTTTCCAAATAGTTCAAGAAAGACCACTACAAATGAGCAATATTTTGCACTGTTATACAATTTAATAAATCAGAAACTGATAACATAGTGCTGTATTTTACTTCGCTATCTCTTTTTTTCAATCAAAAATGCTTTGCTCTGATTAGGGGGAACTTGAATTTAAAAAAAATTCACAAGGGGTACATCACTGAAAAAAGGTTGAGAACCACTGTCATAGTGTGTGTAGTTGGTATGTTCCAATAGCAGCAGAAGTGCACTTTTTGGAGAGCTGTATTATTTTCAGTTTTGTGCCCAAGGGACTGATTTTATTTAACACTATATTATTATTTATACACCTATAGTGATCACAGAGACAGGTTGTTTTTGTCTTACTGTACATATTTGTTTTTTCCATATACAACAACCTATCTAGATTCGATAAGAGGATTCTATAATGGGCTCGAACTCGATAATTTCTTATCAAACATCATCCCTTAGCTTATGTTACCGTTAGCAGTTTAACAGGACATATATACAGGTAAAAGCCAGTAAATTAGAATATTTTGAAAAACTTGATTTATTTCAGTAATTGCATTCAAAAGGTGTAACTTGTACATTATATTTATTCATTGCACACAGACTGATGCATTCAAATGTTTATTTCATTTAATTTTGATGATTTGAAGTGGCAACAAATGAAAATCCAAAATTCCGTGTGTCACAAAATTAGAATATTACTTAAGGCTAATACAAAAAAGGGATTTTTAGAAATGTTGGCCAACTGAAAAGTATGAAAATGAAAAATATGAGCATGTACAATACTCAATACTTGGTTGGAGCTCCTTTTGCCTCAATTACTGCGTTAATGCGGCGTGGCATGGAGTCGATGAGTTTCTGGCACTGCTCAGGTGTTATGAGAGCCCAGGTTGCTCTGATAGTGGCCTTCAACTCTTCTGCGTTTTTGGGTCTGGCATTCAGCATCTTCCTTTTCACAATACCCCACAGATTTTCTATGGGGCTAAGGTCAGGGGAGTTGGCAGGCCAATTTAGAACAGAAATACCATGGTCCGTAAACCAGGCACGGGTAGATTTTGCGCTGTGTGCAGGCGCCAAGTCCTGTTGGAACTTGAAATCTCCATCTCCATAGAGCAGGTCAGCAGCAGGAAGCATGAAGTGCTCTAAAACTTGCTGGTAGACGGCTGCGTTGACCCTGGATCTCAGGAAACAGAGTGAACCGACACCAGCAGATGACATGGCACCCCAAACCATCACCCAACCATGCAAATTTAGCATTTCCTTTGGAAATCGAGGTCCCAGAGTCTGGAGGAAGACAGGAGAGGCACAGGATCCACGTTGCCTGAAGTCTAGTGTAAAGTTTCCACCATCAGTGATGGTTTGGGGTGCCATGTCATCTGCTGGTGTCGGTCCACTCTGTTTCCTGAGATCCAGGGTCAACGCAGCCGTCTACCAGCAAGTTTTAGAGCACTTCATGCTTCCTGCTGCTGACCTGCTCTATGGAGATGGAGATTTCAAGTTCCAACAGGACTTGGCGCCTGCACACAGCGCAAAATCTACCCGTGCCTGGTTTACGGACCATGGTATTTCTGTTCTAAATTGGCCCGCCAACTCCCCTGACCTTAGCCCCATAGAAAATCTGTGGGGTATTGTGAAAAGGAAGATGCAGAATGCCAGACCCAAAAACGCAGAAGAGTTGAAGGCCACTATCAGAGCAACCTGGGCTCTCATAACACCTGAGCAGTGCCAGAAACTCATCGACTCCATGCCACGCCGCATTAACGCAGTAATTGAGGCAAAAGGAGCTCCAACCAAGTATTGAGTATTGTACATGCTCATATTTTTCATTTTCATACTTTTCAGTTGGCCAACATTTCTAAAAATCCCTTTTTTGTATTAGCCTTAAGTAATATTCTAATTTTGTGACACACGGAATTTTGGATTTTCATTTGTTGCCACTTCAAATCATCAAAATTAAATGAAATAAACATTTGAATGCATCAGTCTGTGTGCAATGAATAAATATAATGTACAAGTTACACCTTTTGAATGCAATTACTGAAATAAATCAAGTTTTTCAAAATATTCTAATTTACTGGCTTTTACCTGTATATATGTCCTGTTAAACTGCTAACGGTAACATAAGCTAAGGGATGATGTTTGATAAGAAATTATCGAGTTCGAGCCCATTATAGAATCCTCTTATCGAATCTAGATAGGTTGTTGTATATGGAAAAAACAAATATGTACAGTAAGACAAAAACAACCTGGGGCGGCATAGCTCGGTTGGTAGAGCGGCCGTGCCAGCAACTTGAGAGTTGCAGGTTCGATTCCCGCTTCCGCCATCCTAGTCGCTGTCGTTGTGTCCTTGGGCAAGACACTTTACCCACCTGCTCCCAGTGCCACCCACACTGGTTTAAATGTAACTTAGATATTGGGTTTCACTATGTAAAGTGCTTTGAGTCACTAGAGAAAAGCGCTATATAAATATAATTCACTTCACTTCACATTTGAATGCATCAGTCTGTGTGCAATGAATAAATATAATGTACAAGTTACACCTTTTGAATGCAATTACTGAAATAAATCAAGTTTGTCAAAATATTCTAATTTACTGCCTTTTACCTGTATATTTAAATGTCTTAATCTTTTGCAATGACTACTTATACTGAATAAAAATTGCTCGTCGGGCCGAGGAAATAGTCTGGCGTTCAGGCTTGTCACTCCGCTAACAATTTGCAGCCATGTTGTTGTAATGATAAAATGTACATTCCATGATAGCTAACATTAGCTCAACTTTGCCAAATTGCTGTCATTAGCTGACAACAACGTGGGGTGTGGTTTACCGCCCCCCCCCGGTCTCAATATTTTGTGGGTGAGTGCATGTTATTGGGGTAGTTAGCATTGATGTACGAGCTTCTTTAATGGCCCTTGTTTTGTTACAAGAAGAAGAAGGAATGGAACCAACTGTGTGCGTCTCAAGGCTGGGGTTTTTTTCGCCCCGTGGAGAATTTTAAGTAGGTGTTGGTAATCTCATTCACATGCCTCCCTAATTCCAGTCCCGGCCGGTCACCATGTCCGCCAGCTGCCCGACGACACTGGAAATAATCAACAACCCCCGCGAGTGCTTTAAATTGCGTTAGCGGCCGCTTCGTTATCCCGCTCCTGTCGCGTTTACTTCCTGTTCCTTCATTTCCGCCGGCTACGTGTGTTAAATACCTTTTCTGTGTCGTCTCCGCAGACCTGGCCAAACAGGTGCTTGTGTAATTAATGGCCCAGCAATTATTTTAGGCCGGGAAAGAAGGAGTGAGAGCGGCACCATGTGCTCTGCTAGCTTAACCTGTTGAGTTAGCACTAAGCGCCTAATGTCAATAAGACATCTAATTAGCTTTGTGTGCTGTGTGCCAACTCCGATGTTGCAGCACTCGATTTTGACCGAATACTGTACTAGGGTTGTACGGTATAGTATAGTACTGCGATACTAATGAATCATATTCCGTACTATACCGCCTCTAAAAAGTACCAACCCTCAGGAAGAGGTGCTTTAACCCTGTAAGACCCCTTGTTGTAAAATTACAACGTTACCTTTAACCATCCTAAAAAACAATGTTATATATACTGTATATATATATTTTTTTACCACATTTACATAGTCATTGGGTCCTATTGTATCGTACATTTGTTTATAAGTCACGCCTTCTGGCCATGAACTCTCACAACCTCTCAAGGTTTCTTTCAAACATCTATTTGTTTCATTGGGCTGGATTAATCAGATTCAAGTAAGTAAAATGTATTTTACATTTATTTTGGTTGTTATTACAATGTCTCGAGCATGTACATATGTACCGTATTTTCCGCACTATAAGGCGCACCTAAAAACCACAAATTTTCTCAAAAGCTGACAGTGCGGCTTATAACCCGGTGCGCTTTATATATGGATTAATATTAAGATTCATTTTCATAAAGTTTCGGTCTCGCAACTACGGTAAACAGCCGCCATCTTTTTTCCCCGTAGAAGAGGAAGTGCTTCTTCTTCTACGCAAGCAACCGCCAAGGTAAGCACCCGCCCCCATAGAACAGGAAGCGCTTCTTCTTCTACTGTAAGCAACCACCCGCCCGCGTAGAAGAAGAAAAAGCGCGCGGATATCACCGTACGTTTCATTTCCTTTGTGTGTTTACATCTGTAAAGACCACAAAATGGCTCCTACTAAGCGACAGGTTTCCGGTTCATGAAAAGACGCAATCTCTCCATCCGCACACGGACTACTATTTCACAGCAACTGCCTAAAGACTTTCAAGAAAAGCTGGCTACTTTCCGTGCATATTGTAAAAACAAGATAGCTGAAAAAAAGATCCGGCCAGAGAACATTATCAACATGGACGAGGTTCCACTGACTTTTGATATTCCTGTGAACCGCACTGTGGATACAACGGGAGCACGTACGGTGAATATTCGCACCACAGGGAATGAGAAGTCATCCTTCACTGTGGTTCTAGCTTGCCATGCTAATGGCCAGAAACTTCCACCCATGGCGATATTCAAAAGGAAGACCTTGCCAAAAGAGACCTTTCCAGCCGGCGTCATCATAAAAGCTAACTCGAAGGGTTGGATGAAGAAAAGATGAGCGAGTGGTTAAGGTAAGTTTACGCGAAGAGGCCGGGTGGCTTTTTTCACGCAGCTCCGTCCATGTTGATATACGACTCCATGCGCGCCCACATCACGCTGGTTTTTAATATATTATTAAAGTTTGACTGACCTATCTGACTGTTTTTTTGACATTCCTTTAGCGCAGTTAGATGCGGCTTATAACACGGGGCGGCTTATAGGTGGACAAAGTTTTGAAATATGCCGTTCATTGAAGGCGCGGCTTATAACCCAGGGCGCCTTATGGTGCGGAAAATACGGTAGTTATTGTGGAACAGATGCATCCAATTTCATTTAGAGCTTGTTCTATAATTGTTGCAATTATACAAGACTGGGTGAATGTGGTAGTCAAAATAGCTGGCTTGTTACAGAGGGCTCAAACAGTGTTGCCTGAAGTATTTTCTCTATACATGGATAGTACACATTCTACCCTTGGGTTGTGTTCTGGTGAATGATTTAAAAGTTTTATCTCTAAAAAAATGTAGTTAATTGATCAGCCTGACCTAAAATTCCATGACTTTTGTCCACAAAGAGGATATCAACAGACAATTCAGTTCTGGGGGGAAAGGAATGTTCCTGCATGTGTGGATGTAATGTTTTCCTTTTAGTATGATAATTAGAGCCATTAAGACATTTGATGGCATTTGGACACTTTTGTGCAAAGCGACTTACCAGGCAGACACTATTGTCTACCCCATGGGTGTCAAACTCTGGCCCGCGGGCCAAATTTGGCCCGCCGTGTAATTTCATTTGGCCCTTGAGGCAATATCAAATTAACATTAGAGCTGGCCTGCTGGTATTATACAGCACATTCACCGCTAATACTCATACTTGCCAACCCTCCCGATTTTCAGTGCCCCTCTCGAAAGTCTCCCGGGGCAACCATTCTCCCGATTTCCACCCGGACAACAATATTGGGGGCGTGCCTTAAAGGCACTGCCTTTAGCGTCCTCTACAACCTGTCATCACGTCCGCTTTTCCTCCTTACAAACAGCGTGCCTATCCAGTCACATGATATATGCGGCTTCTACACACACACACACAAGTGAATGCAAGGCATTCTTGGTCAACAGCCATACAGGTTACACTGAGGGTGGCCGTATAAACAACTTTAACACTGTTACAAATATGCGCCACACTGTGAACCCACATTAAACAAGAATGACAAACACATTTCGGGAAAACATCCGCACCGTAACACAACATAAACACAACAGAACAAATACCCAGAATCCCTTGCAGCACTAACTCTTGCGGGACGCTACAATATACACCCCCCGCTACCACCAAACCCCGCCCACCTGAGCCCCGACATTAATGAACTAGCATCCCAGAAAAGATGTCAGGTATCTGGCTTGGGCACATCAGATTAGATCAGTGTGTCGCAAACTGAGCAGTTTAAAGTCCTGAATGGTTGCTTTATTCATTGTTATTTTATTTTCTAATTTATTAGCCTGTGGAAAAAATTAATGTTGATATTTACCTCAGAAGGCTGCAAATAGAAAAGAGGCATTCAATTTTTTTTGAATTAAAATTGCATTTAATATACCATAGATGTTTTTTGAAAGTTGATTTTGCACTCTGAAGTTATATAAGCGTTGCTTGTTCCATATTCAGTGTTAAAGCAAATCAGTGTAACCTTTTATTCATGCACTTTCTCTTGCTACTTCAAGGCTTGAATGTTTGATTCATTCATTATTGTTATTTTATTTTCAAATGTATTATTAGCCTGTGGAGAAAGTTTATTTTGATATTTACCTCAGAAGGCTGCAAATAGAAAAGAGGCATTCAATTTTTATTTACATTTTATTTGATATGCCATTGATATTTTATTATTATTATTATGATTTGAAACTGGATTTTGCATGTCAACTTGTTTGGGTCCCTATTAAAAGGTTAATTTGTTCAAGCTTGGCCCGCGGCTTTGTTCACTTTTACATTTTGGCCCACTTTGTATTTGAGTTTGACACCCCTGGTCTACCCTGAGCACTTGGTGCACCACCTGTTGCTGATGTGATGCCACGCAACACATTCCAATCCCCGTTGACGTCATTACATTTTGTAAACAACATGACCGTATCCGAGACGGAAAAGAAAGACAAACTACGGAAAGTCGGACTCTGGCTGGATTCATTCAGAGAGAAATGCCTTCAGGTGTAGCAGAAGAGCACAACTGTGTGGATGAGATGATGATGCAATACAGGATTCACCAACACACAATGCAGAAAGTGCGATGGTCGCCTTTGTTTTACAGACGACAGGGACTGTTTTTAAGACTTTCACCACCAATGAAAGTCTTCATGACCAATGTCATGAAAAGAAAAAATGATGAGTTTTATCTTGTTTCATATTTTTTATATTTGTAATAGATGACTTCATAAAAATATAACTAATGTGTGATTATTATTAATGGTATATATTGTTATGGGGATAAGTAAGCAATCAACCCTGCAAATGAACCCTTAGTTGTGCAGACAAGGTGAGTACAAATACAGACATTCTGCTCCCATCAAAGCCCAATGTTGCAATATTACAACATTTCTCTAAAAACATTTTTTTTAACTCTTCAATTTCTGCATCAAATGAACATCTGAAAGGTCAATTTAAAAAAAATTTTTTTTTTTAGGTTTAATATATTTGGGTCTTACAGGGTTAAGACATGGCTAGCTCCTTTTAAACCATTGCTGGTTTTAAGAGCAGAGGAGCATGTTCGGCAGCGCACACACACAGAGTACTTACAAGCAGACACAGTGTGTAGACAGAAAATGCAAAACGGACGCATTTTGGCTTAAAAAGTAAAGATAAAGGTGAAGTTATAACACTGAAACAGGTGCTTTAAGACATGGCTAGCTAGTTAGTGTTTTAGCTACTTCTAAATCACTAATCCTTGTCTCCATGGCAACAAATAAAGTACGATTCTTACAAGTACCATTATCACCAGAGGACGAGGAATAGCTAAACATGCTTCACTACACACGGTAGGAGGATACAATAGCTCACCGCCGTCACAATGTAAACAAACACCATGGGTGGATCTACACCTGACATCCACTGTAATGATACCAAGTACATGAGCGTATCTAGTCGATACTACTATGATTACATTGATATATCCTGTAACTACTACATACCCAAATGTGTGGTATCATCCAAAACTAATGTCAAGTATCAAAGAAGAGAAGAATAAGTGATTATTGCATTTTAACAGAAGTGTAGATAGAACATGTTCAAACAGAAAATAACTAGATATTAACAATAAATGAACAAGTACAAACCCCATTTCCATATGAGTTGGGAAATTGTGTTAGATGTAAATATAAACGGAATATTTGCAAATCCTTTTCAAGCCATATTCAGTTGAATATGCTACAAAGACAACATATTTGATGTTCAAACTGATAAACTTGATTTGTTTTTGCAAATAATAATTAACTTAGAATTTCATGGCTGCAACACGTGCCAAAGTAGTTGGGAAAGGGCATGTTCACCACTGTGTTACATGGCCTTTTCTTTTAACAACACTCAGTAAACGTTTGGGAACTGAGGAGACACATTTTTGAAGCTTCTCAGGTGGAATTCTTTCCCATTCTTGCTTGATGTACAGCTTAAGTTGTTCAACAGTCCGGGGGTCTCCGTTGTGCTATTTTAGGCTTCATAATGCGCCACACATTTTCAATGGCAGACAGGTCTGGACTACAGGCAGGCCAGTCTAGTACCCGCACTCTTTTACTATGAAGCCACGTTGATGTAACACCTGGCTTGCTGAAATAAGCAGGGGCGTCCATGGTAACGTTGCTTGGATGGCAACATATGTTGCTCCAAAACCTGTATGTACCTTTCAGTATTAATGGCGCCTTCACAGCTGTGTAAGTTACCCATGTCTTGGGCACTAATACACCCCCATACCATCACACATGCTGCCTTTTACACTTTGCGCCTATAACAATCCGGATGGTTCTTTTCCTCTTTGGTCCGGAGGACACGACGTCCACAGTTTCCAAAAACTATTTGAAATGTGGACTCGTCAGACCACAGAACACTTTTCCACTTTGTATCAGTCCATCTTAGATGAGCTCAGGCCCAGCGAAGCCGACGGCATTTCTGGGTGTTGTTGATAAACGGTTTTCGCCTTGCATAGGAGAGTTTTAACTTGCACTTACAGATGTAGCGACCAACTGTCGTTACTGACAGTGGGTTTCTGAAGTGTTCCTGAGCCCATGTGGTGATATCCTTTACACACTGACGTCGCTTGTTGATGCAGTACAGCCTGAGGGATGGAAGGTCACGGGCTTAACTGCTTACGTGCAGTGATTTCTCCACATTCTTTGAACCCTTTGATGATATTACGGACCATAGATGGTGAAATCCCTAAATTCCTTGCAATAGCTGGTTGAGAAAGGTTTTTCTTAAACTGTTCAACAATTTGCTCACGCATTTGTTGACAAAGTGGTGACCCTCGCCCCATCCTTGTTTGTGAATGACTGAGCATTTACTTTTATACCCAATCATGGCACCCACCTGTTCCCAATTAGCCTGCACACCTGTGGGATGTTCCAAATAAGTGTTTGATGAGCATTCCTCAACTTTATCAGTATTTATTGCCACCTTTCCCAACTTCTTTGTCACGTGTTGCTGCCATCAAATTCTAAAGTTAATGATTATTTGCAAAAAAATAATAAAGTTTATGAGTTTGAACATCAAATATGTTGTCTTTGTAGCATATTCAAATGAATATGGCTTGAAAATGATTTGCAAATCATTGTATTCCGTTTATATTTACATCTAACACAATTTCCCAACTCATATGGAAACGGGGTGTGTACATACAGCTTTTGGAGCATATCATGGACGCCCCTGCTTATTTCAGCAAGACAATGCCAAGCCACGTGTTACATCAACGTGGCTTCATAGTAAAAGAGTGCGGGTACTAGACTGGCCTGCCTGTAGTCCAGACCTGTCTCCCATTGAAAATATGAAGGCTAAAATATGAGAAGGGAGACTGTTGAACAACTTAAGCTGTACATCAAGCAAGAATGGGAAATAATGTGTCTCCTCAGTTCCCAAACTTTTACTGAGTGTTGTTAAAAGGAAAGGCCATGTAACACAGTGGTAACATTTTTTTGCAATGTTTTGCTGCCAATAAATTCTAAGTGAATGAATATTACTAAAAAAAAATCAGTTTCTCAGTGTGAACATGAAATATCTTGTCTTTGCAGTCTATTCAATTGAATATAAGTTGAAAAGGGTTTGTTGTATTCTCTTTTTATTTACCATTTACACAACGTGACAACTTCACTGTTTTTGGGTTTTGTACATTTTTTACAGGTTTTAATATTCCATTGCAAGTTGATAGCAGGCACGTCTTCCTATGAGGAAGCAGGGCCTGGGGAATCTGTGGTGGGCTCTTCTATTTCTGGGGCTGAGGTTGCTGAGGTAGTTAAAAAGCTCCTCGGTGGCAAGGCCCCGGGGGTGGATGAGATCCGCCCGGAGTTCCTTAAGGCTCTGGATGCTGTGGGGCTATCTTGGTTGACAAGACTCTGCAGCATCGCGTGGACATCGGGGGCGGTACCTCTGGATTGGCAGACCGGGGTGGTGGTTCCTCTCTTTAAGAAGGGGAACCGGAGGGTGTGTTCTAACTATGGTGGGATCACACTCCTCAGCCTTCCCGGTAAGGTCTATTCAGGTGTACTGGAGAGGAGGCTACGCCGGATAGTCCAACCTCGGATTCAGGAGGAACAGTGTGGTTTTCGTCCTGGTCGTGGAACTGTGGACCAGCTCTATACTCTCGGCAGGGTCCTTGAGGGTGCATGGAGTTTGCCCAACCAGTCTACAAGTGTTTTGTGGACTTGGAGAAGGCATTCGACCGTGTCCCTCGGGAAGTCCTTTGGGGAGTGCTCAGAGAGTATGGGGTATCGGACTGTCTGATTGTGGCATTCCGCTCCCTGTATGATCAGTGCCAGAGCTTGGTCCGTAAGTCGGACACGTTTCCAGTGAGGGTTGGACTCCGCCAAGGCTGCCCTTTGTCACCCATTCTGTTCATAACTTTTATGGACAGAATTTCTAGGCGCAGTCAAGGCGTTGAGGGGATCTGGTTTGGTGGCTGCAGGATTAGGTTTCTGCTTTTTGCAGATGATGTGGTCCTGATGGCTTCATCTGGCCAGGATCTACAGCTCTCGCTGGATCGGTTCGCAGCCGAGTGTGAAGCAACTGGGATGAGAATCAGCACCTCCAAGTCCGAGTCCATGGTTCTCGCCCGGAAAAGGGTGGAGTGCCATCTCCGGGTTGGGGAGGAGATCTTGCCCCAAGTGGAGGAGTTCAAGTACCTCGGAGTCTTGTTCACGAGTGAGGGAAGAGTGGATCGTGAGATTGACAGGCGGATCGGTGCGGCGTCTTCAGTAATGCGGACGCTGTATCGATCCGTTGTGGTGAAGAAGGAGCTGAGCCGGAAGGCAAAGCTCTCAATTTACCGGTCGATCTACGTTCCCATCCTCACCTATGGTCATGAGCTTTGGGTCATGACCGAAAGGACAAGATCACGGGTACAAGCGGCCGAAATGAGTTTCCTCCGCCGGGTGGCGGGGCTCTCCCTTAGAGATAGGGTGAGAAGCTCTGTCATCCGGGGGGAGCTCAAAGTAAAGCCGCTGCTCCTCCACATGGAGAGGAGCCAGATGAGGTGGTTCGGGCATCTGGTCAGGATGCCACCCGATCGCCTCCCTAGGGAGGTGTTTAGGACACGTCCGACCGGTAGGAGGCCACGGGGAAGACCCAGGACACGTTGGGAAGACTATCTCTCCCGGCTGGCCTGGGAACGCCTCGGGATCCCCCGGGAGGAGCTGGACGAAGTGGCTGGGGAGAGGGAAGTCTGGGCTTCCCTGCTTAGGCTGCTGCCCCCGCGACCCGACCTCGGATAAGCGGAAGAAGATGGATGGATGGATGGATGGAAGTTGATATGCAAACAAAATAGCAAAACAGACATATTTAAACCTTAAAACACGAATAAGAAGCATCAGCTCATCTCATGTCTTACATTCCTAGGGGAAGGAATGTGCTGTATTTAAAGCAAACAATAATATATATCCAGATATCATTATCAACAATTGCTGCCAAACAGACCTTGATGCACATTCACAGACAGCGACATCGCCGTCACGGCGTGACCTTGCCGCTGCCCGCAGAGCCTCCCTCCACCTGCTCTGTGACGGACGCTAATGGATGAAAATAGCCACACTGTCTGTCAGTAGAGAGTGAAGGGCAGCTGTTAACAGAGGAATGCACAAACAAAGACGTACACGCACATACGAGCGGTGCTCTGGAGGCCTCTGACATTTCCAATAAACTGCAGTCTCTGCTATTTCTCTTGGCACACTGACACACTCCATGCGCTGAGCTGACAATTCACGGCAATATATTGTCATTAGCGGAGGCTGCGCCGCTGGCAACGCTGGACCTCGGCGACCTTCAGCACGTCTGGCATCCTGCATGTCTGTTTATCTCGTTAGGCTTTAAATTGTCCTTGTGATGCAGTTATACTCTCACACTCACTGTCATATTCACCTTTCATTTCATGGGCAAGTCATTGGCCTTTTGTGTTGTATGCCATTTAGAACCTCTGCAGGACCAGAATATCTATGTTTTTTTGTTTCATCTCAATATCGCAACATTTTGGTCTTAACATTACAGCAGTAAAGTACTGGTATAGTATACTAATGAATCAAAAAGGGACATTGCTTGGGCTTAGGAGCAAAGGAGCATGTTCGGCAGCGCACACACACAGTACCGTATTTTCCGCACCATAAGGCGCCCTGGGTTATAAGCCGCGCCTTCAATGAACGGCATATTTCAAAACTTTGTCCACCTATAAGCCGCCCCGTGTTATAAGCCGCATCTAACTGCGCTAAAGGAATGTCAAAAAAACAGTCAGATAGGTCAGTCAAACTTTAATAATATATTAAAAACCAGCGTGATGTGGGCGCGCATGGAGTCGTATATCAACATGGACGGAGCTGCGTGAAAAAAGCCACCCGGCCTCTTCGCGTAAACTTCCCTTAACCACTCGCTCATCTTTTCTTCATCCATCCATCCCTTCGAGTTAGCTTTTATGATGACGCCGGCTGGAAAGGTCTCTTTTGGCAAGGTCTTCCTTTTGAATATCACCATGGGTGGAAGTTTCTGGCCATTAGCATGGCAAGCTAGAACCACAGTGAAGGATGACTTCTCATTCCCTGTGGTGCGAATATTCACCGTACGTGCTCCCGTTGTATCCACAGTGCGGTTCACAGGAATATCAAAAGTCAGTGGAACCTCGTCCATGTTGATAATGTTCTCTGGCCGTATCTTTTTTTCAGCTATCTTGTTTTTACAATATGCACGGAAAGTAGCCAGCTTTTCTTGAAAGTCTTTAGGCAGTTGCTGTGAAATAGTAATCCGTGTGCGGACGGAGAGATTGCGTCTTTTCATGAACCGGAAACCTGTCGCTTAGTAGGAGCCATTTTGTGGTCTTTACAGATGTAAACACACAAAGGAAATGAAACGTAATATCCGCGCGCTTCTTCTTCTTCTACGCGGGCGGGTGGTTGCTTACAGTAGAAGAAGAAGCGCTTCCTGTTCTATGGGGGCGGGTGCTTACCTTGGCGGTTGCTTGCGTAGAAGAAGAAGCACTTCCTCTTCTACGGGGAAAAAAGATGGCGGCTGTTTACCGTAGTTGCGAGACCGAAACTTTATGAAAATGAATCTTAATATTAATCCATATATAAAGCGCACCGGGTTATAAGGCGCACTGTCAGCTTTTGAGAAAATTTGTGGTTTTTAGGTGCGCCTTATAGTGCGGAAAATACGGTACTTACAAGCAGACACAGTGTGTAGACAAAAAAGGGAAAATGGTGGTTCAACACTAAAGATAAAGGTCTCCAGGACTAGGAGGCGTGTGGGTGGGATCACAGCTGACTCTTCTCACCCTGGACACAAACTATTCTCCCCTCACCCCTCAGGCAGGAGACTACAGTCCATCCAGACCCTCACCTCCCGCCACCTGAACAGTTTTTCCCCCTCGGCCATCAGACACATGAACAATAACAAGATTAAAGTTAAAGGCCTATTGAAATGCGATTTTCTTATTTAAACGGGGATAGCAGGTCCATTCTATGTGTCATACTTGATCATTTCGCGATATTGCCATATTTTTGCTGAAAGGATTTAGTAGAGAACATCGACGATAAAGTTCACAACTTTTGGTCGCTGATTAAAAAAGCCTTGCCTGTAGCGGAAGTAGCGGACGAGTAGCGTGACGTCACAGGTTGTGGAGCTCCTCACATCTGCACATTGTTTACAATCATGGTCACCAGCAGCGAGAGCCATTCGGACCGAGAAAGCGACCATTTCCCCATTAATTTGAGTGAGGATGAAAGATTTGTGGATGAGGAAAGTGAGAGTGAAGTGGGAGCGATTCAGATAGGAAAGATGCTGTGAGACCTGATATTCAGCTGGGAATGACTAAAACAGTAAATAAACACAAGACATATATATACTCTATTAGCCACAACACAACCAGGCTTATATTTAATATGCCACAAATTAATCCCGCATAACAAACACCTCCCGTCCATATAACCCGCCAATACAACTCAAACACCTGCACAACACACTCAATCCCACAGCCCAAAGTACCGTTCACCTCCCCAAAGTTCATACAGCACATATATTTCCCCAAAGTTACGTACGTGACATGCACATAGCGGCACGCACGTACGGGCAAGCGATCAAATGTTTGGAAGCGTACTCACGGTACCGCGTGTGCGCATCCAACTCAAAGTCCTCCTGGTCAGAGTCTCTGTTGTCCCAGTTCTCCACAGGCCAATGGTAAAGCTTGACTGTCATCTTCCGGGAATGTAAACAATGAAACACCGGCCGTGTTTGTGTCGCTGCAGTCGGCCGCAATACACCGCTTCCCACCTACAGCTTTCTTCTTTGCTGTCTCCATTGTTCATTGAACAAATTGCAAGAGATTCACCAACACAGATGTCCAGAATACTGTGGAATTTTTGCGATGAAAACTAGACGACTTAATAGCTGGCCACCATGCTGTCCCAAAATGTCCTCCACAATCCGCGACGTCACGCGCTGACGTCATCATACCGAGACGTTTTCAGCGCGAAATTTAAAATTGCACTTTAGTAAACTAACCCGGCCGTATTGGCATGTGTTGCAATGTTAAGATTTCATCATTGATGTATAAACTATCAGACTGCGTGGTCGCTAGTAGTGGCTTTCAGTAGGCCTTTAAAGTTAAACAAATAAATGATAAATACGTCCCTGGACAAATGAGGACTTTAAATATGACCAATGTATGATCCTGGAACTACTTGGTATCGCATCCATACCTAAATGTGTGGTATCATCCAAAACTAATGTCAAGTATCAAACAACAGAAGAAGAATAAGGGATTAATACATTTGAACAGAAGTGTAGATAGAACATGTTAAAACAGAAAGTAACCAAATATGAACAGAAAATAAGTAGATTCATAATTCATTTGTACAGCTTGTCCCTCATAATGTGGACAAAATGACACAATATGTTACTGCATAGACTAATTAGGAGTCTTTGTTTGTTTACTTACTACTAAAAGACAAGTTGTCTAGTATGTTCACTATTTTATTTAAGGACTAAATTGCAATAATAAACATGTTTCATCCATCCATCTTCTTCCGCTTATCCGAGGTCGGGTCGCGGGGGCAGCAACCTAAGCAGGGAAGCCCGGACTTCCCTCTCCCCAGCCACTTCGTCCAGCTCTTCCTGTGGGACCCCGAGGCGTTCCCAGGCCAGCCGGGAGACATAGTCTTCCCAATGTGTCCTGGGTCTTCCCCGCGGCCTCCTACCGGTCGGACGTGCCCTAAACACCTCCCTAGGGAGGCGTTCGGGTGGCATCCTGACCAGATACCCAAACCACCTCATCTGGCTCCTCTCCATGTGGAGGAGCAGCGGCTTTACTTTGAGCTCCTCCCGGATGGCAGAGCTTCTCACCCTATCTCTAAGGGAGAGACCCGCCACCCGGCGGAGGAAACTCATTTGGGCCGCTTGTACCCGTGATCTTGTCCTTTCGGTCATAACCCAAAGCTCATGACCATAGGTGAGGATGGGAACGTAGATCGACCGGTAAATTGAGAGCTTTGCCTTCCGGCTCAGCTCATTCTTCACCACAACGGATCGATACAGCGTCCGCATTACTGAAGACGCCGCACCGATCCGCCTGTCGATCTCACCATCCACTCTTCCCTCACTCGTGAACAAGACTCCGAGGTACTTGAACTCCTCCACTTGGGGCAAGATCTCCTCCCCAACCCGGAGATGGCACTCCACCCTTTTCCGGGCGAGAACCATGGACTCGGACTTGGAGGTGCTGATTCTCATCCCAGTCGCTTCACACTCGGCTGCCGAACCGATCCAGTGAGAGCTGAAGATCCTGGCCAGATGAAGCCATCAGGACCACATCATCTGCAAAAAGCAGAGACCTAATCCTGCAGCCACCAAACCAGATCCCCTCAACGCCCTGACTGCGCCTAGAAATTCTGTCCATAAAGGTTATGAACAGAATGGGTGACAAAGGGCAGCCTTGGCGGAGTCCAACCCTCACTGGAAACGTGTCCGACTTACTGCCGGCAATGCGGTACAGTAAGCATTGTACATGTTTCATGTACACTGCTATTCTTTGTGGTCCCCCTTATTTAGAAAAGTATCAACGTATCAAAATATATTTTGGTACCGGTACTAAAGTATTGGTATGGAAACAAACCTACATTACAGTGTTTTGTTTTTCATTTTTGCAACATGATGTTGTTGGTCAAAGACTTTGGGGAAGACCCTTCTCTGTGCCCAGTGGAACAAAGCCAGGTCCATAAAGACGATGCTTGGAGGCGCAGTTTAACTCATGCAAGACTCAGTTTAAATCACGCAACCACCCCAGCACATTTCCATAGCACGACTTACTATCTGGTCTTAAGTCTCTGCGGTGGTCCCTGGACACTGAGACTTTATCTGGCCAGTGTCATGTGAGGAATGCAAGCTGCAAACCCCCTCCTGCACTCCCTGGAAACAGGATCCAAGAATACAACAGCACTTCTTTTAACAAGAGCTCCACTTTTGCTTTGAAAGCCAACCTAGACGAGGTCACAACTTCAAAGGACAGTTGGTCCATTTCTTCATTAAACAACAGAAGGACTTTTTCTCATTACCTCGACCAAGGCAGTGTTAGAAATGTATCATCCTGGTTACCGTTTGTGATACAGTAGGTCTGTTAATGATATCAATTCACAGCCCACACGTTGACAACATCAGTCTTTTACTTACTATGCATTCCGAGTCGTAAAATATGGCAAGTACAAACCCCGTTTCCATATGAGTTGGGAAATTGTGTTAGATGTAAATATAAACGGAATACAATGATTTGCAAATCCTTTTCAAGCCATATTCAGTTGAATATGCTACAAAAACAACATATTTGATGTTCAAACTCATAAACATTTTTTTTTTTTTTTTTGCAAATAACCATTAAATTAGAATTTGATGCCAGCAACACGTGACAAAGAAGTTGGGAAAGGTGGCAATAAATACTGATAAAGTTGAGGAATGCTCATCAAACACTTACCGTATTTTCCGCACTATTAGCCGCACCTAAAAACCACAAATTTACTCAAAAGCTGACAGTGCGCCTTATAACCCGGTGCGCTTTATATATGGATTAATATTAAGATTCATTTTCATAAAGTTTCGGTCTCGCAACTACGGTAAACAGCCGCCATCTTTTTTCCCCGTAGAAGAGGAAGTGCTTCTTCTTCTACGCAAGCAACCGCCAAGGTAAGCACCCGCCCCCATAGAAGAGGAAGCGCTTCTTCTTCTACTGTAAGCAACCACCCGCCCCCGTAGAAGAAGAAGAAGCGCGCGGATATTACGTTTCATTTCCTTTGTGTGTTTACATCTGTAAAGACCACAAAATGGCTCCTACTAAGCGACAGGTTTCCGGTTCATGAAAAGACGCAATCTCTCCATCCGCTTACGGACTACTATTTCACAGCAACTGCCTAAAGACTTTCAAGAAAAGCTGGCTACTTTCCGTGCATATTGTAAAAACAAGATAGCTGAAAAAAAGATCCGGCCAGAGAACATTATCAACATGGACGAGGTTCCACTGACTTTTGATATTCCTGTGAACCGCACTGTGGATACAACGGGAGCACGTACGGTGAATATTCGCACCACAGGGAATGAGAAGTCATCCTTCACTGTGGTTCTAGCTTGCCATGCTAATGGCCAGAAACTTCCACCCATGGTGATATTCAAAAGGAAGACCTTGCCAAAAGAGACCTTTCCAGCCGGCGTCATCATAAAAGCTAACTCGAAGGGATGGATGAAGAAAAGATGAGCGAGTGGTTAAGGTAAGTTTACGCGAAGAGGCCGGGTGGCTTTTTTCACGCAGCTCCGTCCATGTTGATATACGACTCCATGCGCGCCCACATCACGCTGGTTTTTAATATATTATTAAAGTTTGACTGACCTATCTGACTGTTTTTTTGACATTCCTTTAGCGCAGTTAGATGCGGCTTACAACACCGGGCGGCTTATAGGTGGACAAAGTTTTGAAATATGCCGTTCATTGAAGACGCGGCTTATAACCCAGGGCGCCTTATGGTGCGGAAAATACGGTATTTGGAACATCCCACAGGTGAGCAGGCTAATTGGGAACAGGTGGGTGCCATGATTGGGTATAAAAGTAAATGCTCAGTCATTCACAAACAAGGATGGGGCGAGGGTCACCACTTTGTCAACAAATGCGTGAGCAAATTGTTGAACAGTTTAAGAAAAAACTTTCTCAAGCAGCTATTGCAAGGAATTTAGGGATTTCACCATCTACGCTCCGTAATATCATCAAAGGGTTCAGAGAATCTGGAGAAATCACTGCACGTAAGCAGCTAAGCCCGTGACCTCCCATCCCTCAGGCTGTACTGCATCAACAAGCGACATCAGTGTGTAAAGGATATCACCACATGGGCTCAGGAACACTTCAGAAACCCACTGTCAGTAACTACAGTTGGTCGCTACATCTGTAAGTGCAAGCTAAAACTCTCCTATGCACAGCAAAAACCGTTTATCAACAACACCCAGAAACGCCGTCGGCTTCCCTGGGCCTGAGCTCATCTAAGATGGACTGATACAAAGTGGAAAAGTGTTCTGTGGTCTGACGAGTCCACATTTCAAATTGCTTTTGGAAACTGTGGACGTCGTGTCCTCCGGACCAAAGAGGAAAAGAACCATCCGGATTGTTCTAGGCGCAAAGTGTAAAAGCCAGCATGTGTGATGGTATGGGGGTGCATTAGTGCCCAAGGCATGGGTAACTTACACATCTGTGAAGGCACCATTAATGCTGAAAGGTACATACAGGTTTTTGCCATCTAAGCGCCGTCTTTTTCATGGACGCCCCTGCTTATTTCAGCAAGACAATGCCAAGCCACATTCAGCACGTGTTACCACAGCGTGGCTTCGTAAAAAAAAGAGTGCGGGTATTTTCCTGGCCCGCCTGCAGTCCAGACCTGTCTCCCATTGAAAATGTGTGGCGCATTATGAAGCGTAAAATACGACAGCGGAGACCCCGGACTGTTGAATGACTGAAGCTCTACATAAAACAAGAATGGGAAAGAATTCCACTTTCAAAGCTTCAACAATTAGTTTCCTCAGTTCCCAATCGTTTGAGTGTTGTTAAAAGAAAAGGCCATGTAACACAGTGGTGAACATGCCCTTTCCCAACTACTTTGTCACGTGTTGCAGCCATGAAATTCTAACTTAATTATTTGCAAAAAAATAAAAAAGTTTATGAGTTTGAACATCAAATATGTTGTCTTTGTAGCATATTCAACTGAATATGGCTTGAAAAGGATTTGCAAATCATTGTATTCCGTTTATATTTACATCTAACACAATTTCCCAACTCGTATGGAAACGGGGTTTGTACATTACATATTAAGAGTGTCAAAAAAATCGGTCTTTGAACGAATCGCGATTCTAATTTGTAACAATTCTTAATTGATTAATTGTTAGATGTGTTTTTATTTTTTATCTGTCCTGTCCAGCCACTCGGGCAAACCCTATTGCTGTTGTACATGATCATATCTACTGTACAGTTTTATTTGACAAAGGAGAAGTGTTGGATACTTCTCTTGTTGCCTTATTTGTATTTGACTTTATTAAATGTTGGGGTAGAATTTTTAGTAAACAAAACCAGTTTTCTTTTAAGTAATATAGAACGTTTTCCACAGCTGTTTATCTATTTTATGGAGGAATGCAGTTAATAATAGAACTGGCACCCAATGTTGTTAAACAGTATTGATTTTGAATATATATATATATATATATATATATATATATATATATTCTCATTCTGTTTTGCATAGTCATGTACATAGTGTCATGTACATAGTGTGTATATATATATATATATATATATATATATATATATATATATATATATATATATATATATATATATATATATATATATATATATTTAGCGTCATTTTTTATATACATGTTACAGGTTATATATCTTTTATTATTGAATGTATCAAATGTGATGAATATTTAATGGTCCACAATGGAAACAAGCCTTTTGGCTTTTTGTGCCAACAAACTTACCGTATTTTTCGGACGATAAGCCGCACTTAAAATCCTTTAATTTTCTCAAAACCCGACAGTGCGCCTTACAACCTAATGTGCGGAAATAATTTGGTTGTGCTTACCAACGTCAAAGCTATTTTATTTGGTGCATGGTGAAATGTTAAGTGTGACCAGTAGATGGCAGTCACACATAAGAGATACGTGTAGACTGCAATATGATGGCAGTCACACATAAGAGATACGTGTAGACTGCAATATGATGGCAGTCACACATAAGATACATGTAGATTGCAATATGATGGCAGTCACACATAAGAAATACGTGTAGACTGCAATATGATGGCAGTCACGCATAAGAGATACGTGTAGACTGCAACATGATGGCAGTCACGCATAAGAGATACGTGTAGACTGCAATATGATGGCAGTCACACATAAGAGATATGTGTAGACTGCAATAAGATGGCAGTCACACATAAGAGATACGTGTAGACTGCAATATGATGGCAGTCACACATAAGAGATACGTGTAGACTGCAATATGATGGCAGTCACGCATAAGAGATACGTGTAGACTGCAATATGATGGCAGTCACGCATAAGAGATACGTGTAGACTGCAATATGATGGCAGTCACACATAAGAGATACGTGTAGACTGCAATATGATGGCAGTCACACATAAGAGATATGTGTAGACTGCACTATGATGGCAGTCACACATAAAAGATACGTGTAGACTGCAATATGATGGCAGTCACACATAAGGGATACGTGTAGACTGCACTATGATGGCAGTCACACATAAGAGATACGTGTAGACTGCAATATGATGGCAGTCACGCATAAGAGATACGTGTAGACTGCAATATGATGGCAGTCACACATAAGAGATATGTGTAGACTGCAATATGATGGCAGTCACACATAAGAGATACGTGTAGACTGCAATATGAGGACAGTCACACATAAGAGATACGTGTAGACTGCAATATGATGGCAGTCACACATAAGAGATACGTGTAGACTGCAATATGAGGACAGTCACACATAAGAGATACGTGTAGACTGCAATATGATGGCAGTCACACATAAGAGATACGTGTAGACTGCAATAAGATGGCAGTCACACATAAGAGATACGTGTCGACTGCAATATGATAGCAGTCACACATAAGAGATATGTGTAGACTGCAATAAGATGGCAGTCACACATAAGAGATACGTGTAGACTGCAATATGATAGCAGTCACACATAAGAGATACGTGTAGACTGCAATATGATGGCAGTCACACATAAGAGATACGTGTAGACTGCAATAAGATGGCAGTCACACATAAGAGATACGTGTAGACTGCAATATGATGGCAGTCACACAAGAGATACGTGTAGACTGCAATATGATGGCAGTCACACATAAGAGATACGTGTAGACTGCAATATGATAGCAGTCACACATAAGAGATACGTGTAGACTGCAATATGATAGCAGTCACACATAAGAGATACGTGTAGACTGCAATATGATGGCAGTCACACATAAGAGATACGTGTAGACTGCACTATGATGGCAGTCACACATAAAAGATACGTGTAGACTGCAATAAGATGGCAGTCACACATAAGAGATACGTGTAGACTGCAATATGACTCAAGTTAACAAAACCAACATTTTATATGTTCCATTGAAAATTTAGAACATTACACAAAGTTCTCAAAAATGTATCAAAATGTTTTAGTAGGACTTTGGTAAGCTATGAAGCCACACCACTTGATGGATTGTACTGTGCTTCAACATAGGAGTATTATTATGGTGTGTGTATAAGGTAAGACATATTATCTGGTGTTTTGTTTCGCAATATTATGCAAAAGCAATTTATCTTAACTTCTGGCACCTGCTGATCTGTATTTGGGATCTGCATAAATCCTGAAAAATTGTGCGTACTTCTTTTTCTCTATCTTCTTGTTATGTGACATTCATCCTCCACTGTTGCCATTTCTAATATAAAGTAGTGTCAAGTTCTTACTTATATCTGTCAGTAAACTCACCATGAAAGCACTAAAACATACCGGTGTAGTGACTTTACATTATTCACCCAAGGAACTTTACTTATTAGAGAGTTCCGTTCGGACGGTTTTTCACGGGACACATTTAAGGGGCCGCCTTATCCCCCCAAAAGTGACCTTTTTGTAAATTATATTTGTCTTAGTTGCACATTTATGCGCCCGTGTGCGTCTCAATGGTGTTGTGTAGAGTTGAGTGGGGTCAGAGTACGGCGCTGACAAGTGAGCAATTGTTACACAACTAGGCCGAGTCGTGGGGATTATTTGTGCTTTTTGCAGCTATTTTCTAAAGCAGAGCAGCAGCAAATCCTCCTGGTGCAATTAGAGCGTCCCTTCCCCCCCTTCCTCGCTGAGTGGCGGGGTTCAAAGTCGTACGCGCCTCAGACGGACAAAGATGCGTAACGAGGACGCCGGAAGGAAAGACACACAATAGCGGGCTTTTTTCAAGTTGTAGCGCGCAGAAATGTTTTCTCTGACGAGATGTGCACCCCAGGGAGGTTTTTGTTTTCAAACTAGAGAGCTACTGTGGAGAGATGTAGTTATGATGAAAGATCCAGCCATCAGATCTGACTAGACCGCGAGTCTGCAACCTGCGGCTCCGGAGCTGCATGCGGCTCTTTGATCACTCTGATGCGGCTCAGCTGCGTACTTGCCGACCCCCCCCATTTTACCGGGAGACTTCCGGATTACGGTGCCTCTCGCAGAAACCTCCCGGGATTAATATTCTCCGATTTTCACTCTAACAATGATAATAAGGGCGTGCCGTGATGGTACAGCATTTAGCGCCCTCTACAATCTGTATAAACAGCGTGCCAGCCCAGCCTCTTTTTAATGCATCTTCTGCTTGCACACGCAAGTGACAGCAAGGCATACTTGGTCAACAGCCACACAGGTTACACTGACGGTGGCCAAATAAAACAACTTTAAGACTCTTCCTAATAATGCGCCACACTTTGAACCAAAACCAAACAAGAATGACAAACACATTCCGGGAGAACAGCTGCACCTTAACACAACATAAACACAACAGAACAAATACCCAGAATCCCATGCAGCCCTGACTATTCCGGGCTACATTATACACTCCTGCTACCACCAAACCCCGCCCTCTCCCCCCTCCCCCTGTGCGTCGGTTGAGGTGGGCGGGGGTGTATAATGTAGCCCGGAAGAGTTAGGGCTGCATGGGATTCTGGGTATTTGTTCTGTTGTGTTTATGTTGTGTTACGGTGCAGATGTTCTCCCGAAATGTGTTTGTCATTCTTGTTTGGTGTGGGTTCACAGTGTGGCGCATTATTAGTAAGAGTCTTAAAGTTTTTTATACCGCCACCGTCAGTGTAACCTGTGTGGTTGTTGACCAAGTACCGTATTTTCCGCACCATAAGGCGCCCTGGGTTATAAGCCGCGCCTTCAATGAACGGCATATTTCAAAACTTTGTCCACCTATAAGCCGCCCCGTGTTATAAGCCGCATCTAACTGCGCTAAAGGAATGTCAAAAAAACAGTCAGATAGGTCAGTCAAACTTTAATAATATATTAAAAACCAGCGTGATGTGGGCGCGCATGGAGTCGTATATCAACATGGACGGAGCTGCGTGAAAAAAGCCACCCGGCCTCTTCGCGTAAACTTAAACTTACCTTAACCACTCGCTCATCTTTTCTTCATCCATCCCTTCGAGTTAGCTTTTATGATGACGCCGGCTGGAAAGGTCTCTTTTGGCAAGGTCTTCCTTTTGAATATCACCATGGGTGGAAGTTTCTGGCCATTAGCATGGCAAGCTAGAACCACAGTGAAGGATGACTTCTCATTCCCTGTGGTGCGAATATTCACCGTACGTGCTCCCGTTGTATCCACAGTGCGGTTCACAGGAATATCAAAAGTCAGTGGAACCTCGTCCATGTTGATAATGTTCTCTGGCCGGATCTTTTTTTCAGCTATCTTGTTTTTACAATATGCACGGAAAGTAGCCAGCTTTTCTTGAAAGTCTTTAGGCAGTTGCTGTGAAATAGTAGTCCGTGTGCGGATGGAGAGATTGCGTCTTTTCATGAACCGGAAACCTGTCGCTTAGTAGGAGCCATTTTGTGGTCTTTACAGATGTAAACACACAAAGGAAATGAAACGTAATATCCGCGCGCTTCTTCTTCTTCTACGCGGGCGGGTGGTTGCTTTCAGTAGAAGAAGAAGCGCTTCCTGTTCTATGGGGGCGGGTGCTTACCTTGGCGGTTGCTTGCGTAGAAGAAGAAGCACTTCCTCTTCTACGGGGAAAAAAGATGGCGGCTGTTTACCGTAGTTGCGAGACCGAAACTTTATGAAAATGAATCTTAATATTAATCCATATATAAAGCGCACCGGGTTATAAGGCGCACTGTCAGCTTTTGAGTAAATTTGTGGTTTTTAGGTGCGGCTAATAGTGCGGAAAATACGGTAAGAGTCTTAAAGTTTTTTATACCGCCACCGTCAGTGTAACCTGTGTGGTTGTTGACCAAGTACGCCTTGCTGTCACTTACGTGAGCAAGCAGAAGCCCCATACAACCTGAAATTCGTAGTCTACCGGAAAAATCAGGAGGGTTGACAAGAATGACGCTGTCAAGCGCCATTCATATAAAACCCGCGGGCCGCGCTAACATCCAATTTTCATATAAAGGTGTGGGCCGTGTGTCTGAGACCCTTGGTTTATACATAGCATAAAGCAAAAAAAAAACTTTGTATGCAGTGTTATTTCATGTTAAATTTCAAAAGATTTTTGTGGCTCCCATTGTTTTCTTTAATTTGTGAAACTGGTCAAAATGGCTCTTTGACTGGTAAAGGTTGCCGACCCCTGCCCTAGTGGCTCCCTGGAGCTTTTTCAAAAATGTATACAAATGGAAAAAGATGAGGGGAAAAAAATACACTTTTTTTTACAAACATGACACAAACCTTCCTAATTGTTAGAAATGCCACTGATTATATTAAACATGCTGCACTGATGAGAAGGTTTAGCAAACGCCGTTTTGTCCTACTAATTACGGCAGTCCTTGAACTCACCATAGTTTGTTTACGTACAACTTTCTCCGACGTGTTTTATGTCACCCCTTCTTTGTCTCATTTTGTCCACCAGACTTTTTATGCTGTGCGTGAATGCACAAAGGTGAGTTCTGTTGATGTTATTGACTTGTGTGGAGTGCTAATCAGGCATATTTGGTCACTGCATGACTGCAAGCTAATCGATGCTAACATGCTATTTAGGCTAGCATCATTATGCCTCACTTGTAGGTATATTTGAGCTCTAAATGTATTTTACTTATCTACTCTGTCTATTTCATTTATATTTGCATGTCTCATGACACATTATCTGTATGTAATATTGCCTGCATTTCAGACAGTTGTCTGTGTGCGGTTATAGACCACAGCAAACATTACACAGTTTGCAAAGATTGTAATAAATCCATTAGAAGAAGACAAAATCAGACAGCATGTTGCTTCCTTTCACTTGGACACAAACATCTATAAATCATTCTAAGACAGCAACTTCCAGGAGTTATCTCACACTCTGAGAAGCCTCCATTTTACTCATGTTTTCTAATTTTGTAAAAATGTGTGGAAAAAATATTACATTTCAACATTTCTGTCAACGAAGATTTGCGTCAGCCTGCGACAAATAGTAATTTTGATAGTAGGCTAATATAGCTAATATAGATACTTACATCATGTGTTGTCTTCATTATAACACTTATATAAGACTTTTAAAGTCATTTTGATAGTAGGCTAATATAGCTAATATAGACACTTACATCATGTGTTGTCTTCATTATAACACTTATATAAGACTTTTAAAGTCATTTTGATAGTAGGCTAATATAACTAATATAGACACTTACATCATGTGTTGTCTTCATTATAACACTTATATAAGACTTTAAAGTCATTTTGATAGTAGGCTAATATAACTAATATAGACACTTACATCATGTGTTGTCTTCATTATAACACTTATAAAAGACTTTTAAAGTCATTTTGATAGTAGGCTAATATAGCTAATATAGACACTTACATCATGTGTTGTCTTCATTATAACACTTATATAAGACTTTTAAAGTCATTTTGATAGTAGGCTAATATAACTAATATAGACACTTACATCATGTGTTGTCTTCATTATAACACTTATATAAGACTTTAAAGTCATTTTGATAGTAGGCTAATATAACTAATATAGACACTTACATCATGTGTTGTCTTCATTATAACACTTATATAAGACTTTTTAAAGTCATTTTGATAGTAGCCCCCCCCCCCCTCAACACATTTCTGCATACAAGTGATAATATATCATATTGTAGGTGTTTATTACACTTTGCATTCATATTTAGCTTTTTGTTCCATTTTTGTTGTGTTTTGCTTGATTGTAGAAGAGGAGCGATGTTTATATGTTGTTAATATTCAGTGTTTTATTGTTCATAGTTAATATTGTAAATCCCACTTTCTTTAATTAAATGTACATTTTAGATGTCCCATTCAGTAAAAAACTGTAAAATTCAATTCCGTTTTTTTGAGGTGGTCTTTCATAACGTTTGTGGAACTCTATGGTCAGTGTTTTTCAACCTTTTTTGAGCCAAGGCACATTTTCTGCGTTGAAAAAATGCGGAGGCACACCACCGGCATAAATCATTAAAAAACAAAACTCGGTAGACAATAAAGTCGTTGTCACAATTGTTGGATATGACTTTAAAGCATCAATATAGCTCTTGTCTCAAAGTAGGTGTACTGTCACATCACACCCTGACTTATTTGGAGCTTTTTTTGCTGTTTTCCTGTGTGTAGTGTTTTACTTCTTGTCTTGACCTCCTATTTTGGTGGCTTTTTCTCTTTTAGCAGTTTCATGTCTTCCTTTGCATCTACTTTGTTTGAGCAATCAAGAATATTTCAGTTGTTTTTATCCTTCTTTGTGAGGACATTGTTGATTGTCATGTCATGTTCGGATGCACATTGTCTTTGCTCCGCAGTAAGTCTTTGCTGTCGTCCAGCATTCTGTTTTTGTTTACTTTTGTAGCCAGTTCAGTTTTAGTTTGGTTCTGCATAGTCTTCCCTAAGCTTCAATGCCTTTTTTAGGGGTGCTCCCCTTTTGTTTATTTTTCGTTTAAGCATTAGACACCTTTTACCTTCACCCTGCCTCCCGCTGTTTACCACATCTACAAAGCAATTAGTTACCTGCTGCCACCTACTGATATGGAAGAGTATTACACGGTTACTCTGCCCAGCTCTAGACAGCAACAACAACACATCATTTGCAGACTATAATTACTGCTTTGCAAAAAATATTTTCAACCCAAATAGGTGAAATTAGATCATCATCATTGAAAAACACTACTCTATGGGACATTGTGACTTTTGGTGTTAGTGTTCCTGGAAAAAAGGGAGCCAAACACACATACTATACAGCAGATTTGTACAGAATAATGTGTATATATCACTTATACACACATACACATTGGCCCCCCCCCAGACACATTTTTTCTCCCAAATCAAAATATTTTCCCAGCTCTGATCTACAATGTCATGAAAATGAAAAAAACGCATTGAATGAGAAGGTGTGTCCTAACTTTTGTCTAGCTTGTTTGTTTAGCAGTTGTGTAGCTGCAAGCTCCGAATAGCATTTTTACGTTTTGTAAAGGACTTCACTGAAATATAAGGAAATACCAATTTTGTGTTCCTATTGGAGGACATTTAGATGTTAACTGGCTGGAGGACTGCTTGTATCCAAATTAGGGCTGCAGCTAACGATTATTTTTCTATCGATTAATCTATAGATTATTTTTTCGATTAATCGGTTAATCTATAGATTATTTTTTTCGATTAATCTATAGATTATTTTTCCTTTTACCGATTTTTTTTAAAATTTAAAATGAAGAGGAAAAAATAAATGTAGGCCAGTTTTTTCAAAAGGCATGGCTTTTATTTACAAAAAAAAAAGTATGGCCACTCAGTCAACATTGACAACAACATGACAAAATATTCTGTAACAATGTAAACATTTAAAACTTTTAACATTTAGCAAAATTAAAAGTAGCTTATTTGCTTTTTAATGTGCAAATATAAAAGTAAACATCCAGTGCAAATCTTAATATTCTGGAATAGTATAAGCATTTCAAAAGTAAAAGTATTGCTTATTTTGCTTTAAAATGTGCAAAAATAAAGATAAACATCCAATACAAAAAAGTGCAAAACGGAAATATTCTGTAACAAGTGTAAACATTTCAACAAAAGTAAAAGTATTGCTTATTTGCTAAAATGTGCAAAAATAAAGCTAAACATCCAATACAAAAAAGTGTACAGTGTAAACATTTCAACAAAAGTAAAAGTATTGCTTATTTTGCTTAATAACACAACAATGATAGTATGATTAAAGTGAAAGTTAATTGTTGGTTTGTACATAGTATATGTAACTGTTAATGTTGTAAAAGGTATTTGCACAACTAATTAACGTTAGCGTTTGTGACACGTCTTGTGCCGTGGGGTTCTTTCAGGACCGACAGACTGAACGCCAGACGGCTTTGCCAGGTTTACAATCTTTTAATTGTACACAAAGTCTTTTCTCTTCCAACTGCGCGGATCGCGCACCTGGGCACGATTGCGGCGTCGCTCCCGGCGCGCCCCGCCTCGCCGCTCGCTCGCCGCCGCCGCCTCTCCACAGCGTTAAAGAGGAGCGCGTCTTTGTAAACACTGAACAGGCACGCCAAACGCGCCTCTCAGAGCGAAACGGTGCTTTAGTTTATGAATTTACAACGCAGATACAAATGACACATTCATGTTTTTGTGTAATGATGACAACGTATACGCACGCGGACGATTGACTAGTTGATGGTGATGGCAAGAACGCTGTCGGGGGTTTTCTTTTCAAATGTTCGTTCATAGCCGTTGTGCTGCTATGATAGGCCATTTCCGCTCGACACAGTGTGCATACAACAACATTATTAGGCCGTTTATTGAAATACTCCCACACTTTTGACGACTTTTGGCGTGCTTTTTTCCCCTCGCTCGCATCGTCTGCTTTGCGCTCCGCCATGACAGTAGTGTGACGTAAATATGCGACGCGCCGACGCACAAAAACGGCGTCGACGTATTTACGTAACCGATGACGTCGACTACGTCGACGCGTCGTTTCAGCCTTAATCCAAATGCTTATATTGTAGTTTTAAGATGCAAGCTGAAAATAGACTATGTGATATCAAAATGGGATGGGGACAGCCTTGATGGAGAATGCTTTAGCAGCAGAAAATGCAGCACTTGTTTTAGGAAGCATCCAGACAGCTCACCTAAGTATGCATACAGGAGATACTTGAAACACAGCTTTATCCCCATTGTTTTGAAAGCTTGCGTCCTTTGTTTGATAGCGACAGAGGCGTGCAGACCTGCTATCTGTGCTCACCCAAGGCCTAATGAATACGTGGATTGACCATTCACCGTCGGTGGGAAAGAAGCCTTCTAATCTATGCGAGCAGACGCTATCTAGGGTGGGGGTCAGAGATAAAACCAGCAGAGTGGTCTAATGCTTTCTCACCTACTTAGCACAGGACGGGATCAATGAATGAAATGAACCTTTCCTGTATTGATTGTAGTGTTGTAAGTAACACCGAGGTAGGTACATTTGACAATGACACATTTTTCACCTGAAACGTGGGTTGCATTCAACATATTATCCTGCACCAGTAGTTACTTTAGTGTGCATTCCACAGTTGGTGCCGTTACATAAAGGGTCAGTTTGCTTCTGGTAATCCAGGAATGTCATTGCGAAACTTCTCTTCGGCCGTGTTTACTCGACATTGTGCAACTGACACAATGCTGCGCATTTTGTAGTCCCAAGTGGCCCGATTCGCAAAGCAGTGTGAAGAAGAGTGTACATACAACTAGATGAGGCATCTCCTGTATGGATTTGGTGTCAATGCTCCAATGCAGAAGTTGAATTGAAATCCTGGAATTGTTTTTGAATTGTATAATGTGTTTTGATGGTGGAACAGTTAAAATGGGATGAAAAATGTAAAAGGAGTACCGTATTTTCCGCACCATAAGGCGCCCTGGGTTATAAGCCGCGCCTTCAATGAACGGCATATTTCAAAACTTTGTCCACCTATAAGCCGCCCCGTGTTGTAAGCCGCATCTAACTGCGCTAAAGGAATGTCAAAAAAACAGTCAGATAGGTCAGTCAAACTTTAATAATATATTAAAAACCAGCGTGATGTGGGCGCGCATGGAGTCGTATATCAACATGGACGGAGCTGCGTGAAAAAAGCCACCCGGCCTCTTCGCGTAAACTTACCTTAACCACTCGCTCATCTTTTCTTCATCCATCCCTTCGAGTTAGCTTTTATGATGACGCCGGCTGGAAAGGTCTCTTTTGGCAAGGTCTTCCTTTTGAATATCACCATGGGTGGAAGTTTCTGGCCATTAGCATGGCAAGCTAGAACCACAGTGAAGGATGACTTCTCATTCCCTGTGGTGCGAATATTCACCGTACGTGCTCCCGTTGTATCCACAGTGCGGTTCACAGGAATATCAAAAGTCAGTGGAACCTCGTCCATGTTGATAATGTTCTCTGGCCGGATCTTTTTTTCAGCTATCTTGTTTTTACAATATGCACGGAAAGTAGCCAGCTTTTCTTGAAAGTCTTTAGGCAGTTGCTGTGAAATAGTAGTCCGTGTGCGGATGGAGAGATTGCGTCTTTTCATGAACCGGATCCCTGTCGCTTAGTAGGAGCCTTTTTGTGGTCTTTACAGATGTAAACACACAAAGGAAATGAAACGTACGGTAATATCCGCGCGCTTCTTCTTCTTCTACGAGGGCGGGTGGTTGCTTACAGTAGAAGAAGAAGCGCTTCCTGTTCTATGGGGGCGGGTGCTTACCTTGGCGGTTGCTTGCGTAGAAGAAGAAGCACTTCCTCTTCTACGGGGAAAAAAGATGGCGGCTGTTTACCGTAGTTGCGAGACCGAAACTTTATGAAAATGAATCTTAATATTAATCCATATATAAAGCGCACCGGGTTATAAGCCGCACTGTCAGCTTTTGAGTAAATTTGTGGTTTTTAGGTGCGCCTTATAGTGCGGAAAATACGGTAGTCAAACGAAAAAGGTTGGAAATAAAGGGGCGGCATGGCGTAGTGGGTAGAGCAACCGTGCCAGAAACCTGAGGGTTGCAGGTTCGCTCCCCGCCTCTTACCATCCAAAAAATCGCTGCCGTTGTGTCCTTGGGCGGGACACTTCACCCTTTGCCCCCGGTGCCACTCACACCGCTGAATTGAATGATGAATGATAGGTGGTGGTCGGAGGGGCCGTTGGCGCAAAATTGCAGCCACGCTTCTGTCAGTCTACCCCAGGGCAGCTGTGGCTATGAAAGTAGCTTACCACCACCAGGTGTGAATGATGAGTTCTACATGTAAAGCGACTTTGGGTACTTAGAAAAGCACTATATAAATCCCAGTTATTATTATTATTATTATTAGCATAATATTGTGAGAGTCCAGTCCATAATGGATCTAACATAATAGTGTGAGAGTCCAGTCCATAGTGGATCTAACATAATAGTGTGAGAGTCCAGTCCATAGTGGATCTAACATAATAGTGAGAGTCCAGTCCATAGTGGATCTAACATAATAGTGTGAGAGTCCAGTCCATAGTGGATCTAACATAATAGTGTGAGAGTCCAGTCCATAGTGGATCTAACATAATAGTGTTAGAGTCCAGTCCATAGTGGATCTAACATAATAGTGAGAGTCCAGCCCATAGTGGATCTAACATAATAGTGTGAGAGTCCAGTCCATAGGGGATCTAACATAATAGTGTGAGAGTCCAGTCTATAGTGGATCTAACATAATAGTGTGAAAGTCCAGTCCATAGTGAGAGTCCAGTCCATAGTGGATCTAACATAATAGTGTGAGAGTCCAGTCCATAGTGGATCTAACATAATAGTGTGAGAGTCCAGTCCATAGTGGATCTAACATAATAGCGTGAGAGTCCAGTCCATAGTGGATCTAACATAATAGTGAGAGTCCAGTCCATAGTGGATCTAACATAATAGTGTGAGAGTCCAGTCCATAGTGGATCCAACATAATAGTGAGAGTCCAGTCCATAGTGGATCCAACATAATAGTGAGAGTCCAGTCCATAGTGGATCCAACATAATAGTGAGAGTCCAGTCCATAGTGGATCCAACATAATAGTGTGAGAGTCCAGTCCATAGTGGATCCAACATAATAGTGTGAGAGTCCAGTCCATAGTGGATCTAACATAATAGTGTGAAAGTCCAGTCCATAGTGAGAATCCAGTCCATAGTGGATCTAACATAATAGTGTGAGAGTCCAGTCCATAGTGGATCTAACATAATAGTGTGAGAGTCCAGTCCATAGTGGATCTAACATAATAGTGAGAGTCCAGTCCATAGTGGATCTAACATAATAGTGTGAGAGTCCAGTCCATAGGGGATCTAACATAATAGTGTGAGAGTCCAGTCTATAGTGGATCTAACATAATAGTGTGAAAGTCCAGTCCATAGTGAGAGTCCAGTCCATAGTGGATCTAACATAATAGTGTGAGAGTCCAGTCCATAGTGGATCTAACATAATAGTGTGAGAGTCCAGTCCATAGTGGATCTAACATAATAGTGAGAGTCCAGTCCATAGTGGATCTAACATAATAGTGTGAGAGTCCAGTCCATAGTGGATCTAACATAATATTGTGAGAGTCCAGTCCATAGTGGATCTAGCATAATATTGTGAGAGTCCAGTCCATAGTGGATCTAACATAATAGTGAGAGTCCAGTCCATAGTGGATCCAACATAATAGTGAGAGTCCAGTCCATAGTGGATCCAACATAATAGTGAGAGTCCAGTCCATAGTGGATCCAACATAATAGTGAGAGTCCAGTCCATAGTGGATCTAACATAATAGTGTGAAAGTCCAGTCCATAGTGAGAGTCCAGTCCATAGTGGATCTAACATAATAGTGTGAGTCCAGTCCATAGTGGATCCAACATAATAGTGAGAGTCCAGTCCATAGTGGATCTAACATAATAGTGTGAGAGTCCAGTCCATAGTGGATCTAACATAATAGTGAGAGTCCAGTCCATAGTGGATCTAACATAATAGTGAGAGTCCAGTCCATAGTGGATCTAACATAATAGTGAGAGTCCAGTCCATAGTGGATCCAACATAATACCACGACATGTAGCGTTGCATCAAGGGAAGTGGACAAAGATATCTGAGCGTAGCTTTTGGCGCAACATGAGCAGGGCCACTGCTTGATCCGCATGGGCATCTTGGAATGTACCTGTCTTCCTGGAAGGATTACTTTGGGAAAGGAAGCAAAGGGGGCTGGATTAGATGTTGTTTTTCTGCTCTCGCGTTTGAGCCGCCCTCCTCAAAAGTCAGCAGTTTTTCCCTGCCTTGAACAAGCTCGTCTTAATTCATCAGCATGTCCTACTTTCTTCAGCTGCCCCCTTTTTTTTTTCCATCCTGTGACCCTTTCCTTCCAGCTCAGGCTGAAGATGTGAATGACTGACGCATGCCACAGGAAACAGGACTTGTTTTTACACCATGACTCATTAATGCTTCTTCACCACACAAATATTTATGAGCATTTTGTGGTGATTGTGTTTCTCCAGCAGGAGATGAAAAAAGCCCAAAAGGAGCATTTAAAGTGTGTTGGCTCTGCTTTACATTCTTTCCATACAGCCAATCTCAAATATTGGAGAGCAAAGCCATAATTGGTGGTTGGAGATGTTTCTTCTCCCTGCCAGGCTGCTTTGTTGTTTGACCAGTGATTGTGTTGGGACTGGCTAGACTGCCATCTAGTGGTCTAAACTGGCTTTGCACTCAACCAGGAATGGTGAGCTTGTTTTTATTGATCGCAGTTATGGCCGCCCTCTGAGAGCCACATTGAGTAATCCATCCATCCATCCATTTTCTACCGCTTATTCCCTTTGGGGTCGCGGGGGGCGCTGGAGCCTATCTCAGCTACAATCGGGCGGAAGGCGGGGTACACCCTGGACAAGTCGCCACCTCATCGCAGGGCCAACACAGATAGACAGACAACATTCACACTCACATCCACACACTAGGGCCAATTTAGTGTTGCCAATCAACTTATCCCCAGGTGCATGTCTTTGGAGGTGGGAGGAAGCCGGAGTACCCGGAGGGAACCCACGCAGTCACGGGGAGGACATGCAAACTCCACACAGAAAGATCCCGAGCCCGGGATTGAACCCAAGACTACTCAGGACCTTCGTACTGTGAGGCAGACGCACTAACCCCTCTGCCATATATGAATATAAATGTATGTACACTATTGCCTACGCATTTGATTATCATTTGTTCACATAAATTGTGGCTTTGCAGTAAAAATCTGGCCGCTCAGTTGCCAGAATTTAGTGTTTTCTACTGTCAATGGAAAAATGGTAGTGCTGATTCCTGACGGTAAAATTCCGCAAGTTATTTTTTTACCGTAAAATCTACAGTTACTGTAAATGGAAAAACTGCCCTACAGTCTTTTTTGGGCTCCTAATTAGTCTGCTGACGTATGCGAGTAACATATTGTGCCATTTATACACCTATTATTTTCTACACTTTATGAGGGACAAGTGGTAGAAAATGGATTATTAATCTACTTGTTCATTTACTTTCTGTTTGAACATGTTCTATCTACACTTCTGTTCAAATGTAATAATCACTTATTCTTCTCTTCTTTGATACTTGACATTAGTTTTGGATGATACCACACATTTAGGTATGGATCCAATACCAAGTACCGTATTTTCCGCACTATTAGCCGCACCTAAAAACCACAAATTTACTCAAAAGCTGACAGTGCGGCTTATAACCCGGTGCGCTTTATATATGGATTAATATTAAGATTCATTTTCATAAAGTTTTGGTCTCGCAACTACGGTAAACAGCCGCCATCTTTTTTCCCCGTAGAAGAGGAAGTGCTTCTTCTTCTACGCAAGCAACCGCCAAGGTAAGCACCCGCCCCCATAGAACAGGAAGCGCTTCTTCTTCTACTGTAAGCAACCACCCGCCCGCGTAGAAGAAGAAGAAGAAGAAGCGCGCGGATATTACGTTTCATTTCCTTTGTGTGTTTACATCTGTAAAGACCACAAAATGGCTCCTACTAAGCGACAGGTTTCCGGTTCATGAAAAGACGCAATCTCTCCATCCGCACACGGACTACTATTTCACAGCAACTGCCTAAAGACTTTCAAGAAAAGCTGGCTACTTTCCGTGCATATTGTAAAAACAAGATAGCTGAAAAAAAGATCCGGCCACCGGCCAGAGAACATTATCAACATGGACGAGGTTCCACTGACTTTTGATATTCCTGTGAACCGCACTGTGGATACAACGGGAGCACGTACGGTGAATATTCGCACCACAGGGAATGAGAAGTCATCTTTCACTGTGGTTCTAGCTTGCCATGCTAATGGCCAGAAACTTCCACCCATGGTGATATTCAAAAGGAAGACCTTGCCAAAAGAGACCTTTCCAGCCGGCGTCATCATAAAAGCTAACTCGAAGGGATGGATGGATGAAGAAAAGATGAGCGAGTGGTTAAGGGAAGTTTACGCGAAGAGGCCGGGTGGCTTTTTTCACGCAGCTCCGTCCATGTTGATATACGACTCCATGCGCGCCCACATCACGCTGGTTTTTAATATATTATTAAAGTTTGACTGACCTATCTGACTGTTTTTTTGACATTCCTTTAGCGCAGTTAGATGCGGCTTACAACACGGGGCGGCTTATAGGTGGACAAAGTTTTGAAATATGCCGTTCATTGAAGGCGCGGCTTATAACCCAGGGCGCCTTATGGTGCGGAAAATACGGTAGTTACAGGATCATACATTGGTCATATTCAAAGTCCAAATGTGTCCAGGGACATATTTACTGAGAGAATATTGCAAGTATCGTTCCTGGCACCTCTTCTCACCATCCAAACCTAATTAAGACCCAATGTGTGTGTATTTGCAAAGATAAAAATCCATGGTGGATTCGGTGTGTTATGTTTTATTTCGATACTTTCGATACTTTTCTAAATAAAGGGGGCCACAAAAAATGTCATTATTGTCTTTATTTGAACAAAATGTTAGTGTACATGAAACATATGTTTATTATTGTCATTTAGTCCTTAAATAAAATAGTGAACATACTCGACAACTTGTCTTTTAGTAGTAAGTAAACAAACAAAGACTCCTAATTAGTCTATGCAGTAACATATTGTGTCATTTATACACCTATTATTTTCTACACATTATGAGGGACAAACTGTAAAAAATGGGTTATTAATCCACTTATTCATTTACTGTTAATATCTGCTTATTTTCTGTTTGAACATGTTCTATCTACACTTCTGTTCAAATGTAATAATCACTTATTCTTCTCTTCTTTGATACTTGACATTAGTTTTGGATGATACCACACATTTAGGTCTGGATCCGATACCAAGTAGTTCCAGGATCATACATTGGTATCATTCAAAGTCCAGGGACATATTTACTGACTTTATAAACATAATAAACATTTTTTTTTTTTAAATAAATACGATTTTGTGATGCTACAAAATATTGATGTAATCATAGTAGTATCGACTACATGTACTTGGTATCATTACAGTGGATGTCAGGTGTAGATCCACCCATGGTGTTTGTTTACATTGTGACGCCGGTGAGCTATTGTATCTTGTTTAGCTATTCCTCCTCCTCCAGTGATAATGTACTTGTAAGAAACGTACTTTATTTGTCACCATGGAAACAAGGATTAGTGATTTAGAAGTAGCTAAAACACTGTGGATGGATGTTAGCTGCTAGCTAGCTAGCCATGTCTTAAAGCAGCTCTTCCTGAGGGTGTTTCAGTGTTATAACTTCACCTTTATCTTGACTTTTTACACCAAAATGTGTCCATTCTCCCTTTTCTGTCTACACACTGTGTCTGCTTGTAAGTACTCTGTGTGTGTGCGCTGCCAAACACACTCGTCTGCTCGTAAAACCAGCAATGTCATGACGTGACGACGACGGGGGGCGAGGAGGTATGGGCGGCCGGTACTTTTTAGAGGCGGTATAGTACGGAATATGATTCATTAGTATTGCGGTACTATACTAATACTGGTGTACCGTACAACCCTAATATACTGTTTACAATTTGATGGATATTTAAGTATTTATTTTGAGTTTAACAAAAATGTTGGCATGTATGTTTTTTTTTTGCAGTGTTAGATAATGTTAAAGTTTAAAAGATATGCAACTTGTATTGTTTCTTCCGTCAAAAAAGAAAAAAAAACTAATAAAACGATGAAGTACTCTATTGACACATTAGTTCCAGGCTTTCGTGGGCCACATACAATGATGTGGGGCGCAGATCTGGTTTAGAGAACATTATCTTGATGGACTTGGCATAAATCGATCTTTTAACGATTCCACTTCCAGTTGCAACATATGCAGAAGTACCCTATTTTTCGGACTATAAGGTGCACTTAATATCCTTTCATTTTCTCAAAACTGGACAGTGTCACCTAATGTACGGATCAATTCTGGTTTTGCTTACCGACCTCAAAGCTATTTAATTTGGTACATGGTGTAATAAGTGTGACCAGTAGATGGCAGTCACACATAAGAGATACGTGTAGACTGCAATATGACTCAAGTAAACAACACCAACATTGTATATGTTCCATTGAAAATATAGAACATTACACACGGCGCTCAAAAATGTATCAAAAGGTTTTAGTAGGACTTTGGTAAGCTATGAAGCCACACCACTTGATGGATTGTACTGTGCTTCAACATTTATTATGCTGTGTGTATAAGGTAAGACATTATCTGCCGTTTTGTTTCACAATATTAGGCAAAAGCAACATTTCTTACCTTCTGGTACCTGCTGATCTGTATTTGGGATCTGCATAAGTCCTGAAAATTTGTGCGCGTCCGCTTTTGTAATCGATAAGCTTCTTCTTTTTCTCTATCTTCTTGTTATGTGATTTCATCCTCCACTGTTGCCATTTCTAGTATAAAGTAGTGTAAAGTTCTTACTTATATCTGTCAGTAAACTCACCATGAAAGCACTAAAACATACCGGTGTAGTGACTTTACATTATTCACCCAAGGAACTTCAGTTATTAGAGAGTTCCGGTTCCAGCCTTGCACCCTTCTCGGGCCATCTCTGTGCCTGCCTCGGGTCACCTCAAACTAGGAAAGTAACTCATAAATACAGAGCTGAACGGTTCAGGTAACATGTAGGGATGCAACAGTATTATAAATAGTGCGGTATTTCGGTTTCAAAGTCTTACCAATAATATCGTGAGGTGTGATGTTATCAAATGAAAACTGGGTAAATGTGTAGTTGTCTTTAAACGAGTCTGTAAATATGGAAGCTGTTCCAACTGCAGTCGGGTGGAAGGCAGAGCTGGACAAGTCACCGCCTCATTAACCGTCACATGGAAAATATATTTGAAGCCAGCAAAGCCAAACATTAGTTTGTGAGGTATTTACATGATTAAAAGTTATATTGTTAGTTTACCTCTCTGAGAAACAACATTTTCCAGACTGATATAATTCCCATCCATCCATCCATCCATCCATCTTCTTCCGCTTATCCAAGGTCAGGTCGCGGGGGCAGCAGCCTAAGCAGGGAAGCCCAGACTTCCCTTTCCCCAGCCACTTCGTTCAGCTCCTCCCGGGGGATCCCGAGGCGTTCCCAGGCCAGCCAGGAGACATAGTCTTCCCAACGTGTCCTGGGTCTTCCCCGTGGCCTCCTACCGGTCGGACGTGCCTGAAACACCTCCCGAGGGAGGCGATCGGGTGGCATCCTGACCAGATGCCCGAACCACCTCATCTGGCTCCTCTCCATGTGGAGGAGCAGCGGCTTTACTTTGAGCTCCCCCCGGATGACAGAGCTTCTCACCCTATCTCTAAGGGAGAGCCCCGCCACCCGGCGGAGGAAACTCATTTCGGCCGCTTGTACCCGTGATCTTGTCCTTTCGGTCATAACGCAAAGCTCATGACCATAGGTGAGGATGGGAACGTAGATCGACCGGTAAATTGAGAGCTTTGCCTTGCGGCTCAGCTCCTTCTTCACCACAACGGATCGATACAGCGTCCGCATTACTGAAGACGCCGCACTGATCTCACCATCCACTCTTCCCTCACTCGTGAACAAGACTCCGAGGTACTTGAACTCCTCCACTTGGGGCAAGATCTCCTCCCCAACCCGGAGATGGCACTCCACCCTTTTCCGGGCGAGAACCATGGACTCGGACTTGGAGGTGCTGATTCTCATCCCAGTCGCTTCACACTCGGCTGCGAACCGATCCAGCGAGAGCTGAAGATCCTGGCCAGATGAAGCCATCAGGACCACATCATCTGCAAAAAGCAGAGACCTAATCCTGCCCTCAAAGCCTTGACTGCGTCTAGAAATTCTGTCCATAAAAGTTATGAACAGAATGGGTGACAAAGGGCAGCCTTGGCGGAGTCCAACCCTCACTGGAAACGTGTCCGACTTACTGCCGGCAATGCGGACCAAGCTCTGACACTGATCATACAGGGAGCGGACCGCCAAAATCAGACAGTCCGATACCCCATACTCTCTGAGCACTCCCCACAGGACTTCCCGAGGGACACGGTCGAATGCCTTCTCCAAGTCCACAAAGCACATGTAGACTGGTTGGGCAAACTCCCATGCACCCTCAATGACCCTGCCGAGAGTATAGAGCTGGTCCACAGTTCCACGACCAGGACGAAAACCACACTGTTCCTCCTGAATCCGAGGTTCGACTATCCGGCGTAGCCTCCTCTCCAGTACACCCGAATAAACCTTACCGGGAAGGCTGAGGAGTGTGATCCCACGATAGTTAGAACACACACTCCGGTTCCCCTTCTTAAAGAGAGGAACCACCACCCCGGTCTGCCAATCCAGAGGTACCGACCCCGATATCCACGCGATGCTGCAGAGTCTTGTCAACCAATTGCTGTTCAATTATTTGCATTTAGAAATACTTAGTTTTGAGTGGGGGAAGAGTGGATCGTGAGATCGACAGGCAGATCGGTGCGGCGTCTTCAGTAATGCGGACACTGTATCGATCCGTTGTAGTGAAGAAGGAGCTGAGCCGGAAGGCAAAGCTCTCGATTTACCGGTCGATCTACGTTCCCATCCTCACCTATGGTCATGAGCTTTGGGTCATGACCGAAAGGACAAGATCACGGGTACAAGCGGCCGAAATGAGTTTCCTCCGCCGAGTGGCGGGGCTCTCCCTTAGAGATAGGGTGAGAAGCTCTGTCATCCGGGGGGAGCTCAAAGTAAAGCCGCTGCTCCTCCACATCGAGAGGAGCCAGATGAGGTGGTTCGGGCATCTGGTCAGGATGCCACCCGAACGCCTCCCTAGGAAGGTGTTTCGGGCACGTCCGACCGGTAGGAGGCCACGGGGAAGACCCAGGACACGCTGGGAAGACTATCTCTCCCGGCTGGCCTGGGAACGCCTCGGGGTCCCCCGGGAGGAGCTGGACGAAGTGGCTGGGGAGAGGGAAGTCTGGGCTTCCCTGCTTAAGCTGCTGCCCCCGCGACCCGACCTCGGATAAGCGGAAGAAGATGGATGGATGGATGGATAGTTTTGAGTAAACAATATGATTAGAACATTTAGCATTATGTTTGTGTTCAATTACAGTAAGCAAGTTTATCCTAAACTTTCCTGCCACTTCATTTTACACACTATGGCATTTTTGCCACACTTTTTGTCTTGGACTCCTCAACGATGGACGCTTTTGACCTCCCTTTTTCTCAACAAGCACCCGGTGTCGAACTTTGAGATCGGCCCCAGTCCACAAAAACACTTCAACATCTCACCCAAGTTGATTGGGCATACACGCACGCACTCACCCCTTCCCCAACCACCGCTTTCACCACCGCTTGTTTGCTCCAACTCCCCCTTCCTCTGTTGCGAGTTTGTTGTGACTAAATGTTTATGTTTGCATTTTGCAGTTTTTTTCCCTTGGACTCAGTCTGGACCCTCTCTTGCGGATCGATCCTTTGACTGATATTTTTTTTACCCCCCCCCCCCTTTCCCAATATCACCTTTTTTTAAGGAGCGCCGTAAAAATGGCTGCGCCATCGGCGGTCTTGTCTTGTCTCCCTGTAACGTATGTCTGCCCTTAGTGGGACTGTGCCCAAAATATACTTTTCAGTTCTTATGTGTCTTGTGCATGTTGGAATTGAAAATAAATCATCTTGAATCTTGAATATACCACAATAATATCGTACCGTGAGTACTATTTATGCATATATATATATATTTGTGGCGCATCAAAATGTTTTGAAAGAGATACTAATGCAGATATCATGTTCTTTTAGAGTCATTTCCATGCTTTTTAAGCAATTTTGCTCAAGACAAAACATGGCTTGTCATCCCCTAAAAGTGTGTGTCAAATGTTGTGGTGATTGAGCAAAACACCCTGAAGTTCCAGTGGATATTTTGCAGAGCCACATGACTTCATGAGGGTACAACAGCAAGGGCATAAGTAGTGTAGTTCCTCCACTGGCCAGCAGATGGAAGTGAGTGACCAAACATGACTGCCCTGTGTTTCCACTGTGAACATAAGTGTGTGCTTCTGTGGGCGTGTGTGTGTGTGTGTGTGTGTGATGCAACTGCTCCTTGACAGCCCTCAGGACTGAAAGAATCACTGCCCAACCCAGCTTGTCTAATTCAGCCATGACTCTTTACCTTCTACCGCCTTTACAGCCATACCACATGAGCAAACAGCTAGTTAATATGCTAAACCAGGGGTCAGCAACCCAACATGTTGAAGGAGCCTTATTGGACAAAAAATAAATACACAAAGTCTGTCTGTCACTACTATAAGTGATATAATGAAGACAACACATGATGTAAGTGTCTATATTAGCCTACTATCATAATGACTTTAAAAGTCTTATATAAGTGTTATAATGAAGACAACACATGATGTAAGTGTCTATATTAGCCTACTATCAAAATGACTTTAAAAGTCTTATATAAGTGTTATAATGAAGACAACACATGATGTAAGTGTCTTTATTAGTTATATCAGCCTACTATCAAAATGACTTTAAAAGTCTTATATAAGTGTTATAATGAAGACAACACATGATGTAAGTGTCTATATTAGCCTACTATCAAAATGACTTTAAAAGTCTGATATAAGTGTTATAATGAAGACAACACATGATGTGTCTATATTAGCCTACTATCAAAATGACTTTAAAAGTCTTATATAAGTGTTATAATGAAGTCAACACATGATGTAAGTGTCTATATTAGCCTACTATCAAAATGACTTTAAAAGTCTGATATAAGTGTTATAATGAAGACAACACATGATGTAAGTGTCTATATTAGCCTACTATCAAAATGACTTTAAAAGTCTTATATAAGTGTTATAATGAAGACAACACATGATGTAAGTGTCTATATTAGCCTACTATCAAAATGACTTTAAAAGTCTTATATAAGTGTTATAATGAAGTCAACACATGATGTAAGTGTCTATATTAGCCTACTATCAAAATGACTTTAAAAGTCTGATATAAGTGTTATAATGAAGACAACACATGATGTAAGTGTCTATATTAGCCTACTATCAAAATGACTTTAAAAGTCTTATATAAGTGTTATAATGAAGACAACACATGATGTAAGTGTCTATATTAGCCTACTATCAAAATGACTTTAAAAGTCTGATATAAGTGTTATAATGAAGACAACACATGATGTAAGTGTCTATATTAGCCTACTATCAAAATGACTTTAAAAGTCTTATATAAGTGTTATAATGAAGTCAACACATGATGTAAGTGTCCATATTAGTTATATTAGCCTACTATCAAAATGACTATTTGTCGCAGGCTGACACTAATCTTCGTTGACAGAAATGTTGAAATGTAATATTTATTTTACACATTTTTACAACATTAGAAAACCGTAGTAAAATGGAGGCTTCTCAGAGGGTGAGATAACACCTCTAAATCACTGTCTTAGAATGGTCAAAGTTATAGATGTGTGTGTTCAAGTTAAAGGAAATGGCAGACTGGGTTACTTTTGCTGTGGTCTGGAACAACATGGCACACAATCAGTAATGCAGCCAATGTTACATACAGATAATGTGTCATGCAAATATAAATAAATACACAGAGGACATAATAAATGAGCTGAAATATAGCTACAAGTGAGGCATAATGATGCAATATGTACATGCTAATTACTCTAGCTGTGTTTCCATGACAACACTATTTACCCTTTTCACTGTCCGATGTAATATATACAATGTAACATAAAGGAGTATGGATGGGTACTGTTCATATTTCAACCCATACCGGACCAATTTCCTGTACCTGGGAATTGATACGGTACTCAACAGTACCAATTTTTGGCACTCATAAATATGAACTGTTTTTGATAATACAATCTCATTTTCTTCTTCATTTAGAAATGAACTGACTCTGAGAAGTGTTGTCCAGATGTTTTAGCTTGTTTTATTTGCAAGTCTGACATTAAGTTGCAATTACAGTGGCAAGTCCAAGATGTTAGACAGCAGTAGTGTATAGTGTTTAGTGTGGTTTTGGTGCCCTAAAAAGTGTTAATACTGTAATTATTGTACTTATTACACACCAGCTGTTTGATTGTAACGTGCATCTGAGTTGTAGTTTTCATGAACATATTTGGAGGTGTTGAAGACCGCCATGTAAAATCGTTAATGCTAATCAGTAGAGGTGTAACGGTACACACACATTTCGTTTCGGTACTGTCGGAGGCAGATATTTACATATATCCGAAGAATTTAAGTGCTACTTCTTTTATTTCATAGTCATATTTGAAAACAGCTCGTGTTTTTCCATTTGTTCTCTTTCTGTTTGTCTGCAAGTAAACTGTGTGTGTTAACCTTGAAGATTTGGAATGTTAGAAAGAGCGATAATGGGCATTTGTTTTGGCTGGAGAGACATGACGGCCAGGGACTTAAGAGGGGAGAGGGTTTGGTCGGGGGGGGGCAGACCATCTTGGGGACGCGATAGAATGTTCTATGCTGGACTGGTCTGAATGTATATGCAAAGCTTTGCAAATATATTACGAAATACCTATTCTGTCTCTGGTGGTTTTTCAACTCAGCTTTAAGTGTCGTAAAGAGCTTGGGAGCGACTTGTGACTTGAATTCCCTGGGAGGAACAACTGGTCCAAAACGCGACAGTACGTACCTCGGTTTAGAGGTCACGGAATCGGTTCATTTTCGGTACAGTAAGAAAACAACAAAATATACATTTTTGATTTATTTAGTTACCAAATTTGCAAAATCTTCCACCAAAATATTTTTCTTAGTGCAATATTTGATGTGAAGTAATGGGAACCTTGGATAGGTCAATAATTCATAATAACATTGATTTTGATTCAATATTATGTTTTGAGCAATGACAGTTTGAAAGGAAAAAAAAACAGCTTTGTTTTATTAGTCAACATTGCAACTTTTTCTAAATTAAATTCAACCTTTAAGCTTTTTTATTTCACTTTTGCTAGTGGCCTAGTGGTTAGAGTGTCCGCCCTGAGATCGGTAGGTTGTGGGTTCAAACCCCGGCCGAGTCATACCAAAGACTATAAAAATGGGACCCATTACCTCCCTGCTTGGCACTCAGTATCAAGGGTTGGAATTGGGGGTTAAATCACCAAAAATGATTCCCGGGCGCGGCCACCGCTGCTGCCCACTGCTCCCCTCACCTCCCAGGGGGTGATCAAGGGTGATGGGTTAAATGCAGAGAATAATTTCGCCACACCTAGTGTGTGTGTGACAATCATTGGTACTTTAACTTTAACTTTAACTTTTGTTTATTTCAATAGTATTTTTAGAATGTGCCGTGGGCCTTTAAAACATTAGCTGTGGGCCGCAAATGGCCTCCGGGGCACACTTTTGACACCCCTGCTATAGATAATAAAACATTAAATGTGATAAATCTATGGATAAAAAGCAGAGCCTGGCGACGCATGCACGTTTATCATCACTCTCTCTCTCTCTCTCTCTGTCTCTGCCCCTCCCTCACCAATGCTGCTGTTTGTTTTGTTTCTAACCCCTTCTTAACCCTGAACGTACATTGAAAATACACGCAACTCTAACTCAAAATGCCGGACATTTGAGGCATTTAAGAAACTCCGCCCTGACAGCTCCGCAAAAGAGGACATGTCCGGTGAAAAGAGGACGCATGGTCAGTCTATCGTAGCCCGTTAGCTGTTAGCATGCCGTGTGTTGTGCCTCGGTGTGCATTGTTTACACAACATGCGTTACGCTACTTAATATGTCCGTGTGGAAACTCGTTCGGTACACCTCCGAACCGAACCTGAACTCCCATACCGAAACGGTTCAATACAAATACACGTACCGTTACACCCCTAATAATCAGTGAACTTGCATGATGACTCTCTCATAAGCAGCTATTGCAAGGAATTTAGGGATGTCACCATCTACGCTCCGTAATATCATCAAAAGGTTCAGAGAATCTGGAGAAATCACTGCACGTAAGCCATGATATTACAGACCTTGAATCCCTCAGGTGGTACTACATCAAAAAGCGACATCAGTGTGTAAGGGATATCACCACATGGGCTCAGGAACAGTTCAGAAAACCACTGTCAGTAACTACAGTTGGTCGCTACATCTGTAAGTGCAAGTTAAAACTCTCCTATGCAAAAGCGTAAGCCATTTATCAACAACACTGTTGCGTTTTGGACCAGTTGTTCCTCCCAGGGAATTCAAGTTTCTGGTCGCTCCCAAGCTCTTTACGACACTGAAAGCTGAGTAGAAGAACCACCAGAGACAGAATAGGTATTTTGTAATATATTTGCAAAGCTTTGGAAATATAATGAGACCAGTCCAGCATAGAACATTCAATCGCGCAGCTAAGATGGTCTCATCCAAAATATGGAAACCTTCTATTCTATCAAGTCTCTCTCCCTCCCACCCTCGCTGTCTTGTCTTTCCAGCCCAAACACATGCCCATTGTCCTCCGCATCTGGACACAAGAAGAGATAAGGAGAAGGATTATCTCTCCTCCTTACATTCCATAGTCAAGGTTAGCACACAGTATTTGCAGACAACCAAAAGACCACAATTGGAAGAAAAACACTAGCTGTTTTGTAATATGATTATGAAAATAAAAAAGTAACACTTAAATACGGATATATGTAAATATCTGCCTCCGACAATTCCCCCTTCAGATCTTCTAAAAAGATCTTTATCACAAGTACAACACTTCTAAAATACGCCCCTCTTTGAGCATGCTAGTAGAAAAATAAAAGCATAGTTACATGGGAGATAAACGGATGGAATCTATGTCAGGGAAGGAAACTAGCATTTCTCGAAAGTCACCACTTTGCTTGACCCCCTTCAGTGACATAGCAAACCCAGAAACAGGGTGAAAGAAATGCTTCGCTGGGCCTGAGCTCATCTAAGATGGACTGATACAAAGTGGAAAAGTGTTCTGTGGTCTGACGAGTCCACATTACAATTTTTTTGGGGAAACTGTGGACGTCCAAAGAGGAAAAGAACCATCCGGATTGTTATAGGCGCAAAGTGTAAAAGGCAGCATGTGTGATGGTATGGGGGTGTATTAGTGCCCAAGACATGGGTAACTTACACATCTGTGAAGGCACCATTAATGCTGAAAGGTACATACAGGTTTTGGAGCAACATATGTTGCCATCCAAGCAACGTTACCATGGACGCCCCTGCTTATTTCAGCAAGACAATGCCAAGCCACGTGTTACATCAACGTGGCTTCGTAGTAAAAGAGTGAAGTGAAGTCCATCCATCCATTTTCTACCGCTTATTTCCCTTCGGGGTCGCGGGGGGTGCTGGAGCCTATCTCAGCTACAATCGGGCGGAAGGCGGGGTACACCCTGGACAAGTCGCCAACACAGATAGACAGACAACATTCACACACTAGGGCCAATTTAGTGTTGCCAATCAACCTATCCCCAGGTGCATGTCTTTGGAGGTGGGAGGAAGCCGGAGTAGAACCCACGCAGTCACGGGGAGAACATGCAAACTCCACACAGAAAGATCCCGAGGCTGGGATTGAACTCACGACTACTCAGTGAATTATATTTATATAGCGCTTTTCTCTAGTGGCTCAAAGCGCTTTACATAGTGAAAGCCAATATGTAACCTGGAACCCTCAAGTTGCTGGCAGGGCTGCTCTACCCACCGAGCTCTGCCGCCCCGGGTGTGGGTACTAGACTGGCCTGCCTGTAGTCCAGACCTGTCTCCCATTGAAAATGTTGAAGGCTAAAATATGAGAAGGGAGACTGTTGAACAACTTAAGCTGTACATCAAGCAAGAATGGGAAAGGATTCCACTTCAAAAATGTGTCTCCTCAGTTCCTTTACTGAGTGTTGTTAAAAGGAAAGGCCATGTAACACACTGGTAAAAATGCCGCTGTGACGACATTTTTGCTGCCATTAAATTCCAAGTTCATGAATATTTGCAAAAAAAAAGGAAGTTTGTCAGTGTGAACGTTAAATATCTTGTCTTCGCAGTCTATTCAATTGAATATAATAATAATCATTGTATTCTCTTTTTATTTACCATTTACACAACGTGACAACTTCACTGCTTTCCGAGCACACTCAGCCATACCACAACAATAATGATAAACACGATCATGTTGGCCACAATAACTGATATGAAATGTTCATATGGTTACGGGGCGGCATGGCGTAGTGGGTAGAGCAACCGTGCCAGAAACCTGAGGGTTGCAGGTTCGCTCCCCGCCTCTTACCATCCAAAAATCGCTGCCGTTGTGTCCTTGGGCGGGACACTTCACCCTTTGCCCCCGGTGCCACTCACACCGGTGAATTGAATGATGAATGATAGGTGGTGGTCGGAGGGGCCGTTGGCGCAAATTGCAGCCACGCTTCCGTCAGTCTACCCCAGGGCAGCTGTGGCTATGAAAGTAGCTTACCACCACCAGGTGTGAATGAATGATGGGTTCTACATGTAAAGCGACTTTGGGTACTTAGAAAAGTGCTATACCTGTTCCACCTGCTGCCCTCTGGGAAGCGCTACAGGTGCATTAAAACCAAAACAAACAGGCTAAAGAACAGCTTCTTCCCCAGGGCCATAACCATCTTGAACGGACTGCCCCATTGTCCCTCATAACTGCCTTCTCTTCGGTGCAATAACCCATTCCACCAACAACCCTGTTTTTGTTTTGTTTTTTCATGTATATATTCATTTCACACCATATTCATTGCACTTCTACATTTAAAATTTTTTTTTTTAAATATATTTGCACATTGTTTTTCTAGCATGCACACATCGCACTGTATGGAATTGCCTCAATCGCGTTACCTTGCGTAATGACAATAAAGCTGATTCTGATTCTGATATAAATCCCAGGTATTATTGTTACATCCTACGTTGCAAAAGAAATGCATGATGTCATGGTTGTATCAAGTATCTCGCCACTTCCTCATCAGACCACGCCTCCTGCTCACCTTGGAGAGTCAAGGCTGAGAAACAGAACCTCAGACCGCGACGTCTCTTTTCACTGCAGCCGTGTCAAACGCACGTTTGTACATCATCCAATAGCGCGAGTATGGCGGCGTCACGCAGACGTGGACTAGACTGGCGGTCAGTGCCTGCAGTGTGTATCAACACAGTGGAGGAGCTGTTTCACCTCACGACTCACTAAGTCACTTCATGAAGACATTGAATGGCCAGTTCATACCCAATGTCTTCTTTCCCACTGTAAAGTTGTGTGTGGCACACATAAAAGTACTTCTTTTTGTCACTTGCTGTCACTTTCATTCATCGTCTACTTTTAGGAGTTAAATGTGAGAGTTTTGCCTGCTTGTAAATGTTGGCACATTTCCCTTCTTCCCTGTGCCTGATGGTTACTTTCCCATCTGTCCTCAGGACCTGGAGATTGTCTACTCCTATCTTCACGGCATGGAGGCCTTGTCCAACCTGCGTGAGCACCAGCTGAGGTGAGTTCTACACGGGAATTCAGTTGCATTTTGTACAAAAGTTGACACTTTAGTCCAGAGCTGGGTTGGGGTGGGGGCGGGGTTTGGTGGTAGCGGGGGGTGTATAATGGAGCCCGGAAGAGTCAGGGCTGCATGGGATTCTGGGTATTTGTTCTGTTGTGTTTGTGTTGTGTTAAGGTGCAGATGTTCTCCCGAAATGTGTTTGTCAGTCTTGTTTGGTTTTGGTTCAAAGTGTGGCGCATTATTAGTAAGAGTGTTAAAGTTGTTTTATATGGTCACCGTCAGTATAACCCATACTTGCCAACCTTGAGACCTCTGATTTCGGGAGGTCGGGGGTGGGGGGGGGGGGGCGCGTGGTTGGGGGCGTGGTTAAGATATATATATACATATATATAGAAATACTTGACTTTCAGCGAATTCTAGCTATATATATATATATATATATATATATATATATATATGTCTTAATAAGGTTATCCAAAAAATAGTGCTCGATACCGTAGTAGAGCGCAATATATGTATGTGTGGGAAAAAAAATCACAAGACTACTTCATCTCTACAGGCCTGTTTCATGAGGGGTTCCCTCAATCATCAGGAGATTTTAATGGGAGCATTCACATACCATGGTTTATATAGGGCACAGAGTGGGTGGGTACAGGCTGGCGTAGGGGCGTGGTGATTGGCTCATGTGTTACCTAGGAGGTGTTTCCGTCTGTGGCGGCATGCTGATACAATTTCGCTGCGCTTGTTGAGGGATGACAGGTCTGGACGGTAAATAATAAACAGTTTCTCTTTCAAGCATAGGTTGCATCTTTTATTACCACTATTGTAAGGTGTGCTGGATGCAAGAATTTGCCATGTTATTGAATATTCAACATTATTGTCTTTGAGGTCCCAAATGTGTTTGCTGAGTTCTATGGTATTCCGCAGGTTTTGGTTCCTGAAAGAAGCCTTGTGATTGTTCCATCTGGTTTTAAACTCTCCCTCGGTTAATCCTACATATGTGTCGGATGTGTTAATGTCCTTGCGTGTTACCTTAGATTGGTAGACAACTGATGTTTGTAAGCACCCCCCGTTGAGAGGGCAATCAGGCCCTATGCCAGCCTGTACCCACCCACTCTGTGCCCTATATAAACCATGGTATGTGAATGCTCCCATTAAAATCTCCTGATGATTGAGGGAACCCCCTCATGAAGTCATACCAAATAGCTCGAGTCATACCAAAGACTATAAAAATGGGACCCATTACCTCCCTGCTTGGCACTCAGTATCAAGGGTTGGAATTGGGGGTTAAATCACCAAAAATGATTCCCGGGCGCGGCCACCGCTGCTGCCCACTGCTCCCCTCACCTCCCAGGGGGTGATCAAGGGTGATGGGTCAAATGCAGAGAATAATTTCGCCACACCTAGTGTGTGTGTGACAATCATTGGTACTTTAACTTTTTAACTTTTATCAAACAGGCCTGTAGAGATGAAGTAGTCTTGTGATTTTTTTTCCCACACATACATATATATATATATATATATATATATATATATATATATATATATATATATATATATATATATATATATATATATATATATATATATATATATATATAAATATAAATAAATAAAAGAAATACTTGAATTTCAGTGTTCATTTATTTACACATTAACACACATATAACACTCATCTACTCATTGTTGAGTTAAGTGTTGAATTGTCCATCCTTGTTCTATTCTCTGTCACTATTTCAGAACACACACATTATACAAATGTACATTATAAAATCAATAAGAAAACGGGAGCTCTAATTTGGGAGTCTGAATTAGGATCAGAAGTTCCTATATAAACATTGCGTACTCACGTCGCCATTTTGTATTGATTACTGCAGCTGTGCACTGGATTCATTCACAAATACAAACTACAACTCACAAACACTTTAGAGTTAGGCTCCACCATCAGAATGTGTACTCAAACTTATAAAGATCACATGGATATTATTCAGTGAGTTGATTCACCAAAACTAACCTGTTATACAGGAGGAAAAAGCACACGGGACGTTTCAATTGTTCACAGACTGGTCGCGCTCATCAGAATGACAAGACACGTCCGGTCTGCAGGTGATAGCATTCAATTGGGAAGAAACGCCCTACTGCACCCTACTGACCAATGTGAATACTGATACATGTGTAATGACAGCTCCAAAAACGAATTCAAACCACAAAATAAAATGAATAAATCAACACAAAAATGTGACACATTATGGGTGGGTCACATATGCATGTACAGTAGATGGCAGTATTGTCCTGTTTAAAAGTGTCACAACATTGCTGTTTACGGCAGACGAACTGCTTTACGGTAGACGAAATGCTGTTGTTGTGTGTTGTTACCGCGCTGGGAGGACGTTAATGAAACTGCCTAACAATAAACCCACATAAGAAACCAATAACTCGCCCTCCATCATTCTACAGTTATAACGTGATTGGGCAGGCATGCTGTTTATATTGTGGGAAAGCAGACGTGAAAACAGGCTGTCAACACGTCACTCAGGTCCGCATGGAGCTGGAGGGGGCGTGGCCTCCAGCTCCGCCTGAATTTCGGGAGATTTTCGGGAGAAAATTTGTCCCGGGAGGTTTTCGGTAGAGGCGCTGAATTTTGGGAGTCTCCCGGAAAATCCGGGAGGGTTGGCAAGTATGGTATAACCTGTGTGGCTGTTGACCAAGTATGCCTTGCTGTCACGTACTTGTGCAAGCGGAAGACGCATATTGCATAACAAGGGGTGGCACGCTGTTAATACAGCCTGTAGAGGGCGCCAAATGCCGTACCAACATGGCACGCCCTTATTATTACCGTAAGGGTGAAAATCGAAGAATACTAATCCCGGGAGTTTCCCGCGAGAGGCATTGCAATCCGGAAGTCTCCCGGGAAAATCGGGGGGGTCGGCAAGTAAGCTGCCGAGCCGCATCAGAGTGATCAAAGAGCCGCATGCGGCTTGCCGACCCCTGGTATAAATGATATAAACACATTTTAGCTGTAAAAATGTGTTTGGGTCCCTTTTTAGGAACACTAATACCAAAAGTCACAATCAGAGATGTCCGATAATATCGGCCTGCCGATGTTATCGGCCGATAAATGCGTTAAAATGTAATATCGGAAATTATCGGTATCAGTTTTTTTTATTATCGGTATGTTTTTTTTTTGTTTTTTGTTTTTTGTTTTTCTTTAATTAAATCAACATAAAAAACACAAGATACACTTACAATTAGTGCACCAATCCAAAAAAAACTCCCTCCCCCATTTACACTCATTCACACAAAAGGCTTGTTTCTTTCTGTTATTAAAGGCCTACCGAAATGATTTTTTTTTTATTTAAACGGGGATAGCAGATCCATTCTATGTGTCATACTTTGCGATATTGCCATATTTTTGCTGAAAGGATTTAGTATAGAACAGGGGTCGGCAACCCAAAATGTTGAAAGAGCCATATTGGACCAAAAATACAAAAACAAATCTGTCTGGAGCCGCAAAAAATGAAAAGCCATATTACATCCAGATAGTGTGTCATGAGATATACATTGAATTAAGAGGACTTAAAGGAAACTAAATGAGCTCAAATATAGCTACAAATGAGGCATAATGATGCAATATGTACATATAGCTACCCTAAATAGCATGTTAGCATCGATTAGCTCGCAGTCATGCAGTGACCAAATATGTCTGATTAGCACTCCACACAAGTCAATAACGTCAACAAAACTCACCTTTCATGCACAACCTTAAAAGTTTTGGTGGACAAAATGAGACAGAAAAAGAAGTGGCATAAAACACGTCCTAGAAAGTCGGAGAAAGTTATACATGTAAACAAACTAAGGTGAGTTCAAAGACCGCCAAAATTAGTAGGACAAAACGGCGCTCGCCAAATACTCGAATCATTGAAGCATGTTTAATATAAACCATACTTGCCAACCTTGAGACCTCCGATTTTGGGGGGTGGGGGTGGGACGGGGGCGTGGTTGGGGGCGTGGCTAAAAGGGGAGGAGTATATTTACAGCTAGAATTCACCAAGTCAAGTATTTCATATATATATATATATATATATAAGAAATACTTGACGTTCAGTGAATTCTAGCTACATATATATATATATATATATATATATATATTTTTTTTTATTTTTTATTTTTTATTTTTATTTTTATTTATTTTTTTATTATATGTATATATATATATATATATATATATATATATATATATATATATATATATATATATGTCTTAATAAGGTTATCCAAAAAATAGTGCTCGATACCGTAGTAGAGCGCAATATATGTATGTGTGGGAAAGAAAATCACAAGACTATTTCATCTCTACAGGCCTGTTTCATGAGGGGGGGTACCCTCAATCATCAGGAGATTCTGATGATTGAGGGTACCCCCCCTCATGAAACAGGCCTGTAGAGATGAAATAGTCTTGTGATTTTTTTCCCCACACATACATATATATATATATATATATATATATATATATATACACGTATATATATATCTATTTTATTTTATATATATATATATATATATATATATATATATATATATATATATATATAAAATAAATACTTGAATTTCAGTGTTCATTTATTTACACATATACACACACATAACACTCATCTACTCATTGTTGAGTTAAGGGTTGGATTGTCCATCCTTGTTCTATTCTCTGTCACTATTTTTCTAACCATGCTGAACACCCTCTCTGATGCTGCATTGATGTGTGGCACGCACAAAAGTGCTTTCATCAAATGCTCTAGATGGCAGTATTGTCCTGTTTAAGAGTGTCACAACATTGCTGTTTACGGCAGACGAACTGCTTTACGGTATACAAAAACGTGACTGCTGTTGTTGTGTGTTGTTGCCGCGCTGGGAGGACTTTAATGAAACTGCCTAACAATAAACCCATGAGGACCTGAGTCCGCCTGAATTTCGGGAGAAAATTTGTCCCGGGAGGTTTTCGGGAGAGGCGCTGAATTTCGGGAGTCTCCCGGAAAATCCGGGAGGGTTGGCAAGTATGATATAAACAGTGTGCTTTGTAACAATTAGGGAGGCTTGTGTCATGTTTGTCCTCCTACAGAAATCATATTAAAACAAAAAATAAATGTTTTTCCCTTCATCTTTTTCCATTTTTCATACATTTTTCAAAAAGCTCCAGAGAGCTACTAGGGCGGTATAGAACAACGACGATAAAGTTTTGGTCGCTGATAAAAAAAAAAAGCCTTGCCTGTACCGGAAGTAGCGTGACGTCACAAGTTGAAAGTCTCCTCACATTTCCCCATTGTTTACACCAGCAGCGAGAGCGATTGGGACCGAGAAAGCGACGATTACCCCATTAATTGGAGCCAGGATGAAAGATTTGTGGATGAGGAACGAGAGAGTGAAGTATTAGAGTGCAGTGCAGGACGTATCTTTTTTTCGCTCTGACCGTAACTTAGGTACAAGGGCTCATTGGATTCCACACTCTCTCCTTTTTCTATTGTGGATCACGGATTTGTACTTGAAACCACCTCGGATACTATATCCTCTTGAAAATGAGAGTCGAGAACGCGAAATGGACATTCACAGTGACTTTTATCTCCGCGACAATACATCGGCGAAGCACTTTAGCTACGGAGCTAACGTGATAGCATCGGGCTTAACTGCAGATAGAAACAAAAGAAATAAACCCCTGACTGGAAGGATAGACAGAAAATCAACAATACTATTAAACCATGGACCTGTATCTACACGGTTAATGCTGTACCGCAATGCTGTTGCTAACGACGCCATTGAATCTAACTTAGCTACGGGACCTCGATAGAGCTATGCTAATAACATTCGCTCTCCACCTACGCCAACCCTTATCTGCTCATCAACACCGAAGCGTTCCAGCGATCGACGGCGCGACGAAGGACTTCACCCGATCATCGATGCGGTCGGCGGCTAGCGTCGGATAGCGCGTCTGCTATCCAAGTCATAGTCCTCCTGGTTGTGTTGCTGTAGCCAGACGCAAATACACCGATCGCATCTACAGCTTTCTTCTTTGCAGTCTCCATTGTTCATTGAACAAATTGCAAAAGATTCACCAACGCAGATGTCCAGAATACTGTGGAATTTTGCCATGAAAACTGAGCTTTTTTTATTGGATACTTCTGTTTCAACCATCGACGTCACGCGCATACGTCATCATACATAGACGTTTTCAACCGGAAGTTTCCCAGGAAATATAAAATTGCACTTTATAAGTTAACCCGGCCGTAATTGGCATTAGTTGCAATGTTAAGATTTCATCATTGATATATAAACTATCAGTCTGCGTGGTCGGTAGTAGTGGGTTTAATATTGTGGTTCCTACATTATACTGTATATATATATATATATATATATATATATATATATATATATATATATATATATATATATCTAGCTATAAATATAAATATAAAACCCTGCCCCCCGGCACCCCGCCCACCCCCCACCCCCCCTAATCTCCCGAATTCGGAGGTCTCAAGGTTGGCAAGTATGCGTATGTGGCCCACGGGCCCTATTTTGCCCAGGGCTGCTTTAATCTATTCCAAAAGGTCAGGCGAAGGTCTAATCATAGAACAAATGAAGAAGAAATAAAGAAAATCCCATTAATCTGTTCCAGATACAAATACTATCACAAAATACATTTTATAGACATCATTTGCACCGTATTTTTCGGAGTATAAGTCGCTCCGGAGTATAAGTCGCACCGGCCGAAAATGCATAATAAAGAAGGAAACAAACATATATAAGTCGCACTGGAGTATAAGTGGCATTTTTTGGGGAAATGTATTTGATAAAAGCCAACAGCAAGAATAGACATTTGAAAGGCAATTTAAAATAAATAAAGAATAGTGAACAACAGGCTGAATACCGTATTTTTCGGACTATAAGTCGCAGTTTTTTTCATAGTTTGGCCGGGCTCCAGTGCGATTTATGTATGTTTTTTTCCTTCTTTATTATGCATTTTCGGCAGGTGTGACTTATACTCCGGTGCGACTTATACTCCGAAAAATACGGTAAGTGTACGTTATATGAGGCATAAATAACCAACTGGTATGTTAACGTAACATATTATGGTAAGAGTCATTCAAATAACTATAACATATAGAACATGCTATACGTTTACCAAACAATCTGTCACTCCTAATCGCTAAATCCCATGAAATCTTATACGTCTAGTCTCTTACGTGAATGACATCAATAATATTATTTGATATTTTACGCTAATGTGTTAATCATTTCACACATAAGTCGCTCCTGAGAATAAGTCGCACCCCCGGCCAAACTATGAAAAAAACTGCCACTTATAGTCCGAAAAATACGGTAGTTATACAAGCAGAAAAAAGTGAAATACATTAAATAACAAATGAAATGGATAAATGAACATTAAACATGTGAAGACTCTTGTTGGCGTAGGTACCTTTTTACTTACTAATGGTCTATTTTCAATCTTTTTTCATATATAAGGCGCACTGGATTATAAGGCCATTGAAGGAGTCATATTATCATTATTTTTTCTAAATGTAAAAGACTTCCTTGTGGTCTACATAACATGTAATGGTGGTTCTTTGCTCAAAATGTTGCATAGATGATGTTTTACACATCATCTTCAACTCACTTTCTGACAGTCTCTTTGTGGGCGCTCTTATTTACGTGCCTCCACTTGGACAGGGTCTTCTCCCCGTCATCTTTATTGTAGCGGTGTAGCGTGCAAGGACAGGAATGGAAGAAGTGTCAAAAGATGGCGCTAACTGTTTTAATGACATTCACACTTTACTTCAATCAATAACGGAGCAGCATCTCCTCATCCGTGGCTCACTAGTGCAACAACAACGCCCGAAATGTGTCTGACCGGAGCTCTCTAATAACTTAAAGTTCCTTGGGTGAATAATGTAAAGTCACTACACCGGTATGTTTTAGTGCTTTCATGGTGAGTTTACTGACAGATATAAGTAAGAACTTTACACTACTTTATATTAGAAATGGCAACAGTGGAGGATGAATGTCACATAACAAGAAGATAGAGGAAAAAGAAGAAGCTTATCCACTACGGTGTCGTCACAAACTACAAAGGCGGACGTGCACAATTTTTCAGGATTTATGCAGATCCCAAATACAGATCAGCAGGTATTAGAACGTAAAAAAAAAAGTTGCTTTCGCATAATATTGTGAAACAAAATGCCAGATAATGTCTTACCTTATACACACACACCATAATAATACTCCTATGTTGAAGCACATCAAGCGGTGTGGCTTCATAGCTTACCAAAGTCCTACTAAATAAAACATTTTGATATATTTTTGAGCGCCGTGTGTAATGTTCTATATTTTCAATGGAACATATAAAATGTTGGTGTTGTTTACTTGAGTCATATTGCCATCATAGTGCAGTCGACACTTATCTCCTATGTGTGAGTGCCATCTACTGGTCACAGTTATTATTACACCATGTACCAAATAAAATAGCGTCGAGGTCGGTAAGCACAACCAACCCCAACAAAACGCCAGATAATGTGTCTTACCTTATACACACACCATAATAATACTCCTATGTTGAAGCACATCAAGTGGTGTGGCTTCATAGCTTACCAAAGTCCTACTAAAACATTTTGATAGATTTTTGAGCGCCGTGTGTAAAGTTCTATATTTTCAATGGAACATATAAAATGTTGGTGTTGTTTACTTGAGTCATAATGCAGTCTACAAGTATCTCTTATGTGTGACTGCCATCTGCTGGTCACACTTATCATTACACCATGTACCAAATAAATAACTTTGAGGTCAGTAAGCACAACCAAAATATTTAGGCGCACTGTCCAGTTTTGAGAAAATGAAAGGATTTTAAGTGCGCCTTATAGTCCTGCAAATACTGTACCCTAACCGTCTTTGGGTACACCGAATGTGCACTTGACTTTCCCAGCAGTCCATGTGATCCCATGCAGTGTGCATACGTGTGGATTATACTGAACAATGTACAACAAGTACACCACCCGTAAGCTGGAACATTCCATTTAGTGACCCTTCCCCCCCCCCCGCCGCCCCGCCTGCTCCTTGTGCTGGACGCTGTGGAATGTCGCTGTGGTCCAGCAGACCCGACTGACACTTTTGCCAGCTTTGGCTTGGTAAAAGCTTCTAGACAGGCATGCAGACATCCTAGTAACCATAAGATGATGTTAGAGATCATGTGAACAATTGTTTTTCCCTTGCTGTGTCCTTGTTTTTCCCCAGACGGGCTTGTTTTGGCGTGTGTCCCCCCTGGCTTTGTGTTTTGATCAGTTACTGTAAGTTAAAGAGTCTTGTCTGTGATGTTATGAGTCCCTTCCGGAAGGCTGCCTGGGAAAAGCCTGGATGGGGATGTTTGACATTCTTTTGTCCACAGGAGGCGGGAAAAGCCTCTGCCTTGGGAAAATGGTAACCTCAGGAAGCAACAGTTACGACACTGTTACATAATTGACTATGCAGCGCACCGCTTTATAAGCCGCACCCAATGCTTTTTCCATCCATCCATCCATCTTCTTCCGCTTATCCGAGGTCGGGTCGCGGGGGCAGCAGCTTAAGCAGGGAAGCCCAGACTTCCCTCTCCCCAGCCACTTCGTCCAGCTTCTCCCGGGGGATCCCGAGGCGTTCCCAGGCCAGCCGGGAGAGATAGTCTTCCCAGCGTGTCCTGGGTCTTCCCCGTGGCCTCCTACCGGTCGGACGTGCCCGAAACACCTTCCTAGGGAGGCGTTCGGGTGGCATCCTGACCAGATGCCCGAACCACCTCATCTGGCTCCTCTCGATGTGGAGGAGCAGCGGCTTTACTTTGAGCTCCCCCCGGATGGCAGAGCTTCTCACCCTATCTCTAAGGGAGAGCCCCGCCACTCGGCGGAGGAAACTCATTTCGGCCGCTTGTACCCGTGATCTTGTCCTTTCGGTCATGACCCAAAGCTCATGACCATAGGTGAGGGTGGGAACGTAGATCGACCGGTAAATCGAGAGCTTTGCCTTCCAGCTCAGCTCCTTCTTCACCACAACGGATCGATACAGCGTCCGCATTACTGAAGACGCCGCACCGATCCGCCTGTCGATCTCACGATCCACTCTTCCCCCACTCGTGAACAAGACTCCGAGGTACTTGAACTCCTCCACTTGGGGCAAGATCTCCCCCCCAACCCGGAGATGGCACTCCACCCTTTTCTGGGAGAGAACCATGGACTCGGACTTGGAGGTGCTGATTCCCATCCCAGTCGCTTCACACTCGGCTGCGAACCGATCCAGTGAGAGCTGAAGATCTTGGCCGGAGGAAGCCATCAGGACCACATCATCTGCAAATAGCAGTGACCTAATCCTGCAGCCACCAAACCAGATCCCCTCAACGCCTTGACTGCGCCTAGAAATTCTGTCCATAAAGGTTATGAACAGAATGGGTGACAAAGGGCAGCCTTGGCGGAGTCCAACCCTCACTGGAAACGTGTCCGACTTACTGCCGGCAATGCGGACCAAGCTCTGGCACTGATCATACAGGGAGCGAACTGCCACAATAAGACAGTCCGTTACCCCATACTCTCTGAGCACTCCCCACAGGACTTCCCGGGGTACACGGTCGAATGCCTTCTCCAAGTCCACAAAGCACATGTAGACTGGTTGGGCAAACTCCCATGCACCCTCAAGGACCCTGCCGAGAGTATAGAGCTGGTCCACAGTTCCACGACCAGGACGAAAACCACACTGTTCCTCCTGAATCCGAGGTTCGACTATCCGGCGTAGCCTCCTCTCCAGTACACCTGAACAGACCTTACCGGGAAGGCTGAGGAGTGTGATCCCACGATAGTTGGAACACACCCTCCGGTTCCCCTTCTTAAAGAGAGGAACCACCACCCCGGTCTGCCAATCCAGAGGTACCGCCCCCGATGTCCACGCGATGTTGCAGAGTCTTGTCAACCAAGACAGCCCCACAACATCCAAAGCCTTAAGGAACTCCGGGCGGATCTCATCCCAATGCTTTTTAAAAGAAAAAATATTGTTCACACCGGACTATAAGCCACAGATATATATGTTGGAAATGAGTTATTTACACAGAAATATTTTGTAAATCTTTCTTTACATCCTTTGTTTCCAGTCGGTGCCTGTCACACGGCAGTAAAACGGCTGATCAAACAAAACAGAAGTCATGGTCATGGACCCACTCGCTGCGGAAGCTCGTTCTCCAATCAGCTAAACAGACTCAATAACTCTGTGACGTTTTGGTGAATTTACTGAGGAATTTGTGAAAGTGAAACAATACAAAAAGAATGCCATTGTAAGTTTATAATGCTAACGCAGGTACACCGGTACTTTTAGAGGCCGTATAGTACGGAATATGATTCATTAGTATCGCGGTACTATACTAATACCGGTATACCGTACAACCCTAGAACAGAGTGATCGTTCTATACTCAGAGGAATAGGAGACAGGTGTTTTTTAGGTCCACTCGAGGACCGCGAAAAAGTAGGACGCCACAATGCCCGCCAGAAATAATAAATCTTGTTTTATTCAATGAATCTTAAAGTTCTACAGTACAAAGCAATATTTCAAACAATCAAAGCCAGCCTTTAAAAACTGGATAACATATTAAGACTTAAACACTATCAGTCAAGCATAAGAAACACAAAACATGTAAATTAGTGGGTTTTCTAACAAAGTCTACGTCTATTCAAAAAAATGACATTTTTGAGCACATTCAACAATACTGCGATGATAATAACCGTGATCATTTTGGTGATATGACATTTTCATACTGTTACATCCCTGGTTAATAATATGTAATGTATTCTTCTTGTTGCAAGCATTTTGCGGAGTAAACATTGAAAGAGTCAAATGAAACACATTTTTGGGTGTAATAATAGATGATAAAATCAACTGGAAATCTCATGTAAAAAATATACAACATAAGAACTCACTAGTGTTCCTTTTTTGAGTTATTGTGCAGAAATATGGGGAAATAACTACCGTATTTTTCGGAGTATAAGTCGCTCCGGAGTATAAGTCGCACCGGCCGAAAATGCATAATAAAGAAGGAAAAAAACATATATAAGTCGCGTTTTTTGGGGAACAGTATTTGATAAAAGCCAACAGCAAGAATAGACATTTGAAAGGCAATTTAAAATAAATAAAGAATAGTGAACAACAGGCTGACTTTTAACCATTTTTTTTCTTTTTCTTTTTATGTATTTATTAATTTTACATTTTATATGAAATGTCTTGGTTTTTCCTCCCTTTGAAAATCCTATGAAATGTTTAACAAGCCATCCTATAATAATACAACAGCTATTAATGTAACAATACAATAAAACAAATATATTTAATTGTTTTTTTTCATTATTTTAAAAATAGGCTAATGTATATTACTTTATATAGATTCTACAAGAAACACAAAACTTAAAAACTAAATGATTTACAATTGCACACACAAGGTTTCGTGCAGCTTCACTCATTGTAAAGGAAGATAATGTGCTTCGTACTCTTGCAGGACCGCAAGCAAGGTCGCAGAGAAAATGCGGACTGGAATTTGAGTGATATGGGCATTTTCTACAGGTAAAATCCAGTAAATTAGAATATTTTGAAAAACTTGATTTATTTTAGTAATTGCATTCAAAAGGTGTAACTTGTACATTATATTTATTCATTGCACACAGACTGATGCATTCAAATGTTTATTTCATTTAATTTTGATGATTTGAAGTGGCAACAAATGAAAATCCAAAATTCCGTGTGTCACAAAATTAGAATATTACTTAAGGCTAATACAAAAAAGGGATTTTTAGAAATGTTGGCCAACTGAAAAGTATGAAAATGAAAAATATGAGCATGTACAATACTCAATACTTGGTTGGAGCTCCTTTTGCCTCAATTACTGCGTTAATGCGGCGTGGCATGGAGTCGATGAGTTTCTGGCACTGCTCAGGTGTTATGAGAGCCCAGGTTGCTCTGATAGTGGCCTTCAACTCTTCTGCGTTTTTGGGTCTGGCATTCTGCATCTTCCTTTTCACAATACCCCACAGATTTTCTATGGGGCTAAGGTCAGGGGAGTTGGCGGGCCAATTTAGAACAGAAATACCATGGTCCGTAAACCAGGCACGGGTAGATTTTGCGCTGTGTGCAGGCGCCAAATCCTGTTGGAACTTGAAATCTCCATCTCCATAGAGCAGGTCAGCAGCAGGAAGCATGAAGTGCTCTAAAACTTGCTGGTAGACGGCTGCGTTGACCCTGGATCTCAGGAAACAGAGTGGACCGACACCAGCAGATGACATGGCACCCCAAACCATCACCCAACCATGCAAATTTTGCATTTCCTTTGGAAATCGAGGTCCCAGAGTCTGGAGGAAGACAGGAGAGGCACAGGATCCACGTTGCCTGAAGTCTAGTGTAAAGTTTCCACCATCAGTGATGGTTTGGGGTGCCATATCATCTGCTGGTGTCGGTCCACTCTGTTTCCTGAGATCCAGGGTCAACGCAGCTGCCTACCAGCAAGTTTTAGAGCACTTCATGCTTCCTGCTGCTGACCTGCTCTATGGAGATGGAGATTTCAAGTTCCAACAGGACTTGGCGCCTGCACACAGCGCAAAATCTACCCGTGCCTGGTTTACGGACCATGGTATTTCTGTTCTAAATTGGCCCGCCAACTCCCCTGACCTTAGCCCCATAGAAAATCTGTGGGGTATTGTGAAAAGGAAGATGCAGAATGCCAGACCCAAAAACGCAGAAGAGTTGAAGGCCACTATCAGAGCAACCTGGGCTCTCATAACACCTGAGCAGTGCCAGAAACTCATCGGTAATTGAGGCAAAAGGAGCTCCAACCAAGTATTGAGTATTGTACATGCTCATATTTTTTTATTTTCATACTTTTCAGTTGGCCAACATTTCTAAAAATCCCTTTTTTGTATTAGCCTTAAGTAATATTCTAATTTTGTGACACACGGAATTTTGGATTTTCATTTGTTGCCACTTCAAATCATCAAAATTAAATGAAATAAACATTTGAATGCATCAGTCTGTGTGCAATGAATAAATATAATGTACAAGTTACACCTTTTGAATGCAATTACTGAAATAAATCAAGTTTTTCAAAATATTCTAATTTACTGGCTTTTACCTGTATATGAACAAGTGGAATGGATTGGATACCGACGCACTAAAGGGACTCTCTACCTTACGCTACGAAGTGAGGGGAAACTGAGTGAATAATAACAGGTTATATGATTTATTTAAACTCATATTCGGGCCGCTTTATAATGAATATGTCGGCATGTATTTGTAAAAAAAAAAAAATATATATATATATACTGTATATAACACCAAATTATTTAGGGGGGCTTAAGAATATTTTAGGGGGGCTTGAGCACATCTAAAATGATGTATTAAACAAATTATAACCTGCTAGCCAAGAATGTACAAAAGGAGAAATATAACCTTAGAGGAAAATCTAATTTAAAACATTAGCATATCCGTATGTGGAATTCAATTATGGAATGGATTAAGCAAAGAAATATAATGGTTATTTATATATATATATATTTTTTACTTAATTATGGTATTTTATTTATTTTTTTATTTTTTTATTCACTGTTCTGTTACAAACAGAGAACAAGGAAATGTGATACAATTGCTATACTATGAAAATAGAATAAAATAGAATTGAAAATACTTTATTGATCCCTGAGGGAAATTCAGCACCACAGTTCGCTCACAATAGACAAGAATAATAATAAATAATATAATATATATAATACCGTATTTTCCGCACCATAAGGCGCCCTGGGTTATAAGCCGCGCCTTCAATGAACGGCATATTTCAAAACTTTGTCCACCTATAAGCCGCCCCGTGTTATAAGCCGCATCTAACTGCGCTAAAGGAATGTCAAAAAAACAGTCAGATAGGTCAGTCAAACTTTAATAATATATTAAAAACCAGCGTGATGTGGGCGCGCATGGAGTCGTATATCAACATGGACGGAGCTGCGTGAAAAAAGCCACCCGGCCTCTTCGCGTAAACTTACCTTAACCACTCGCTCATCTTTTCTTCATCCATCCATCCCTTCGAGTTAGCTTTTATGATGACGCCGGCTGGAAAGGTCTCTTTTGGCAAGGTCTTCCTTTTGAATATCACCATGGGTGGAAGTTTCTGGCCATTAGCATGGCAAGCTAGAACCACAGTGAAGGATGACTTCTCATTCCCTGTGGTGCGAATATTCACCGTACGTGCTCCCGTTGTATCCACAGTGCGGTTCACAGGAATATCAAAAGTCAGTGGAACCTCGTCCATGTTGATAATGTTCTCTGGCCGGATCTTTTTTTCAGCTATCTTGTTTTTACAATATGCACGGAAAGTAGCCAGCTTTTCTTGAAAGTCTTTAGGCAGTTGCTGTGAAATAGTAGTCCGTGTGCGGATGGAGAGATTGCGTCTTTTCATGAACCGAAAACCTGTCGCTTAGTAGGAGCCATTTTGTGGTCTTTACAGATGTAAACACACAAAGGAAATGAAACGTAATATCCGCGCGCTTCTTCTTCTTCTACGCGGGCGGGTGGTTGCTTACAGTAGAAGAAGAAGCGCTTCCTGTTCTATGGGGGCGGGTGCTTACCTTGGCGGTTGCTTGCGTAGAAGAAGAAGCACTTCCTCTTCTACGGGGAAAAAAGATGGCGGCTGTTTACCGTAGTTGCGAGACCGAAACTTTAAGAAAATGAATCTTAATATTAATCCATATATAAAGCACACCGGGTTATAAGCCACACTGTCAGCTTTTGAGTAAATTTGTGGTTTTTAGGTGCGGCTAATAGTGCGGAAAATACGGTATATTATACATATAATATATAAATAATATACATATAAAAGGGGTAGGATTAAATAAGCTCTGCTTCTTCATACTCCTTTTCGGACGTGCTGTAATGAAACAACTGGAAATATGTGATGCATTACATTGTATCATATGCATAAACTGAAAAACTGAAACCGATATCTATCATCTAAACAACAAACCAACCAGTAAAATAATTATAACTAGAGCAGTAGTTCTTAACCTTGTTGGAGGTACCGAACCCCACCAGTTTCATATGTGCATCCACCCAACCCTTCTTTGGTGAAAAATATATATATATATATATTAGGGATGTCCCGATCCAGGTTTTTGCACTTCCGATCCGATACCGATACTGGCCTATCCGAGCATGTATTAAAGTTTAAAGTTATTTAGCCTACTTAGTTGTCAGAATCATGTTGAAAAGGGTTTTAGTACTCTTGATAACAACTAGCCAGCTGAATTAGGGGAGTTTGAATAATACACAATGGTTGGTAACAAGAAACTGACCTGTTTATTCAAGGATAAACACAAAATAAACAAAATTATACATGACAAACAGAAATGGCATCATTGAACTAGGGCTGGGCGATACGGCCTTTTTTTAATATTGTGATATTTTAAGGCCATATTGCGATACACAATATATATCTCGATATTTTGCCTTAGCCTTGAATGAACACTTGATGCATATAATCACAGCAGTATGATGATTCTATGTGTTTTGATTGATTGATTGAGACTTTTATTAGTAGGTTGCACAGTGAAGTACATATTCCGTACAATTGACCACTAAATGGTAACACCCCAATAAGTTTTTCAACTTGTTTAAGTCGGGGTCCACTTAAATTGATTCATGATACAGATATATACTATCAGATATATACTATCATCATAATACAGTCATCACACAAGATCATCACATTGAATTATTTACATTATTTATAATCCAGGGTGTGGAGGGTAAGTGTCAAAAAGACAGCCAAAAGAGTTTGATATGAGAATAAATCTAAAGTTAAAATATAGGGTAGAAATGCACCCATTTGCAGGAAATGTAGTCTTGATTTTCAAATTTTTCTTTCAAGGCTTGCATGTCTACATTAAAACATTCTTCTTCATACTGCATTAATATATGCTACTTTTAAACTTTCATCCAGAGAAGGAAATCACAACTAAAAAAAATCACTAATTTTTTCATACGGTGTTGATCTGGAAATGTTTGCCTCTGCATTTTGATGGTGTGGACGTGTGGCACCGAATGGAGATAAGCGTCTCGACAGACGTCATAATATTTGAACAATGATGACGAAAACTGTTTTCTCTGTCGTGTCCGTGTGTCGAAAATTGTTATGCGCTTATTTTTTTATTTGATTTTGTGCGTGGCATAGATTTGCTATGCGCAGAGGACGCTTGAGCAGTGCGCAATTGCACAGGCGCGCACCTTAGAGGGAACGTTGCTCGCACGGCTGCTCTAGAATCACAGCTAACGTTAGCCATGCTGCTACCTCTCTGCTGGGAGAGGACGTATACGTATGTGACGTATGACGTGACAGTATGTGACATATGACGTGACAGTATGTGACGTGTGTAAGAAGGTGCACTTGCTGTCTGTGAGAGGGAGACACAGGAAAGAGTGAGAAGAGCCTGTCGTGTAATGCCAGCAGCTAAAAGCAACTGCATGAGAATCCACAGACCTGTGGATGTGTTGAAGGTGTGCTGGAAAATGCGGAACGGAAATTACAGGGCAGCAGAAAAGTGGAATGTATTATTTAAATAGGTGCCTTGGAAAACACGGACCGGAGTTTTTTTTAAAAACTGGATCTGGATCGGCATTTTCCCATGCCTTGCCGATACGCATTTTTTGGCAAATATCGGCGGCCGATCCGATCCAAATATCGGATCGGGACATCCCTAATATATATATATATTTTTTCAAATTCAAGACAAAGTTACATGTTTTTTTTACTGGTGCACAAAATGAAGCGTGCATGAACATCACCTTGTTCAAAGAACAAAACCAACACAGTGCATGAACTCACAACAAATGACACACCTGCAAATCAGATGGAAAATTAGATGGAACATTGTTTGGGGGTATCCGTAATACGTCGATAAGGAGAAGTTTGTATTTACACGATGAGTCGGGTGTGTCTCGACCTCCGCCGAACCCCTGAGCCCGACTCACCGAACCCCCAGGGTTCCATCCAACCAAGGTTAAGAACCACTAATCTAACTAGATGAGGTCATTTCTTCATGTGAATGCTCCAATGCTGAAGTTGAACTTCAAAATGACTAATTGTTGAAGTAGAGCACACAATTCCCAAACAGGCTGAATATTTTGAAGTTGGAACGGTTTGAATGGGATAAAAAATTTGGGAGTTGTGCAACTTTGAAAAATGTTTCATTCATGTCTCTGGGAACTTGGGAATTTCGGGAAAAGCGGGAATTTTTTATTTATTTAGAATGTTGTGAATGAGATGGTGTTGGAATTTTTCAAATCGGTCGAGAAATGTTGAAGTAGTAACATTTGTAATTGAGAAATAGTATTACGGAATCCCTGGAATTTCGGGAAAACTGGAAATGTTTCCAGTTCAAAAAACAACTTTGTTTTTTGTCTTAATTATGAGGAATGTTTTGACGGTGGATCGGTTGAAATGCGTTAAAAAATTGTGGAAGGAGTCGTCGCCAGAAAAAAAGGTGAAAAAACGGAATTCCTGGAATTACGGAATTCCTGGAATTTCGGGAAAACTGGAAATTTTTCCAGTTCAAAAAACAACTTTGTTTTTTTGTCTTAATTATGAGGAATGTTTTGACGGTGGATCGGTTGAAATGCGTTAAAAAATTGTGGAAGGAGTCATCGCCAAGAAAAAAAGGTGAAAAAAGGGTTAAAAAAACGGAATTCCTGGAATTTCGGGAAAACTGGAAATTTTTCCAGTTCAAAAAACAACTTTGTTTTTTTGTCTTAATTATGAGGAATGTTTTGACGGTGGATCGGTTGAAATGCGTTAAAAAATTGTGGAAGGAGTCGTCGCCAGAAAAAAAGGTGAAAAAACGGAATTCCTGGAATTTCGGGAAAACTGGAAATTTTTCCAGTTCAAAAAACAACTTTGTTTTTTTGTCTTAATTATGAGGAATGTTTTGATGGTGGATCGGTTGAAATGCGTAAAAAAATTGTGGAAGGAGTCGTCGCCAGAAAAAAAGGTGAAAAAACGGAATTCCTGGAATTACGGAATTCCTGGAATTTCAGGAAAACTGGAAATTTTTCCAGTTCAAAAAACAACTTTGTTTTTTTGTCTTAATTATGAGGAATGTTTTGACGGTGGATCGGTTGAAATGCGTTAAAAAATTGTGGAAGGAGTCGTCGCCAGAAAAAAAGGTGAAAAAAGGGTTAAAAAAACGGAATTCCTGGAATTACGGAATTCCTGGAATTTCGGGAAAACTGGAAATTTTTCCAGTTCAAAAAACAACTTTGTTTTTTTGTCTTAATTATGAGGAATGTTTTGACGGTGGATCGGTTGAAATGCGTTAAAAAATTGTGGAAGGAGTCGTCGCCAGAAAAAAAGGTGAAAAAAGGGTTAAAAAAACGGAATTCCTGGAATTACGGAATTCCTGGAATTTCGGGAAAACTGGAAATTTTTCCAGTTCAAAAAACAACTTTGTTTTTTTGTCTTAATTATGAGGAATGTTTTGACGGTGGATCGGTTGAAATGCGTTAAAAAATTGTGGAAGGAGTCGTCGCCAGAAAAAAAGGTTAAAAAAGGGTTAAAAAAACGGAATTCCTGGAATTACGGAATTCCTGGAATTTCAGGAAAACTGGAAATTTTTCCAGTTCAAAAAACAACTTTGTTTTTTTGTCTTAATTATGAGGAATGTTTTGACGGTGGATCGGTTGAAATGCGTTAAAAAATTGTGGAAGGAGTCGTCGCCAGAAAAAAAGGTGAAAAAAGGGTTAAAAAAACGGAATTCCTGGATTTACGGAATTCCTGGAATTTCGGGAAAACTGGAAATTTTTCCAGTTCAAAAAACAGCTTTGTTTTTTTGTCTTAATTATGAGGAATGTTTTGACGGTGGATCGGTTGAAATGCGTTAAAAAATTGTGGAAGGAGTCGTCGCCAGAAAAAAAGGTGAAAAAACGGAATTCCTGGAATTTCGGGAAAACTGGAAATTTTTCCAGTTCAAAAAACAACTTTGTTTTTTTGTCTTAATTATGAGGAATGTTTTGACGGTGGATCGGTTGAAATGCGTTAAAAAATTGTGGAAGGAGTCGTCACCAGAAAAAAAGGTGAAAAAACGGAATTCCTGGAATTACGGAATTCCTGGAATTTCAGGAAAACTGGAAATTTTTCCAGTTCAAAAAACAACTTTGTTTTTTTGTCTTAATTATGAGGAATGTTTTGACGGTGGATCGGTTGAAATGCGTTAAAAAATTGTGGAAGGAGTCGTCGCCAGGAAAAAAGGTGAAAAAAGGGTTAAAAAAAACGGAATTCCTGGAATTACGGAATTCCTGGAATTTCGGGAAAACTGGAAATTTTTCCAGTTCAAAAAACAACTTTGTTTTTTTGTCTTAATTATGAGGAATGTTTTGACGGTGGATCGGTTGAAATGCGTTAAAAAATTGTGGAAGGAGTCGTCGCTAGGAAAAAAGGTGAAAAAAGGGTTAAAAAAACGGAATTCCTGGAATTACGGAATTCCTGGAATTTCGGGAAAACTGGAAATTTTTCCAGTTCAAAAAACAACTTTGTTTTTTTGTCTTAATTATGAGGAATGTTTTGACGGTGGATCGGTTGAAATGCGTTAAAAAATTGTGGAAGGAGTCGTCGCCAGGAAAAAAGGTGAAAAAAGGGTTAAAAAAAACGGAATTCCTGGAATTACGGAATTCCTGGAATTTCGGGAAAACTGGAAATTTTTCCAGTTCAAAAAACAACTTTGTTTTTTTGTCTTAATTATGAGGAATGTTTTGACGGTGGATCGGTTGAAATGCGTTAAAAAATTGTGGAAGGAGTCGTCGCCAGAAAAAAAGGTGAAAAAAGGGTTAAAAAAACGGAATTCCTGGAATTTCGGGAAAACTGGAAATTTTTGCAGTTCAAAAAACAGCTTTGTTTTTTTGTCTTAATTATGAGGAATGTTTTGACGGTGGATCGGTTGAAATGCGTTAAAAAATTGTGGAAGGAGTCGTCGCCAGAAAAAAAGGTGAAAAAAGGGTTAAAAAAACGGAATTCCTGGAATTTCAGGAAAACTGGAAATTTTTCCAGTTCAAAAAACAACTTTGTTTTTTGTCTTAATTATGAGGAATGTTTTGACGGTGGATCGGTTGAAATGCGTTAAAAAATTGTGGAAGGAGTCGTCGCCAGAAAAAATGGTGAAAAAACGGAATTACGGAATTCCTGGAATTTCAGGAAAACTGAAAATTTTTCCAGTTCAAAAAACAACTTTGTTTTTTTGTCTTAATTATGAGGAATGTTTTGACGGTGGATCGGTTGAAATGCGTTAAAAAATTGTGGAAGGAGTCGTCGCCAGAAAAAAAGGTGAAAAAAGGGTTAAAAAAACGGAATTCCTGGAATTTTTTTTAACTTGGAAAAATGAAAGTTTGAATGTCCAGGATGAGTGCAATGTGTTGAAGGTGGAATGGTTTGAATTGGTTGAAAAATGGCCAATTCATTTTGAAAGGGAAAAATGTCCCTGAAAACCTGTAATTCTGGGAATTTTTGGAATTTGTCAAGGGAAAGCCTGCGATTCCGGAATAGGCTGAACAGTTTGAAGTTGGAACGATTTGAATCAGGTGAAAAATGTGGAAGGTAGAGCGTGCCAACATCTGGAGAAGAAGAAGAAGTATAATAAATAGATGCATTTTGGTGAATGTTTTGGAGCATTCACACAATCAAACAAAAACAAAGATGTGTTGATAATGCTGTCACTAACCATGTTCTTTAACCAAACGTCTATTTGTGTTTCTGCAGGATGATGTGTGAGACGGTGCGTTATGAGCGGCACGAAGCCAATGAAGTCCTCTACTAGTAAGTACATTTGACTCATGCATGAACACACACGTTGCAAAGACACGGTGAGCTATTGACGAGGCAGGATCCTCCGCTAACTTGAATGAAAACACATGACCATGAAGCACCGATCACATCACACCCCTCCATGGAGGTTTGTACATCAGTTGGCAACATACAGGACTGTCTCAGAAAATTAGAATAGTCCTTTATTTTCTGTCATGCAACTAAAAACATGAAAATGTCATACATTCTGGATTCATTGCACATCAACTGAAATATTGCACGCCTTTTATTATTTTAATGTTGCTGATTATGGCATACAGCTTAGGAAAACTCCAAAATCCCATCTCAAAAAATTACACCAAGTAAAAAATAAAGATTTATAACAGCAAAACAAAATCAAACATTTGAAAATGTCAATTAATGCACTCAGTACTTGGTTGGGAATCCTTTTGCACGGATGACTGCATCAATGTGGCGTGGCATGGAGGCAATCAGCCTGTGGCATTGCTGAGGTGTTATGGATGCTTCAATATCGGCCTTTAGCTCATTTGCATTATTTCAGCTTCTTCTTCACAATACCCCACAAATTCTCTATGGGGTTCAGGTCAGGGGAGTTGACAAGCCAATCGAGGACAGTAACGCCATGGTCAGTACACCAGTTTCTGGTGGTTTTGGCACTGCTGGATCATGCTGCAAAATGAAATCATCATCATCTCCATAGAGTTTTTCAACAGATGGAAGCATGTAGCCGTATTCCCATGGTCAAGCCACTTCTGAACTCAAGACAACGGAAGAAGCGTCTGACTTGGGCTATGGAAAAGAAGCACTGGACAGTTGCAGAGTGGTACAGAGTCCTGTTTTCAGACGAAAGCAAGTTTTGTACTTCATTTGGAAGTCAAGGCGCTAGAGTCTGGAGGAAGGCTGGAGAGGAGCAAAATCCAAGTTGCTTGAAATCCAATAAACTGGACACTCTTGGCCTCCCCCCTCTCACAAACGCCTGGATAAGGGACTTCCCAACGGACCGACCCCAGAATGTGAGACTTGGCCCGCACCTCTCATCCTCCCGCACGCTGAGCATCGGCTCCCCACAGGGCTGTGTGCTGAGCCCCCTCCTCTACTGCTTTTACACCCATGACTGCAGTCCGGCCCACAGTGACAACCTTACCGTCAAGTTCGCCGACGATACCACAGTGGTCGGGCTCATCTCCAGGGGTGACGAGGCTGCCTACAGAGAGGAGGTCCTGAAGCTGACGGCCTGGTCTTCGGAGAACAACCTCGCTCTCAACACCAGCAAGACCAGAGAGATCATCGTCGACTTCAGGAGGAGCAGCACCGACCCTGCCCCCCTCTACATCAACGGCGAGCGTGTAGAGAGGGTCCACACCTTCAGGTACCTTGGAGTCCACATCTCTAAAGACTTCTCCTGGACAGTCAACACCACATCAATCATCAAGAAGGCTCAGCAGCGGCTACACTTCCTTAGAGTCCTCGGGAAGTACAACCTGAAGCCTGACCTGCTGCTGACCTTCTACCGCTCGTCCATCGAGAGCCTGCTGACCTACTGTATTACGGTATGGTACGGCAGCTGCACTGCAGCAGACAGGGAGAGGCTGCAAAGAGTGGTCAAGACGGCTCAGAAGATCATCGGCCGCCCTCTCCCCTCTCTGACGGACATCTACACCTCCCGCTGCCTCAACAGAGCCAGTGCCATCATCAAGGACAGCACCCACCCTGGCTCTGACCTGTTCCACCTGCTGCCCTCTGGGAAGCGCTACAGGTGCATTAAAACCAAAACAAACAGGCTAAAGAACAGCTTCTTCCCCAGGGCCATAACCATCCTGAACGGACTGCCCCATTGTCCCTCATAACTGCCTTCTCTTCGGTGCAATAACCCATTCCACCAACCACCCTGTTTTTTTTGGTTTTTTTTTCATGTATATATTCATTTCACACCATATTCATTGCACTTCTACATTTTTTATATTTTTATATATTTGCACATTGTTTTTCTAGCATGCACACATCGCACTGTATGGAATGGCCTCAATCTCGTTACCTTGCGTAATGACAATAAAGCTGATTCTGATTCTGAAGTTCCCACAGTCAGCAATGGTTTGGGGAGCCATGTCAGCTGCTGGTGTTGGTCTACTGTGTTTCATCAAGTCCAGAGTCAATGCAGCTGTGTACCAAGAGATTTTACAGCACTGCAAGCTTCCATCTGTTGAAAAGCTCTATGGAGATGATGATTTCATTTTGCAGCATGATCCAGCAGTGCCAAAACCACCAGTAACTGGTGTACTGACCATGGCATTACTGTCCTCCATTGGCCTGCCAACTCCCCTGACCTGAGAATGTGTGGGGTATTGTGAAGAAGAAGCTGAAATAATGCAAATGAGCTAAAGGCCGCTATTGAAGCATCCTGGGCATCCATAACACCTCAGCAATGCCACAGGCTGATTGCCTCCATGCCACGCATGGAGGCTGTACAGTACAGGACAAAAGTTTGGACACACCTTCTCCTCATTCAATGTGTTTTCTTTATTTTCATGACTATTTACATTGTAGATCGTCAATTGCAGTTATGTACTTAACAAAAAAAAGGTGATATAACTGGAAACATGTTTTGTATTCTAGTTTATTCAAAATAGCCACCCTTTGCTCTGATTACTGCTTTGCACACTCTTGGCATTCTCTCCATGAGCTTCAAGAGGTAGTCACCTGAAATGGTTTTCACTTCAAAGGTGTGCCTTATCAGGGTGGATTAGTGGAATTTCTTGCTTTTATCAATGGGGTTGGAACCATCAGTTGTGTTGTGAATTCGAGAAGGTGTGTCCAAACGTTGGCCTGAACTATATAAATATCTTAAAGGCCTACTGAAAGCCACTACTAGCGACCAGGCAGTCTGATAGTTTTTATATCAATGATGAAATCTTAACATTGCAACACATGCCAATACGGCCGAGTTAGCTTACTAAAGTGCAATTTTAAATTTCGCGCAAAATATCCTGCTGAAAACGTCTCGGTATGATGACGTCAGCGCGTGACGTCGCGGATTGTGGAGGACATTTTGGGACAGCATGGTGGCCAACTATTAAGTCGTCTGTTTTCATCGCAAAATTCCACAGTATTCTGGACGTCTGTGTTGGTCAATCTTTTGCCATTTGGTCAATGAACAATGGAGACAGCAAAGAAGAAAGCTGTAGGTGGGAAGCGGTGTATTGCGGCAGGTGTTGTGCCGGATAACGCACCCCCGCCGTAGAATGCACCCCTTGACTGTTGTGCCGGATAACACAGCCGGTGATTCATTGTTTACATTCCCGGAAGATGACAGTCAAGCTTTACCATTGGCTTGTGGAGAACTGGGACAACAGAGACTCTTACCAGGAGGACTTTGAGTTGGATGCGCAGACGCGGTACCGTGAGTACGCATGCAGCTGCGGCTTCCAAACATTTGATCGCTTGCCCGTACGTGCGCGCCGCTATGTGCATGACACGTACGTAACTTTGGGGACTTCCTGGAATTACAGAATTCCTGGAATTTCGGGAAAACTGAAAATTTTCCAGTTCAAAAAACAACGTTGTTTTTTTTGTCTTAATTATGAGGAATGTTTTGACGGTGGATCGGTTGAAATGCGTTAAAAAATTGTGGAAGGAGTCGTCGCCAGAAAAAAAAGTGAAAAAACGGAATTCCTGGAATTACGGAATTCCTGGAATTTCAGGAAAACTGGAAATTTTTCCAGTTCAAAAAACAACTTTGTTTTTTTTGTCTTAATTATGAGGAATGTTTTGACGGTGGATCGGTTGAAATGCGTTAAAAAATTGTGGAAGGAGTCGTCGCCAGAAAAAAAGGTGAAAAAAGGGTTAAAAAAACGGAATTCCTGGAATTACGGAATTCCTGGAATTTCGGGAAAACTGGAAATTTTTCCAGTTCAAAAAACAACTTTGTTTTTTTGTCTTAATTATGAGGAATGTTTTGACGGTGGATCGGTTGAAATGCGTTAAAAAATTGTGGAAGGAGTCGTCGCCAGAAAAAAAGGTGAAAAAAGGGTTAAAAAAACGGAATTACGGAATTCCTGGAATTTTGGGAAAACTGGAAATTTTTCCAGTTCAAAAAACAACTTTGTTTTTTTGTCTTAATTATGAGGAATGTTTTGACGGTGGATCGGTTGAAATGCGTTAAAAAAATTGTGGAAGGAGTCGTCGCCAGAAAAAAAAGTGAAAAAAGGGTTAAAAAACGGAATTCCTGGAATTACGGAATTCCTGGAATTTCAGGAAAATTGGAAATTTTTCCAGTTCAAAAAACAACTTTGTTTTTTGTCTTAATTATGAGGAATGTTTTGACGGTGGATCGGTTGAAATGCGTTAAAAAATTGTGGAAGGAGTCGTCGCCAGAAAAAAAGGTGAAAAAAGGGTTAAAAAAACGAAATTCCTGGAATTACGGAATTCCTGGAATTTCAGGAAAATTGGAAATTTTTCCAGTTCAAAAAACAACTTTGTTTTTTGTCTTAATTATGAGGAATGTTTTGACGGTGGATCGGTTGAAATGCGTTAAAAAATTGTGGAAGGAGTCGTCGCCAGAAAAAAAGGTGAAAAAAGGTTTAAAAAAACGGAATTCCTGGAATTACGGAATTCCTGGAATTTCAAGAAAACTGGAAATTTCACGTACGTAACTTTGGGGACTTTGGGGAAATATATGTGCTGTATGAACTTTGGGGAGGTGAACGGTACTTTGGGCTGTGGGATTGAGTGTGTTGTGCAGGTGTTTGAGTTGTATTGGCGGGTTATATGGACGGGAGGTGTTTGTTATGCGGGATTAATTTGTGGCATATTAAATATAAGCCTGGTTGTGTTGTGGCTAATAGAGTATATATATGTCTTGTGTTTATTTACTGTTTTAGTCATTCCCAGCTGAATATCAGGTCTCACAGCATCTTCCCTATCTGAATCGCTCCCACTTCACTCTCACTTTCCTCATCCACAAATCTTTCATCCTCGCTCAAATTAATGGGGGAATGGTCGATTTCTCGGTCCGAATGGCTCTCGCTGCTGGTGGCCATGATTGTAAACAATGTGCAGATGTGAGGAGCTCCACAACCTGTGACGTCACGCTACTCGTCTGCTACTTCCGCTACAGGCAAGGCTTTTTTTTATCAGCGACCAAAAGTTGCCAACTTTATCGTCGATGTTCTCTACTAAATCCTTTCAGCAAAAATATGGCAATATCGCGAAATGATCAAGTATGACACATAGAATGGACCTGCTATCCCCGTTTGAATAAGAACATCGCATTTCAATAGGCCTTTAAGAGTTGTACGGTATACCGGTGCTAGTATAGTATCGCGGTTCTAATGAATCAAAAACGGTACTATACTCTGTTTGAAAAGTACTGGTTCCCCATATTTTTTTTTTAACGGGCATGACGCCGTGTCGTCACGTCATGACATTGCTGGTTTAAACCTTTGTCCTCTACTGTATGTGTCGCTGACGTGAAAGCCATTTGCAGGTGTACTTGGTCTTGATTTAATAAGTAGTGATTAAAAAGCATTTCCTGGCGAGCACATGGTGCTAATGGCTCCATGTGTCCTGCAGTCTCAGCTGCACACACATAGTGGTTTAGACCTTGCTGCACCAACAATGCATGGCTCTCCCAAAGCTAAAGCTCGGATGTCAGAAGGAATTGATTTGATTTGGTGTCAGTAAGTTGTGTCCATCTGCTGCCGCACGTCCTTCAGTCAAGTCTGTTAATGAAGTCTGTCGGTGTCAATGTGTCTTCTCCCCACTGTTGACTTTTGTTTGGGGTTAGCAGAGTCAACACCTCATTAAAGGAGCCTACTCAGCTCATTAAACAATACAAATGCAGATGGCTGCACTACAGAGCCTCATTTTTTCTTCTTTTTCTCTTGTCTTCGCCTAACATTCCCTAAGGTCTATTTGTGTAGGTTTGCTATTACGCTGCAAATTCAGTCTGCTTTTTTCATTAAACTGACCAAATGACTAAAGGCTGCCTTCACTCACAATTGAGCCGCACGATATTGTATATGTGTGTGAATCTAAGTGTTATGATGACGACTGCGCAGCATATTTTACAACATGTATACCCAGCATTTAGACTTAGACTTCCTTTTTATTGTCATTTAAATTTGAACTTTACAGCACAGATAAGAACGAAATTTCGTTACATAAGCTCATGGTAGTGCAGGATTAAAAAAAAGCAATAAGGTGCAGTTATAAATAAATAAATATATATAAGTAATATATAAATATATATATATAAAATAAATATATATATACAGTGGGGCAAAAAAGTATTTAGTCAGCCACCGATTGTGCAAGTTCTCCCACTTAAAATGATGACAGAGGTCTGTAATTTTCATCTTAGGTACACTTCAACTGTGAGAGACAGAATGTGAAAAAAAAATCCATGAATTCACATTGTAGGATTTTTAAATAATTTATTTGTAAATTATGGTGGAAAATAAGTATTTGGTCAATAACAAAAATTCAACTCAAAACTTTGTAATATAACCTTTGTTGGCAATAACAGAGGTCAAACGATTACTATAGGTCTTTACCAGGTTTGCACACACAGTAGCTGGTATTTTGGCCCATTCCTCCATGCAGATCTTCTCGAGAGCAGTGATGTTTTGGGGCTGTCGCCGAGCAACACGGACTTTCAACTCCCTCCACAGATTTTCTTTGGGGTTGAGGTCTGGAGACTGGCTAGGCCACTACAGGACTTTCAAATGCTTCTTACGGAGCCACTCCTTTGTTGCCCGGGCGGTGTGTTTGGGATCATTGTCATGCTGGAAGACCCAGCCACGTTTCATCTTCAAAGCTCTCACTGATGGAAGGAGGTTTTGGCTCAAAATCTCACGATACATGGCCCCCTTCATTCTTTCCTTAACACAGATCAGTCAGCCTGTCCCCTTAGCAGAAAAACAGCCCCAAAGCATGATGTTTCCACCCCCATGCTTCACAGTAGGTATGGTGTTCTTGGGATGCAACTCAGTATTCTTCTTCCTCCAAACACGACGAGTTGAGTTTATACCAAAAAGTTCTATTTTGGTTTCATCTGACCACATGACATTCTCCCAATCCTCTGCAAGGGGACACGTCTGGCACTGCAGGATTTGATTCCCTGTCGGCGTAGTGTGTTACTGATGGTAACCTTTGTTACTTTGGTCCCAGCTCTCTGCAGGTCATTCACCAGGTCCCCCCGTGTGGTTCTGGGATTTTTGCTCACCGTTCTCATGATCATTTTGACCCCACGGGATGAGATCTTGCGTGGAGCCCCAGATCGAGGGAGATAATCAGTGGTCTTGTATGTCTTCCATTTTCTGATAATTGCTCCCACAGTTGATTTTTTCACACCAAGCTGCTTGCCTATTGTAGATTCACTCTTCACAGTCTGGTGCAGGTCTACAATTCTTCTCCTGGTGTCCTTCGACAGCTCTTTGGTCTTGGCCATAGTGGGGTTTGGAGTCTGACTGTTTGAGGCTGTGGACAGGTGTCTTTTATACAGATAACGAGTTCAAACAGGTGCCATTAATACAGGTAACAAGTGGAGGACAGAAGAGCTTCTTAAAGAAGAAGTTACAGGTCTGTGAGAGCCAGAGATCTTCCTTGTTTGAAGTGACCAAATACTTATTTTCTACCATAATTTACAAATAAATTCTTTAAAATTCCTACAATGTGAATTCCTGGACTTTTTCCTATTCTGTCTCTCACAGTTGAAGTGAACCTTTGATGAAACTTACAGACCTCTGTCATCATTTTAAGTGGGAGAAATTGCACAATCGGTGGCTGACTAAATACTTTTTTGCCCCACTGTATATATTAGAGATGCGCGGATAGGCAATTATTTCATCCGCAACCGCATCACAAAAGTCGTCAACCATCCGCATCCATCCGAACCAACATTTTATCAAAACCACACCCGCCCGCCATCCGCCCGTTGTTATATATCTAATATAGACGATGCAAGCATATTAGTGAGGTTATAAATCTTTTGCCTGTTAAAGAAAGGAGACTGATCCAATGGAGCAGAGACATTCAATGCGTGCCACGCATTAATATCTCTTGGCCACGCATTAGTGGCTAAGATATATTAATGCGTGATAATATTATTTATCATTATTATAATATTATTGTCATTTCCATTAAGAAAGTGTTGACTATTGTTGCCAATGCCCTCAGATCAGGAGTGCGTTCCTCACACTTTGTGTGCGCAGTTGCAGCAAGCAGAATGAGGCTTTTAAGAAGTTAAAAAAATGTTTTAGAAAGACTAGGTCTATATTTCCGTTAGGTAAAAAAAATGTTCTGAATTTATTTCAATGAATATTAACTTGTTAACGTTATAATGCTCAAATAGGGACGAGGGCGGGGTGAACAGTGAAACAGTGAACAATTTCGCGACAAAGATGAACCTTTATTGATTGACATGACAAAATATCAGACAATCTCCATTGTCAACGACAGGCAGGAAAATAAAGATAAACACATAGCCTATGTTCTAGGCATAGGCTCATACCTTTTTAAGTTGAAATAAAAATATAAATAAAAAATGTGCCTCATAAGCCTTAGGCTGTCAATCACGCGCACAAACTTAAATTATACAATAACATATGTATGTCATCTCTATTTAAACAAAAATAAATTAAATAAATAATAATAATAAATGACCTGCAACTTATTGGCCAAGGCAAATAGCTGAAGGGGGGAAATCAAACCCATCAGACTGCACTTTATCATCAAACTTGAATTATAATGAAAATAGACAAACAAAGCAGGCTAAATATCCTTACATTGTCGCCAATCGGAGATGCGCTTCACTTGAAAGCGAGGCCAAATAATTATTCACACATAGTAGTATATCTCCAATAGAAAAAAACCCCAATAAACAACGCAATTGCCTTAATTCCTTTGCATTGTAGTGCGCCCAAACAACACGTAACCATCAAAATTATTCAGCTGACCTAACTCAATATAGGTTAGACATGGGCTTATTTGGTATAGCCTATAGGTAACGTAGACTAATTCCTTTAACATATCCAACCGTATGTCTACTTACTTTTTTTTTGTTAGCACTATGCAGGAATAAAATGGCATCTACAGTGCCAGGATTCATGCGGCCTCTAAAATGCGCCCTGCTGCACTGAAGGAGCGCTCACTTGCGCCACTTGTTGCTGGGACGCGGTGCCTGATTAATAATTGACTGTTTCAAAGAGTGCTGCTCGTTTTTCGTATGTGGGTAACAACATTTAACTATGTATATATATTTCCGAATTGGTTCAACCGCCAACCGCCCGCATCTATTTAAAATCTATTTTTACCCGCCCGACCCGCGGTTTATCCGCGGACTCCGCGGTTGTGTCCGCAAACCGCGCATCTCTAATATATATATAAATAAATAAATAGATTTCTATACAGATAAATATATTGCACTTTTTCACATGCGTCCACGTTTATGGATGTATGTTGTATTGTCTTTTTTATTCCAGCGAGTTAATCCATTTTGGGGGGAGTTGAGGGGATAATTTAATTATGATGCGTTCAAGAGTCTTACGGCCTGAGGGAAGAAGCTGTTACAGAACCTGGAGGTTCTGCTTCGGAGGCTGCGGAACCTCTTTCTAGAGTCCAGCAGTGAAAACAGTCCTTGGTGGGGGTGGGAGGAGTCTTTGCAGATTTTCTGAGCCCTGGTCAGGCAGCGGCTTTTTGCCATCTCCTGGATAGGAGGAAGAGGAGTCCTGATGATCTTTTCCACCGTCCTCACCACTCTCCGATGAGCGGATTTAGTCAGGTCTATGTTCATACAAAAGGAGTCATATTATTATTATTTTCTATAAGTGTAAAAGACTTCCTTGTGGTCTACATAACATGTAATGGTGGTTCTTTGCTCAAAATGTTGCATAGATGATGTTTTACACATCATCTTCAACTCGCTTTCTGACAGTCGCTTCAGGATGCACCGTTTTGTGGGCATTTTTTCTTACCTTCTAATAGCTGCTGATCTGTATTTGGGATCTGCATAAGTCCTGAAAATGTGCGCCGGAGTGGATGAGCTTCTTCTTTTTCTCTATCTTCTTGTTATGTGACATTCGTCCTCCACTGTTGCCATTTCTAATATAAAGTAGTGTAAAGTTCTTACTTATATCTGTCAGTAAACTCACCATGAAAGCATTAAAACATACCGGTGTAGTGACTTTACATTATTCACCCAAGGAACTTTAGTTATTAGAGAGTTCACACTTCTTCCACTCCCGTCCTTGCACGCTACACCGCTACAACAAAGATGACGGGGAGAAGACGCTGTCCAAGTGGAGGCACGTAAATAAGAGCGACCACAAAACGGTGCATCCTGAAGAGACTGTCAGAAAGTGACTTGTCAGTGGCGTGCTTAATGTACAGAATAATTCTGGTTTTGCTTACAGAACTCAAAGCTATTTTATGTGGCACAATTAATAATAAGTGTGACCAGTAGATGGCAGTCACACATAAGAGATACGTGTTGACTGCACTGTGATGGCAGTCACACATAAGAGATATGTGTAAACTGCAATATGACTCAAGTAAACAACACCAACATTTTATATGTTCCATTGAAAATTTAGAACATTACACAAAGTTCTCAAAAATGTATCAAAATGTTTTAGTAGGACTTTGGTAAGCTATGAAGCCACACCACTTGATGGATTGTACTGTGCTTCAACATAGGAGTATTATTATGGTGTGTGTATAAGGTAAGAAATATTATCTGCCGTTTTGTTTCGCAATATTATGCAAAAGCAATGTTTCTTAACTTCTGGTAACTGCTGATCTGCATTTGGGATCTGCATAAATCCTGAAAAATTGCGCGCATCCACCTTTGTAGTCAATAATCTTCTTCTTTTTCTCTATCTTCTTGTTATGTGACATTCATCCTCCACTGTTGCCATTTCTGATATAAAGTAGTGTAAAGTTCTTACTTATATATCTGTCAGTAAACTCACCATGAAAGCATTAAAACATACCGGTGTAGTGACTTTACATTATTCAACCAAGGAACTTTATTTATTAGAGAGTTCCGGTCAGACACATTTCGGGTGTTGTTGTTGCACTAGTGAGCCACGGATGAGGAGATGCTGCTCCGTTATTGATTGGAAGTAAAGTGTGAATGTCATTAAAACAGTTAGCGCCATCTTTTGACACTTCTTCCACACCCGTCCTTGCACGCTACACCGCTACAACAAAGATGACGGGGAGAAGACGCTGTCCAAGTGGAGGCACGTAAATAAGACATCATCTATGCAACATTTTGAGCAAAGAACCACCATTACATGTTATGTAGACCATAAGGAAGTCTTTTACACTTATAAAAAATAATAATAATAATATATACGTCCTTTAATGCGCCTTATAATCCGGTGCGCCCTATGGTCCGGAAAATACGGTCATCAAACTCACACCAACTGTTTTTTAATATCTCTCTTAAAGTTGACCACTTTTACTTTTGCTTTCTGTTGGCGGCATTCAGCCATCCAGTCGGTGTGGATCCGGAAGCGAAACTTTTATGTTCTTTAGTTTACCTCCGGGCGTAAACTGCAAGCGAGACAGCAGGTTATTTTCCAATTTGGTTGTTTGGATCATTGAGTTTGCATGCATGAGTGTACGACTCCACGTCACATGTCTGCATGTGTGAACTATTGACAACAAAGAGGAGTGATAACAGCTGTGTAGATCACATTCATCCCTCAGCGGGATCTTAATCAGCTGTTTGCAAACCTCTCTTAATGTATTCCGTTGTGAGGCTTCAGGGAAATCATACAGCACACATTTATTCCTCCTCTGTATTCAAGCCACAACATTAGGTACACCTACAGATTCTCTTATCAAAGATAACAACACTCACTTTTTGTCTGCAGCAGTGGCAGCATTTTCTTTGCAGCGCTATTTTCTGTGGGTTGGAAGCGCTCTGACGAGCGCATATGACCTATTTAAGCACCCGTACCCCTGCAATATCCATATCATTCAGCTGCTTGGGTAACGACAGAAGGATAATTGTTGGAAAAGTACTAATTTTCCCTGCCCGGGAGCAGAGGCTCATGAAAAGCGCAGATGCTGCGAAAATACCGAAACTTCCAGGATTTACCATCCAGGGATTATATAGTCCTCTTGAGCTGACCGGACACATTTCACTGAGCCCAGTGAAGAACTTTGTTTGCATCTTCTGATCAGTAGGGATGATGTTTGATAAGAAATGATCGAGTTCAGGCCTATTATCGAATCCTCTTATCGAACCCATTCCTTATCGATTCCCTTATCGAGTCCAGTATATGGGAAAAAAACACACAATATTTGGTTTAACAAAAGCTCACTTTTATTATATAAGAAAAAAAAAATCTAATAAATGCATAAATATTGACTGTTACCCCCCTAAAAAAATAAAATAAATAAACATTGACTGTTGTTACCCAAATGGGATTTTTCAGAAAAACAAATATATACAGTAAGACAAAAACAACCTGTCTCTGTGATCACTATAGGTGTATAAATAATAATATAGTGTTAAATAAAATCAGGCCCTTGGGCACAAAACTGGAAATAACACAGCTCTCCAAAAAGTGCACTTCTGCTGCTATTGGAACATAACTGTTTGATAAGAAATGATCGAGTTCAGGCCTATTATCGAATCCTCTTATCGAACCCATTCCTTATCGATTCTCTTATCGAGTCCAGATAGGTTGTTGTATATGGAAAAAAAACACACAATATTTGGTTTAACAAAAGCTCACTTTTATTTTATAAGAAAAAAAAAATCTAATAAATGCATAAATATTGACTGTTACCCCCCTAAAAAAATAAAATAAATAAATATTGACTGTTGTTACCCAAATGGGATTTTTCAGAAAAACAAATATATACAGTAACACAAAAACAACCTGTCTCTGTGATCACAATAGGTGTATAAATAATAATATACCGTATTTTCCGCACCATAAGGCGCCCTGGGTTATAAGCCGCGCCTTCAATGAACGGCATATTTCAAAACTTTGTCCACCTATAAGCCGCCCCGTGTTGTAAGCCGCATCTAACTGCGCTAAAGGAATGTCAAAAAAACAGTCAGATAGGTCAGTCAAACTTTAATAATATATTAAAAACCAGCGTGATGTGGGCGCGCATGGAGTCGTATATCAACATGGACAGAGCTGCGTGAAAAAAGCCACCCGGCCTCTTCGCGTAAACTTAAACTTACCTTAACCACTCGCTCATCTTTTCTTCATCCATCCCTTCGAGTTAGCTTTTATGATGACGCCGGCTGGAAAGGTCTCTTTTGGCAAGGTCTTCCTTTTGAATATCACCATGGGTGGAAGTTTCTGGCCATTAGCATGGCAAGCTAGAACCACAGTGAAAGATGACTTCTCATTCCCTGTGGTGCGAATATTCACCGTACGTGCTCCCGTTGTATCCACAGTGCGGTTCACAGGAATATCAGTTGCTGTGAAATAGTAATCCGTGTGCGGATGGAGAGATTGCGTCTTTTCATGAACCGGATCCCTGTCGCTTAGTAGGAGCCATTTTGTGGTCTTTACAGATGTAAACACACAAAGGAAATGAAACGTACGGTAATATCCGCGCGCTTTTTCTTCTTCTACGCGGGCGGGTGGTTGCTTACAGTAGAAGAAGAAGCGCTTCCTGTTCTATGGGGGCGGGTGCTTACCTTGGCGGTTGCTTGCGTAGAAGAAGAAGCGCTTCCTGTTCTACCGGGAAAAAAGATGGCGGCTGTTTACCGAAGTTGCGAGACCGAAACTTTATGAAAATGAATCTTAATATTAATCCATATATAAAGCGCACCGGGTTATAAGGCGCACTGTCAGCTTTTGAGAAAATTTGTGGTTTTTAGGTGCGCCTTATAGTGCGGAAAATACGGTAGTGTTAAATAAAATCAGGCCCTTGGGCACAAAACTGAAAATAATACAGCTCTCCAAAAAGTGCACTTCTGCTGCTATTGGAACATAACTGTTTGTAAAGAAATGATCGAGTTCAGGCCTATTATCGAATCCTCTTATCGAACCCATTCCTTATCGATTCTCTTATCGAGTCCAGATAGGTTGTTGTATATGGAAAAAAAACACACAATATTTGGTTTAACAAAAGCTCACTTTTATTTTATAAGAAAGAAAAAAATCTAATAAATGCATAAATATTGACTGTTACCCCCCTAAAAAAAAAAAAAAAAAAAATATTGACTGTTGTTACCCAAATGGGATTTTTCAGAAAAACAAATATATACAGTAACACAAAAACAACCTGTCTCTGTGATCACTATAGGTGTATAAATAATAATATAGTGTTAAATAAAATCAGGCCCTTGGGCACAAAACTGGAAATAATACAGCTCTCCAAAAAGTGCACTTCTGCTGCTATTGGAACATAACTGTTTGATAAGAAATGATCGAGTTCAGGCCTATTATCGAATCCTCTTATCGAACCCATTCCTTATCGATTCTCTTATCGAGTCCAGATAGGTTGTTGTATATGGAAAAAAAACACACAATATTTGGTTTAACAAAAGCTCACTTTTATTATATAAGAAAAAAAAAATCTAATAAATGCATAAATATTGACTGTTACCCCCCTAAAAAAAATTAAAAAAAATAAATATTGACTGTTGTTACCCAAATGGTATTTTTCAGAAAAACAAATATATACAGTAAGACAAAAACAACCTGTCTCTGTGATCACTATAGGTGTATAAATAATAATATAGTGTTAAATAAAATCAGTCCCTTGGGCACAAAACTGAAAATAATACAGCTCTCCAAAAAGTGCACTTCTGCTGCTATTGGAACATAACTGTTTGATAAGAAATGATCGAGTTCAGGCCTATTATCGAATCCTCTTATCGAACCCATTCCTTATCGATTCTCTTATCGAGTCCAGATAGGTTGTTGTATATGGAAGAAAAACACACAATATTTGGTTTAACAAAAGCTCACTTTTATTATATAAGAAAAAAAAAATCTAATAAATGCATAAATATTGACTGTTACCCCCCTAAAAAAATAAAATAAATAAACATTGACTGTTGTTACCCAAATGGTATTTTTCAGAAAAACAAATATATACAGTAAGACAAAAACAACCTGTCTCTGTGATCACTATAGGTGTATAAATAATAATATAGTGTTAAATAAAATCAGGCCCTTGGGCACAAAACTGAAAATAATACAGCTCTCCAAAAAGTGCACTTCTGCTGCTATTGGAACATAACTGTTTGATAAGAAATGATCGAGTTCAGGCCTATTATCGAATCCTCTTATCGAACCCATTCCTTATCGATTCCCTTATCGAGTCCAGTATATGGGAAAAAAACACACAATATTTGGTTTAACAAAAGCTCACTTTTATTATATAAGAAAAAAAAAATCTAATAAATGCATAAATATTGACTGTTACCCCCCTAAAAAAATAAAAATAAATAAACATTGACTGTTGTTACCCAAATGGGATTTTTCAGAAAAACAAATATATACAGTAAGACAATAACAACCTGTCTCTGTGATCACTATAGGTGTATAAATAATAATATAGTGTTAAATAAAATCAGGCCCTTGGGCACAAAACTGGAAATAATACAGCTCTCCAAAAAGTGCACTTCTGCTGCTATTGGAACATAGCTGTTTGTTATGATGCTTTGACATTTTTGCACTTTATTTCTTTATTGAAAGAAAATTCTATGAAGAGAAAAGTTGTTTGCAAATGTGGTTACAATGCTAAAAAAATGAAAAGTTAAAGCTAAAAAAAAGAAATACACTTTATTGAGTTAACATTATTTCTTTATAGGGGGAAAGATGTGATGTTATGAGCTGGGGAATATAACAACTACACTACCCAGCATGCAACGGGAGTGACAGGCATGCGCGGTTGCCCCGAAAATTGTTTTTAAATTTGTTTTTAAAATATTTATTTATATGTATTTATATATATTTCTTTATTTTATATATATATATATTTAATTATTTATTTATATATGCACCTTATTGCTTTTTTTATCTTTTTTTGCTATAGTCGTCCAGCTCTACTAGATTCCCAGTAACTGACTCATCTATTTTCAAACACTTTTTTCTTTGCAATTCTGCTTCCTCTTTCCTGTCAGAGATCGAGTCAAACGTTAGGTTGTCGTAATAGATAGAACCAGTCAGTACACGTCATCCATTTTCTCTATGAAGTAACCCAGAGCTGGGCAAATATTTAGACTCTGGGGCCACATTGAGTGGGGGTCCAAAGTGTATGTGTGTATAAATGATATATAGACATTTAGCTGTACAGTATGTGTGTTTGGTCCCTTTTTTTCAGGAACACTAATACCAAAAGTCACGATAGAGTTCTAAAAACATTAAGACAGACCACCTCAAAAAAAGGAATGTAATTTTACTGTTTTTAATTGAATGGGACACCTAAAATGTATATTAAAAATAAACACAACTATGAACGATAAAACACTGAATATTAACATATGAACATATTTTACATCTCAGACCAAGCAAAACACAACAAAAATGGAACAAACAGCAAAATATGAATGCAAAGTGTAATAAACACCTACAATATGATTTATTATCACGTAAAAATCTGCTTCCGCGTCTGTTTGTGACACGTGTTTGCTCTGTAAACGCTCTGCTTTGTTCCTGGTCTGAGCTGCTGTGGCCTAGATCAGTGTTTTTCAACCACTGTGCCGCGTCACACTAGTGTGGCGTGAGATACAGTCTGGTGTGCCGTGGGAGATGATCTAATTTCACCTATTCGGGTTAAATCATACTTGCCAACCCTCCCGAATTTTCCGGTAGACTCCCGAAATTCAGCGCCTCACCCGAAAAACTCCCGGGACAAATATTCTCCCGAAAAGCCACGCCCCCTCCAGCGCCATGCGGACCTGAGTGAGGACAGCCTTTTTTCGTGACGGGAGGACAACACGGTGACAAGAACTAAATCATCCAGACTAGAGATAAATTGTATTATTATGTTTGTTTTACCTAAAAATAAATATATTTATTAATAAAAAAAAACTAAATGCATTTTTACTATATTTTGCTAAAAACATCAAAATTAATTGTATTTTTATTTGTATTTTTTTTGTGACTCCTTATTATATCCATCCATAGAATTATACACTAAAAATAAACATATTTCAAATAATTGATTTTAAATTATCATAATAATTCATTTAAAATGACCATATTTAATTATTAAAATAATTGCTTGTTTATCAACAACTTTAGCATTTTATTCATGACATTTTGAAACTCTCAGAAGCCAAGTTATGTTATATTCCTTAATATTTATTTATGCAAGTTTGAAGTATCAATTATCTAAACACAGTTTTGTTTGCATATTTTCAGGATGTAGATATCTACATATATATATATATATATGTATGAAATACTTGACTTGGTGAATTCTAGCTGTCAATATACTCCTCCCCTTTTAACCACGCCCCCAACCACGCCCCGCCCACCCCCGAACACGCCCTCACCCCCCACCTCCCGAAATCGGAGGTCTCAAGGTTGGCAAGTATGGGTTAAATATATATTTTTTTGCAAAGCAGTAATTATAGTCTGCAAATGATGTGTTGTTGTTGCTGTCTAGAGCTAGGCAGAGTAACCGTGTAATACTCTTCCATATCAGTAGGTGGCAGCAGGGAGCTAATTGCTTTGTAGATGTGGTAAACAGCGGGAGGCAGCGTTCAGGTAAAAAGGTGTCTAATGCTTAAACCAAAAATAAACAAAAGGTGAGGGCCCCTAAGAAAAGACATTGAAGCTTAGGGAAGGCTATGCAGAACCAAACTAAAACTGAACTGGCTACAAAGTAAACAAAAACAGAATGCTGGACGACAGCAAAGACTTACTGTGGAGCAAAGACAATGTACATCCGAACATGACATGACAATCAACAATGTCCTCACAAAGAAGGATAAAAACAACTAAAATCTTCTTGATTGCTAAAACAAAGTAGATGCGGGAAACATCGCTCAAAGGAAGACATGAAACTGCTACAGGAAAATACCAAAAAAGAGAAAAAGCCATTAAAATAGGAGCGCAAAACAAGAAGTAAAACACTACACACAGGAAAACAGCAAAAAAGTCCAAATAAGTCAGGGTGTGATGTGACAGGTGGTGACAGTACACCTACTTTGAGACAAGAGCTATAGTCATGCATGCTTGGTTATGCTTTAAAGCAGGGGTGTCAAACTCAAATACAGAGTGGGCCAAAATTTAAAACTAAACAAAGCCGCGGGCCCAAGGTTGAACAAATTAATCTTTAACGTACTCTACGAGCTATCGTCACGTCCGCTTTTCATCCATTCTAACATCGTTCAGACCCAGTCACAAGATATGTGCGGCTTCTGTACGCACACGCGAGCGAATGCAACGCATACTTCATCAACAGCGATACAGGTTACACTGAGGGTGCCAGTATAAAAAACTGTTAGAAATATACGCCACGCTGTGAATCCACACCAAACAAGAATGACAAACACATTTCGGGAGAACATCCGCACTGTAACACAACATAAACACAACAGAACAAATACCCAGAATCCTTTGCAGCACTAACTCTTCCGGGACGCTACAACCTCCCCCCCCACACACACACACCTTGTAGCGTCCTGGAAGAGTTAGTGCTGCAAAGGGTTCTGGTTTGTTGTGGATTCACAGTGTCGCATATATTTCTAACATCTAACAGTGTGGCCCAGGTCTATCTGTCTGTCTGTCTGTCCACCTTCTGATTTATTGGTCTGGATTGCATTATTAGAGATTCTGAGTAGGCTGACATGTAATAATCCTGCATATTCTGACTACTGCTGGCTCTTTGCTTCCCAGATGATCTCCCCAATCCCTGGGGTAGCTATGAAAGAGAAACCTCCGATTATGGGGAAAAGTGCAAAAGAAGCCTAATGTGCATGATGCTTATTAATGGGCTAAATGTACCACTTTGAATTGGAAAAGTCTGTGTGATGAATTTGTCCAAATGCACTGTGTGAATGTGTTTACCAATTATCTGTGAAGGCCATGCCACGCACGAGGGGGTCACTACGAGTTTACGCCGTCTGTGTTTGCTCCTTACCTCGGGCAGCGTGATGCATGTGGGTGGATGGGAACTCACTCTGCGGTTCATTCATAGTTCTCCTGTCTGCTTGCCTTCACACTTTCTTCTCCCCATCCTTTGCACTCAAGACAAAGTCTTTGGAGACACGTCCGTCCTTATTTAGGGGTGGCTACCAAATTCGGTACCACCAAGCGCGAGTTCACGTACAATCTAAGCATATTTCAATACCTTTGTTGCACTTGACGTCATGTCCCGTTGCACACTTGATGGAAAACTACAGCTAATATGCTGCTGCATGTTAGAATATGAACAGCTGGTGTTTAAGTACGATAAGTCCAGTTGACATACAAACCCCGTTTCCATATGAGTTGGGAAATTGTGTTGGATGTAAATATAAACGGAATACAATGATTTGAAAATCATTTTCAACCTATATTCAATTGAATGCACTACAAAGACAACATATTTGATGTTCAAACTCATAAACTTTATAATTAACGTAGAATTTCATGGCTGCAACACGTGCCAAAGTAGTTGGGAAAGGGCATGTTCACCACTGTGTTACATGGCCTTTCCTTTTAACAACACTCAGTAAACGTTTGGGAACTGAGGAGACACATTTTTGAAGCTTCTCAGGTGGAATTCTTTCCCATTCTTGCTTGATGTACAGCTTAAGTTGTTCAACAGTCCGGGGGTCTCCGTTGTGCTATTTTAGGCTTCATAATGCGCCACACATTTTCAATGGGAGACAGGTCTGGACTGCAGGCGGGCCAGTCTAGTACCCGCACTCTTTTACTATGAAGCCACGTTGATGTAACACATGTCTTGCTGAAATAAGCAGGGGCGTCCATGGTAACGTTGCTTGGATGGCAACATATGTTGCTCCAAAAGCTATATGTACCTTTCAGCATTAATGGTGCCTTCACAGATGTGTAAGTTACCCATGTCTTGGGCACTAATACACCCCCATACCATCACACATGCTGCTTTTTACACTTTGCGCCTATAACAATCCGGATGGTTCTTTTCCTCTTTGGTCCGGAGGACACGACGTCCACAGTTTCCAAAAACAATTTGAAATGTGGACTCGTCAGACCACAGAACAGTTTTCCACTTTGTATCAGTCCATCTTAGATGAGCTCAGGCCCAGCGAAGCCGACGGCGTTTCTGGGTGTTGTTGATAAACGGTTTTCGCCTTGCATAGGAGAGTTTTAACTTGCACTTACAGATGTAGCGACCAACTGTAGTTACTGACAGTGGGTTTCTGAAGTGTTCCCATGTGGTGATATCCTTTACACACTGATGTCGCTTGTTGATGCAGTACAGCCTGAGGGATGGAAGGTCACGGGCTTAGCTGCTTACGTGCAGTGATTTCTCCAGATTCTCTGAACCCTTTGATGATATTACGGAGCGTAGATGGTGAAATCCCTAAACCCCTTGTAATAGCTGGTTGAGAAAGGTTTTTCTTAAACTGTTCAACAATTTGCTCACGCATTTGTTGACAAAGTGGTGACCCTCGCCCCATCCTTGTTTGTGAATGACTGAGCATTTACTTTTATACCCAATCATGGCACCCACCTGTTCCCAATTAGCCTGCACACCTGTGGGATGTTCCAAATAAGTGTTTGATGAGCATTCCTCAACTTTATCAGTATTTATTGCCACCTTTCCCAACTTCTTTGTCACGTGTTGCTGGCATCAAATTCTAAAGTTAATGATTATCTGCAAAAAAAAAAAAAGGTGTTTATGAATTTGAACATCAAATATGTTGTCTTTGTAGCATATTCAACTGAATATGGCTTGAAAAGGATTTGCAAATCATTGTATTCCGTTTATATTTACATCTAACACAATTTCCCAACTCATATGGAAACGGGGTTTGTACTTTGCAGGCCTCAACAAAAGACCAGAGTCGCGCAAAGACTACTTTCTGACAAGACTGCAACACACCGAGGACAAACTGAAACCAATACATACTTGCGAATGACACCCAGAAGTGTGCAAAAATAAGATATAACAAATAGAAAGCACAGTTATCCTTGTCAGCTTACTGTTGGATGATGTATAAAAAAATAGAGGTCATCATAAAAACAAATACCATTTACTGTATTTTTTGAACAGTAAGGTACACTTAAAATTATTTTTATTATTATAACCCGGTGCCCCTAATGTACGGAATCATTTTGGTTGTGCTTACCGACCTTGAAGCTATTTTATTTGGTACATGGTGTAATGATCAGTGTGACCAGTAGATGGCAGTCACACATAAGAGATACGTGTAGACTGCAATATGATGGCAGTCGTACATAAGAGATACTGTACGTGTAGACTGCAATATGACTCAAGTAAACAACACAAAAATGGTATATGTTCATCCATCCATCCATCCATCTTCTTCCGCTTATCCAAGGTCGGGTTGTGGAGGAAGCAGCCTAAGCAGGGAAGCCCAGACTTCCCTCTCCCCAGCCACTCCGTCCAGCTCTTCCCGGGGGATCCCGAGGCATTCCCAGGCCAGCCGGGAGACATAGTCTTCCCAACGTGTCCTGGGTCTTCCCCGCGGCCTCCTACCGGTCGGACGTGCCCTAAACACCTCCCTAGGGAGGCGTTCGGGTGGCATCCTGACCAGATGCCCGAACCACCTCATCTGGCTCCTCTCCATGTGGAGGAGCAGCGGCTTTACTTTGAGCTCCTCCCGGATGACAGAGCTTCTCACCCTATCTCTAAGGGAGGAAACTCATTTGGGCCGCTTGTACCTGTGATCTTGTCCTTTCGGTCATAACCCAAAGCTCATGACCATAGGTGAGGATGGGAACGTAGATCGACCGGTAAATCGAGAGCTTTGCCTTCCGGCTCAGCTCCTTCTTCACCACAACGGATCGATACAGCGTCCGCATTACTGAAGACACCGCACCGATCCGCCTGTCGATCTCACCATCCACTCTTCCCTCACTCGTGAACAAGACTACCAGGTACTTGAACTCCTCCACTTGGGGCAGGGTCTCCTCCCCAACCCGGAGATGGCACTCCACCCTTTTCCGGGCGAGAACCATGGACTCGGACTTGGAGGTGCTGATTCTCATCCCAGTCGCTTCACACTCAGCTGCGAACCGATCCAGTGAGAGCTGAAGATCTTGGCCAGATGAAGCCATCAGGACCACATCATCTGCAAAAAGCAGAGACCTAATCCTGCAGCCACCAAACCAGATCCCCTCAACGCCTTGACTGCGCCTAGAAATTCTGTCCATAAAATTTATGAACAGAATCGGTGACAAAGGGCAGCCTTGGCGGAGTCCAACCCTCACTGGAAATGTGTCCGACTTACTACCGGCAATGCGGACCAAGCTCTGGCACTGATCATACAGGGAGCGGACTGCCACAATCAGACAGTCCGATACCCCATACTCTCTGAGCACTCCCCACAGGACTTCCCGAGGGACACGGTCGAATGCCTTCTCCAAGTCCACAAAGCACATGTAGACTGGTTGGGCAAACTCCCATGCACCCTCAAGGACCCTGCCCAGAGTATAGAGCTGGTCCACAGTTCCACCACCAGGACGAAAACCACACTGTTCCTCCTGAATCCGAAGTTTGACTATCCGGCGTATATGGTATATGTTCCATTGAAAATATAGAACATTACACACGGCGCTCTAAAATCCATCAAAATGTTTTAGTAGGACTTTGGTAAGCTATGTAGAAAATGTGCGCGCGTCGACACCATAGTCGATAATAAACTTCAAGTGAGTGATTATGATTGACAACACCTGTTGACTTCTCTGAGCCCATTTAAATGTGGCTGATGTGATGCAGTCATTAGACTCGGTTACAAACGCCGCAATGGGAAAGTCAAAGGAAGTCAGCACAGATCTGAAAATATGAATCATTGACTTGAACAAGTCAGGAAAGTCACTTGGAGCCATTTCAAAGCAGCGTAACTGTGCAGACAATTGTTGGTAAGTACAAAGTGCATGGCACAGTTTTGTCACTGCCACGATCAGGAAGAAAACACAAGCTATCACCTTCTGCTGAGAGAAAATTGGTCAGGATGATCAAGAGTCAACCGAAAACCACCAAAAAGCAGGTCTGCAATGAATTGGAAGCTGCTGGAACACAGGTGTCAGTGTCCACAGTCAAGCGTGTTTTGCATAGTCATGGACTGAGAGGCTACCATGCAAGAAGGAAGCCCTTGCTCAGGAGGCAAAACCTTAAGGCTCGTCTAAAGTTTGCTGCGATCACATGGACAAAGATAAGACCTTCTGGAGGAAAGTTCAGATGAAACAAAAATTGAGCTGTTTGGCCACAATACCCAGCAATATGTTTGGAGGAGACAAGGTGGGGCTTTTAATCCCAGGAACACCACACCTACCATCAAGCATGGTGGTGGTAGTATTATGCTCTGGGCCTGTTTTGCTGCCAATGGAGCTGGTGCTTTACAGAGAGTAAATGGGACAATGAAAAAGGAGGATTAGCTCCAAATTCTTCAGGACAAGCTAAAATCATCAGCCCGGAGGTTGGGTCTTGGGCCAACAGGACAATGACCCCAAACACACGTCAAAAGTGGTAAAGGAATGGCTAAATCAGGCTAGAATGAAGGTTTTAGAATGGCCTTCCCAAAAGTCCTGACTTAATTGTATGGACAATGCTGAAGAAACAAGTCCATGTCAGAAAAGCAACACATTTAGCTGAACTGCACCAATTTAGTGGTCAAGTGGTCAAGCAGAAGCTTGTGGATGGCTACCAAAAGTGCCTTATTGCAGGTAAACTTGCCAAGGGACATGTAAGCAAATATTAACATTGCTGTATGTACACTTTTGACCCTCACATTTTCAGTAGAGCCATAATAAATTCATAAAAGAAGCAAACTTCATGAATGTGAGCAACAAGTATGTGCTCCAATCACTACATCACAAAGAAATAAGAGTTGTAGAAATGATCGGAAACTCAAGACAGCCATGACATGATGTTCTTTACAAGCATGTGAACTTTTGACCACCACTGTATATATGTCAGTAAACTCACCATGAAAGCACTAAAACATACCGGTGTAGTGAGTTTACATTATTCACCCAAGGAACTTTAGTTATTAGAGAGTTCCGGTCGGACGGTTTTTTGGCACTGTCCAATACCGATAAATGTGAAAGGGACCCATTTCTAATCTTACTTGACTATTCGGCTTATTTCCCAAAGGAACTACGTCACATACTTTCCCTTGCACAATGTCCAAAAAGGAGTAGGAAGAAGCAGATCCTACTTTACTGTACCGTACCTTTTCTCCGTATCTCAACAGTTACTAGGGATGATACTCGAAACCGATTGAGAACCGGTACCCGTTATCGAGAGCACTATAGTAAAGAAAAAGAGTTGGTTCTTTATTCGAATCCCGTCCCGACCAGAAATGCTCCGTGAGACATCACTATTATTTATACACCTATAGTGATCACAGAGACAGGTTGTTTTTGTCTTACTGTTTTTATGTCTCAAAACGTCATCAGGAGTCCCGACTACCTAAAAATGGAAGAAAAAAAAGGTTTCACGGAAAAAAAAATTTGCTAAAATGTCGTAAGGGGGGACCCTTACGAAAATAAAAAAAAAACGGACTTGCTTCAGCAGCACATTTCTGGTGCTGTAGTTGTATAAAATGTCTCAAAACATCATCAGGAGTCCCGACAACCTAAAAATGGAAGAAAAAAAAGGTTTTACGGAAAAACATTTTTGCTAAAATGTCGTAAGGGTCCCCCCTTACGAAAGATTCAAAAGAACGGACTTGCTTCAGCAGCACATTTCTGGTGCTGTAGTTGTATAAAATGTCTCAAAACGTCATCAGGAGTCCCGACACAACCTAAAAATGGAAGAAAAAAAAGGTTTTACAGAAAAAAAATGTTTGCTAAAATGTCGTAGGAGGGGACCCTTACGAAAAATTCAAAAAAACGGACTTGCTTCAGCAGCACATTTCTGGTGCTGTAGTTGTATAAAATGTCTCAAAACGTCATCAGGAGTCCCGACACAACCTAAAAATGGAAGAAAAAAAAGGTTTTACAGAAAAAAAATGTTTGCTAAAATGTCGTAGGAGGGGACCCTTACGAAAAATTCAAAAAAACGGACTTGCTTCAGCAGCACATTTCTGGTGCTGTAGTTGTATAAAATGTCTCAAAACGTCATCAGGAGTCCCGACACAACCTAAAAATTGAACAAAAAAAGGGTTTTACGGAAAAATTTTTTTGCTAAAATGTCGTAAGGGGGGACCCTTACGAAAATAAAAAAAAAAACGGACTTGCTTCAGCAGCACATTTCTGGTGCTGTAGTTGTATAAAATGTCTCAAAACGTCATCAGGAGTCCCGACACAACCTAAAAATTTAACAAAAAAAGGGTTTTACGGAAATTTTTTTTTGCTAAAATGTCGTAAGGGGGGACCCTTACGAAAATTAAAAAAAACCCGACTTGCTTCAGCAGCACATTTCTGGTGCTGTAGTTGTATAAAATGTCTCAAAACGTCATCAGGAGTCCCGACACAACCTAAAAATTGAAGAAAAAAAAGGTTTTACAGAAAAAAAATGTTTGCTAAAATGTCGTAGGAGGGGACCCTTACGAAAAATTCAAAAAAACGGACTTGCTTCAGCAGCACATTTCTGGTGCTGTAGTTGTATAAAATGTCTCAAAACGTCATCAGGAGTCCCAACACAACCTAAAAATGGAAGAAAAAAAAGGTTTTACGGAAAAAAAATTTTGCTAAAATGTCGTAAGGGGGGACCCTTACGAAAATAAAAAAAAAACGGACTTGCTTCAGCAGCACATTTCTGGTGCTGTAGTTGTATAAAATGTCTCAAAACGTCATCAGGAGTCCCGACACAACCTAAAAATGGAAGAAAAAAAAGGTTTTACAGAAAAAAAATGTTTGCTAAAATGTCGTAGGAGGGGACCCTTACGAAAAATTCAAAAGAACGGACTTGCTTCAGCAGCACATTTCTGGTGCTGTAGTTGTATAAAATGTCTCAAAACGTCATCAGGAGTCCCGACACAACCTAAAAATTGAACAAAAAAAGGGTTTTACGGAAAAAATTTTTTGCTAAAATGTCGTAAGGGGGGACCCTTACGAAAATAAAATAAAAACGGACTTGCTTCAGCAGCACATTTCTGGTGCTGTAGTTGTATAAAATGTCTCAAAACGTCATCAGGAGTCCCGACACAACCTAAAAATTTAACAAAAAAAGGGTTTTACGGAAAAAAAATTTTGCTAAAATGTCGTAAGGGGGGACCCTTACGAAAATTAAAAAAACCCCGACTTGCTTCAGCAGCACATTTCTGGTGCTGTAGTTGTATAAAATGTCTCAAAACGTCATCAGGAGTCCCGACACAACCTAAAAATGGAAGAAAAAAAGGTTTTACAGAAAAAAAATGTTTGCTAAAATGTCGTAGGAGGGGACCCTTAGTAAAATTTAAAAAAAACGGACTTGCTTCAGCAGCACATTTCTGGTGCTGTAGTTGTATAACATGTCTCAAAACGTCATCAGGAGTCCCGACAGTACCTGAAAATGGAAGAAAAAAAAGGTTTTACGGAAAAAAATGTTTGCTAAAATGTCGTAAGGGGGGACACTTACGAAAAATTCAAAAAAACGGACTTGCTTCAGCAGCACATTTCTGGTGCTGTAGTTGTATAAAATGTCTCAAAACATCATCAAGAGTCCCAACACAACCTAAAAATGGAAGAAAAAAAAGGTTTTACAGAAAAAAATGTTTGCTAAAATGTCGTAGGAGGGGACCCTTACGAAAAATTCAAAAAAACGGACTTGCTTAAGCAGCACATTTCTGGTGCTGTAGTTGTATAAAATGTCTCAAAACGTCACCAGGAGTCCCGACACAACCTAAAAATGGAAGAAAAAAAAGGTTTTACAGAAAAAAAATGTTTGCTAAAATGTCGTAGGAGGGGACCCTTACGAAAAATTCAAAAAAACGGACTTGCTTCAGCAGCACATTTCTGGTGCTGTAGTTGTATAAAATGTCTCAAAACGTCATCAGGAGTCCCGACACAACCTAAAAATAGAAGAAAAAAAAGGTTTTACGGGAAAAAAATGTTTGCTAAAATGTCGTAAGGGGGGACACTTACGAAAAATTTAAAAAAACGGACTTGCTTCAGCAGCACATTTCTGGTGCTGTAGTTGTATAAAATGTCTCAAAACGTCATCAGGAGTCCCGACAGTACCTGAAAATGGAAGAAAAAAAAGGTTTTACGGACATTTTTTTTTTGCTAAAATGTCATAAGGGACCCTTACGAAAAATTCAAAAAAACGGACTTGCTTCAGCAGCACATTTCTGGTGCTGTAGTTGTATAAAATGTCTCAAAACGTCATCAGGAGTCCCGACACAACCTAAAAATGGAAGAAAAAAAAGGTTTTACGGAAAAAAATGTTTGCTAAAATGTCGTAAGGGGGGACACTTACGAAAAATTAAAAAAAACGGGCTTGCTTCAGCAGCACATTTCTGGTGCTGTAGTTGTATAAAATGTCTCAAAACGTCATCAGGAGTCCCGACACAACCTAAAAATTGAACAAAAAAAGGGTTTTACGGAAAAAATTTTTTGCTAAAATGTCGTAAGGGGGGACCCTTACGAAAATAAAAAAAAAACGGACTTGCTTCAGCAGCACATTTCTGGTGCTGTAGTTGTATAAAATGTCTCAAAACGTCATCAGGAGTCCCGACACAACCTAAAAATTTAACAAAAAAAGGGTTTTACGGAAAAATTTTTTTGCTAAAATGTCGTAAGGGGGGACCCTTACGAAAATTAAAAAAAACCCGACTTGCTTCAGCAGCACATTTCTGGTGCTGTAGTTGTATAAAATGTCTCAAAACGTCATCAGGAGTCCCGACACAACCTAAAAATTGAAGAAAAAAAAGGTTTTACAGAAAAAAAATGTTTGCTAAAATGTCGTAGGAGGGGACCCTTACGAAAAATTCAAAAAAACGGACTTGCTTCAGCAGCACATTTCTGGTGCTGTAGTTGTATAAAATGTCTCAAAACGTCATCAGGAGTCCCAACACAACCTAAAAATGGAAGAAAAAAAAGGTTTTACGGAAAAAAATTTTTGCTAAAATGTCGTAAGGGGGGACCCTTACGAAAATAAAAAAAAAACGGACTTGCTTCAGCAGCACATTTCTGGTGCTGTAGTTGTATAAAATGTCTCAAAACGTCATCAGGAGTCCCGACACAACCTAAAAATGGAAGAAAAAAAAGGTTTTACAGAAAAAAAATGTTTGCTAAAATGTCGTAGGAGGGGACCCTTACGAAAAATTCAAAAAAACGGACTTGCTTCAGCAGCACATTTCTGGTGCTGTAGTTGTATAAAATGTCTCAAAACGTCATCAGGAGTCCCGACACAACCTAAAAATGGAAGAAAAAAAAGGTTTTACAGAAAAAAAATGTTTGCTAAAATGTCGTAGGAGGGGACCCTTACGAAAAATTCAAAAGAACGGACTTGCTTCAGCAGCACATTTCTGGTGCTGTAGTTGTATAAAATGTCTCAAAACGTCATCAGGAGTCCCAACACAACCTAAAAATGGAAGAAAAAAAAGGTTTTACGGAAAAAAATTTTTTGCTAAAATGTCGTAAGGGGGGACCCTTACGAAAAATTCAAAAGAACGGACTTGCTTCAGCAGCACATTTCTGGTGCTGTAGTTGTATAAAATGTCTCAAAACGTCATCAGGAGTCCCGACACAACCTAAAAATTGAACAAAAAAAGGGTTTTACGGAAAAAATTTTTTGCTAAAATGTCGTAAGGGGGGACCCTTACGAAAATAAAATAAAAACGGACTTGCTTCAGCAGCACATTTCTGGTGCTGTAGTTGTATAAAATGTCTCAAAACGTCATCAGGAGTCCCGACACAACCTAAAAATTTAACAAAAAAAGGGTTTTACGGAAAAAATTTTTTGCTAAAATGTCGTAAGGGGGGACCCTTACGAAAATTAAAAAAACCCCGACTTGCTTCAGCAGCACATTTCTGGTGCTGTAGTTGTATAAAATGTCTCAAAACGTCATCAGGAGTCCCGACACAACCTAAAAATGGAAGAAAAAAAAGGTTTTACAGAAAAAAAATGTTTGCTAAAATGTCGTAGGAGGGGACCCTTACGAAAAATTCAAAAAAACGGACTTGCTTCAGCAGCACATTTCTGGTGCTGTAGTTGTATAAAATGTCTCAAAACGTCATCAGGAGTCCCGACAGTACCTGAAAATGGAAGAAAAAAAAGGTTTTACGGAAAAATTTTTTGCTAAAATGTCATAAGGGGAAACCCTTAGTAAAATTTAAAAAAAACGGACTTGCTTCAGCAGCACATTTCTGGTGCTGTAGTTGTATAACATGTCTCAAAACGTCATCAGGAGTCCCGACAGTACCTGAAAATGGAAGAAAAAAAAGGTTTTACGGAAAAAAATGTTTGCTAAAATGTCGTAAGGGGGGACACTTACGAAAAATTCAAAAAAACGGACTTGCTTCAGCAGCACATTTCTGGTGCTGTAGTTGTATAAAATGTCTCAAAACATCATCAAGAGTCCCAACACAACCTAAAAATGGAAGAAAAAAAAGGTTTTACAGAAAAAAATGTTTGCTAAAATGTCGTAGGAGGGGACCCTTACGAAAAATTCAAAAAAACGGACTTGCTTAAGCAGCACATTTCTGGTGCTGTAGTTGTATAAAATGTCTCAAAACGTCACCAGGAGTCCCGACACAACCTAAAAATGGAAGAAAAAAAAGGTTTTACAGAAAAAAAATGTTTGCTAAAATGTCGTAGGAGGGGACCCTTACGAAAAATTCAAAAAAACGGACTTGCTTCAGCAGCACATTTCTGGTGCTGTAGTTGTATAAAATGTCTCAAAACGTCATCAGGAGTCCCGACACAACCTAAAAATAGAAGAAAAAAAAGGTTTTACGGGAAAAAAATGTTTGCTAAAATGTCGTAAGGGGGGACACTTACGAAAAATTTAAAAAAACGGACTTGCTTCAGCAGCACATTTCTGGTGCTGTAGTTGTATAAAATGTCTCAAAACGTCATCAGGAGTCCCGACAGTACCTGAAAATGGAAGAAAAAAAAGGTTTTACGGACATTTTTTTTTTTGCTAAAATGTCATAAGGGACCCTTACGAAAAATTCAAAAAAACGGACTTGCTTCAGCAGCACATTTCTGGTGCTGTAGTTGTATAAAATGTCTCAAAACGTCATCAGGAGTCCCGACACAACCTAAAAATGGAAGAAAAAAAAGGTTTTACGGAAAAAAATGTTTGCTAAAATGTCGTAAGGGGGGACACTTACGAAAAATTAAAAAAAACGGGCTTGCTTCAGCAGCACATTTCTGGTGCTGTAGTTGTATAAAATGTCTCAAAACGTCATCAGGAGTCCCGACACAACTTGAAAATGGAAGAAAAATAAGGTTTTACGGGAAAAAAATGTTTTGCTAAAATGTCGTAAGGGGGGACCCTTACGAAAAATTCAAAAAAACGGACTTGCTTCAGCAGCACATTTCTGGTGCTGTAGTTGTATAAAATGTCTCAAAACGTCATCAGGAGTCCCGACACAACCTGAAAATGGAAGAAAAATAAGGTTTTACGGAAAAAAAAATGTTTGCTAAAATGTCGTAAGGGGGGACCCTTACGAAAAATTCAAAAGAACAGACTTGCTTCAGCAGCACATTCCTGGTGCTGTAGTTGTATAAAATGTCTCAAAACATCATCAGGAGTCCCAACACAACCTAAAAATGGAAGAAAAAAAAGGTTTTACGGAAAAAAATGTTTGCTAAAATGTCGTAAGGGGGGACACTTATGAAAAATTTAAAAAAACGGACTTGCTTCAGCAGCACATTTCTGGTGCTGTAGTTGTAGGAGATGTCTCAAAACGTCATCAGGAGTCCCAACACAACCTAAAAATGGAAGAGAAAAAAAAGGTTTTACAGAAAAAAATGTTTGCTAAAATGTCGTAAGGGGGGACACTTATGAAAAATTTAAAAAAACGGACTTGCTTCAGCAGCACATTTCTGGTGCTGTAGTTGTATAACATGTCTTAAAACGTCATCAGGAGTCCCGACAGTACCTGAAAATCGAAGAAAAAAAAGGTTTTATGGAAAACAATGTTTGCTAAAATGCCGTAAGGGGGGACACTTACGAAAAATTCAAAAAAACGGACTTGCTTCAGCAGCACGTTTCTGGTGCTGTAGTTGTATAAAATGTCTCAAAACGTCATCAGGAGTCCCGACAGTACCTGAAAATGGAAGAAAAAAAAGGTTTTACGGAATTTTTTTTTTGCTAAAATGTCATAAGGGGGGACCCTTACGAAAAATTAAAAAAAACGGACTTGCTTCAGCAGCACATTTCTGGTGCTGTAGTTGTATAAAATGTCTCAAAACGTCATCAGGAGTCCCGACACAACTTGAAAATGGAAGAAAAATAAGGTTTTACGGGAAAAAAATGTTTTGCTAAAATGTCGTAAGGGGGGACCCTTACGAAAAATTCAAAAAAACGGACTTGCTTCAGCAGCACAATTCTGGTGCTGTAGTTGTAGGAGATGTCTCAAAACTTCATCAGGAGTCCCGACACAACCTAAAAATGGAAGAAAATGCATATTTTTCATATTTTATTTTATTTTTTTTAGGGGGGTAACAGTCAATATTTATGCATTTATTAGATTTTTTTTCCTTATATAATAAAAGTGAGTTTTTGTTAAACCAAATGTGTTTTTTTCCATTTACAACAACCTATCTGGACTCGATAAGAGAACCGATAAGGAATGGGTTCGATAAGAGGATTCGATAATCGGCTCGAACTCGATCATTTCTTATCAAACATCATCCCTAACAGTTACTGACAGTCTCTTCAGTTCCCGTGTTTGTCATGTAGAGAAGCCTCATGTCAATGACTAGTTGCCCACAAATCTGAATTCCTGGTCTTAGCAAGTTGTTTTTTGCACAGAAACCCTCCAACATTGAGTATAAAAGTACTCCCAGAAGAGTGGGAGCCATATTTTCTTCCATTTTTTTTAACTTTCTAAAAGACAGACCATACCTTAATAATAATGCATAGAACTGCACACACTCAGAAGAATCGCGGTGGTTGACTTCTTTTTACACTTTTATGCCAGAAAAATTAACACGTAGTTATTATTAGTTTCTATTTCCATTGTTTCCAATGAAGATTATTTGAGTTTATGAGCTGTATTTAAATATGTTAATGCCTTGCATTGAATGTATTACTTAATTATGACACAAAGGACAGTAAAAAGACACATTTTAGTGACTGGCTATTTCTCTTCTTGGTACTTGCAGCCCAGACGACATCGGCAGCTGCTGGTACATCCTTTTATCGGGATCCGTGTTCATCAAGGAGTCCATGTTCCTGCCCAGAAGCAGGTAAGTTAAAAAAAATCACTTTCAGTTACAAAAAGTGACACATTTGTTTGCCTCTTAACCATCTGAGTTTCATCTTATTGTAGTAACAAGCAGTATTTTATTTAAGTGGCCTTTAAACCAACATTGGGCCGCAGTGGAGCACTATAGAACATTTAAAATAGCTTCTACAAGATGAACAGCAGTGTTGATAGTAAATACTATCATCCATCCATCCATTTTCTACCGCTTATTCCCTTTGGGGTCGCGGGGGCGCTGGAGCCTATCTCAGCTACAATCGGGCGGAAGGCGGGGTACACCCTGGACAAGTCGCCACCTCATCGCAGGGCCAACACAGATAGACAGACAACATTCCCACTCACATCTACACACAAGGGCCAATTTAGTGTTGCCAATCAACTTATCCCCAGGTGCATGTCTTTGGAAGTGGGAGGAAGCCGGAGTACCCGGAGGGAACCCACGCAGTCACGGGGAGAACATGCAAACTCCACACAGAAAGATCCCGAGCCCGGGATTGAACCCAAGACTACTCAGGACCTTCGTATTGTGAGGCAGATGCACTAATCCCTCTGCCACCGTGAAGCCCTAAATACTATCATCTCACTACAATATCATCACCTTGCATTCTCAATAAAGCTATCATTTTAGGCACCGGGGCCCTAAGACGGAGTTAGAACGAAGGTCTGGTGTATATTACTGTATTTTCCGGACTATAGACTCTTAAGCCACACCCACTAAAATTAAGAAAAAAATGTATATTTTTCCACCAGACTATAAGCCGCAGATATATATGTTATGAAATGAGTTATTTACCACGTGTCTGGAACACGGCAGTGAAACGGCTGATCAAACAAAACAGATGTCATGTGTGTGTCTATATATATATATATATTTATATATATATATATATACAGGTAAAAGCCAGTAAATTAGAATATTTTGAAAAACTTGATTTATTTCAGTAATTGCATTCAAAAGGTGTAACTTGTACATTATATTTATTCATTGCACACAGACTGATGCATTCAAATGTTTATTTCATTTAATTTTGATGATTTTAAGTGGCAACAAATGAAAATCCAAAATTCCGTGTGTCACAAAATTAGAATATTACTTAAGGCTAATACAAAAAAGGGATTTTTAGAAATGTTGGCCAACTGAAAAGTATGAAAATAAAAAAATATGAGCATGTACAATACTCAATACTTGGTTGGAGCTCCTTTTGCCTCAATTACCGATGAGTTTCTGGCACTGCTCAGGTGTTATGAGAGCCCAGGTTGCTCTGATAGTGGCCTTAAACTCTTCTGCGTTTTTGGGTCTGGCATTCTGCATCTTCCTTTTCACAATACCCCACAGATTTTCTATGGGGCTAAGGTCAGGGGAGTTGGCGGGCCAATTTAGAACAGAAATACCATGGTCCGTAAACCAGGCACGGGTAGATTTTGCGCTGTGTGCAGGCGCCAAGTCCTGTTGGAACTTGAAATCTCCATCTCCATAGAGCAGGTCAGCAGCAGGAAGCATGAAGTGCTCTAAAACTTGCTGGTAGACGGCTGCGTTGACCCTGGATCTCAGGAAACAGAGTGGACCGACACCAGCAGATGACATGGCACCCCAAACCATCACTGATGGTGGAAACTTTACACTAGACTTCAGGCAACGTGGATCCTGTGCCTCTCCTGTCTTCCTCCAGACTCTGGGACCTCGATTTCCAAAGGAAATGCAAAATTAGCATGGTTGGGTGATGGTTTGGGGTGCCATGTCATCTGCTGGTGTCGGTCCACTCTGTTTCCTGAGATCCAGGGTCAACGCAGCCGTCTACCAGCAAGTTTTAGAGCACTTCATGCTTCCTGCTGCTGACCTGCTCTATGGAGATGGAGATTTCAAGTTCCAACAGGACTTGGCGCCTGCACACAGCGCAAAATCTACCCGTGCCTGGTTTACGGACCATGGTATTTCTGTTCTAAATTGGCCCGCCAACTCCCCTGACCTTAGCCCCATAGAAAATCTGTGGGGTATTGTGAAAAGGAAGATGCAGAATGCCAGACCCAAAAACGCAGAAGAGTTGAAGGCCACTATCAGAGCAACCTGGGCTCTCATAACACCTGAGCAGTGCCAGAAACTCATCGACTCCATGCCACGCCGCATTAACGCAGTAATTGAGGCAAAAGGAGCTCCAACCAAGTATTGAGTATTGTACATGCTCATATTTTTCATTTTCATACTTTTCAGTTGGCCAACATTTCTAAAAATCCCTTTTTTGTATTAGCCTTAAGTAATATTCTAATTTTGTGACACACGGAATTTTGGATTTTCATTTGTTGCCACTTCAAATCATCAAAATTAAATGAAATAAACATTTGAATGCATCAGTCTGTGTGCAATGAATAAATATAATGTACAAGTTACACCTTTTGAATGCAATTACAGAAATAAATCAAGTTTTTCAAAATATTCTAATTTACTGGCTTTTACCTGTATATACCAGTGACGTGCAGTCACTAGAGGCAGGTGAGGCAGGGCCTCACCTGTCATCATGGAAAGAAAAAAAAAGTAAAAAGAAAAAAAAAAAAGATTATACTATCAAGTTATTTTCCATTTAACTTCACCAGTTTTATATTATTTTTATTCAAAATCGCTGAATTTTCACATTTGCCGTTCAAATACTGAGAAGAGACTTGCGGTGAGGCAGCAGCCAGTTGTGCCTCACCATGGATTGCGCAATGACTCGGCGAACTGCTGGCCTGCTGTGCAGTGAGACCGTATTGCTATATGAATTATATTATACATTTCCATAGTTTAGTTAGCTGAGGTATATAATGTACAGTGTATTTTGTCAACAACTGTATGTGTGTAACGTATTTCTTGGTGCTGAGCGATCATAAAAACGGCTCCAAAAGACGCACTGGCTGAGGCTCGCCTCCTGCAGCCCCGCCGTAGAATGCACCCCCTGACGGGAGTGTTATATCAACTAAAGCCCACACTTAAACTTCCCACGTGCAAGATTGAATCTATTTAAAAAAAGTTATTTCATAAGAAGCCAAAAAGTGCAAAAACAATAATATTGGTGTTGGAGGAGTTGTGAATGACTGCAGGGCCACAACATTAGGTACACCTGCATTCTGCAGGTGTACCTAATCCACAACTCCTCCAACACGAACATTATTGTTTTTGCACTTTTTGGCTTCTTAATAAATAACTTTTGTAACCTATTTTTATGGGCTTTCCTCTTTGTGATGTTAAGTTCCTGTCATGCGCTGTTATACAGTATATGCCTTGAGCTCTTATTTTGAAGGCGCTAAGAGCGGAAGTGATGTCACGTTGGAGTGGAGCGGAAGTTTTTGAAAGAAGGTAAATAAAGTGGTCCTCGTGTAAACTGGAGCCTCCGTGTTTGTTATTTTGTAGTTTCCTACAGTATAGGCCACATTTATAAACCCTCGGTTACACTTTTTTAAATAGATTCAATCTTGCACGTGGAAAGTTGAAGTGAGGGCTTTAGTTGATATAACACTCTCGTCAGGGGGTGCATTAATCCAGCACAACAGCGGCGCATGGACTTAATTTATAAGTAAAGGTAAGACCATAATAACGTTTTTTTTTATTAAATGTGCTTTTTTGTGTGCTACAGTTTGTATGTGTAAAGTTAAAGTTAAGTTAAAGTAGCAATGATTGTCACACACACACTAGGTGTAATGAAATGTGTCCTCTGCATTTGACCCATCCCCTTGTTCACCCCCTGGGAGGTGAGGGGAGCAGAATAATTTTTGGTGATTTAACCCCCAATTCCAAGCCTTGATGCTGAGTGCCAAGCAGGGAAGAATGCTGGTATCTTTTTTATCACATCCACGGGAGCCCGCATTCTCGTTGTCTCTCCTTCGACAAATGGACAAAGTTTTTCTCTAAGTAGCATCACAGCTGACCTGGACATTGGAAAGCTCTCATGCCGTCTGAGAAGTGTTGTATCCCAAATAGCTGCAATGGCTTTCTCTCAAGGTATCCATGCGTGAATTACACGGCTGACTTACTCGTGTAAAAATGTGTCCGAGGAGAGGGACCTTAAACGCTGGTTTAGTGTGGCTGAAACGGGGCTTAGGATAAATAATTATTCCTTTAAGGGGTTAAAGGATGTAGACGGGGCCTTAGAGACACCTGAATGCAGCACTGTAGAAAGTCAATGGAGTGCATTGTTGTTAATGTGTAGCACACACACACCACATTGTAATGCAGCAGTGCTCTTTACTGCTGGACCTCAAAGATGACTGGAGTTACACATTGTGAGCACTTGCAGCATTCCTCTAGATTAGTACTTTCCATCCCTTTGTGAGCCTGCAGATCTCATCTAATGATGTCGTCATGTAGCCATGTGCACGACACATATAGGCCAAATATCAAATGTAAACACATGACAAACTAATGACTTTAAAAGTCTTATATAAGTGTTATAATGACGGCAACACATGATGTAAGTGTCTATATTAGCCTACTATCAAAATGACTTTAAAAGTCTTATATAAGTGTTATAATGACGGCAACACATGATGTAAGTGTCTATATTAGCCTACTATCAAAATGACATTAAAAGTCTTATATAAGTGTTATAATGACGGCAACACATGATGTAAGTGTCTATATTAGTTATATTAGCCTACTATCAACATGACTTTAAAAGTCTTATATAAGTGTTATAATGACGGCAACACATGATGTAAGTGTCTATATTAGTTATATTAGCCTACTATCAACATGACTTTAAAAGTCTTATATAAGTGTTATAATGAAGACAACACATGATGTAAGTGTCTATATTAGCCTACTATCAAAATGACTTTAAAAGTCTTATATAAGTGTTATAATGAAGACAACACATGATGTAAGTGTCTATATTAGCTATATTAGCCTACTATCAACATTACTTTAAAAGTCTTATATAAGTGTTATAATGAAGACAACACATGATGTAAGTGTCTACATTAGTTATATTAGCCTACTATCAAAATGACTTTAAAAGTCTTATATAAGTGTTATAATGAAGACAACACATGATGTAAGTGTCTATATTAGTTATATTAGCCTACTATCAAAATGACTTTAAAAGTCTTATATAAGTGTTTTAATGAAGACAGCACATGATGTAAGTGTCTATATTAGCCTACTATCAAAATGACTTTAAAAGTCTTATATAAGTGTTATAATGAAGTCAACACATGATGTAAGTGTCTATATTAGTTATATTAGCCTACTATCAAAATGACTTTAAAAGTCTTATATAAGTGTTATAATGAAGACAACACATGATGTAAGTGTCTATATTAGTTATATTAGCCTACTATCAAAATGACTTTAAAAGTCTTATATAAGTGTTATAATGAAGGCAACACATGATATAAGGGTCTATATTAGTTATATTAGCCTACTATCAAAATGACTTTAAAAGTCTTATATAAGTGTTATAATGAAGACAACACATGATATAAGGGTCTATATTAGTTATATTAGCCTACTATCAAAATGACTTTAAAAGTCTTATATAAGTGTTATAATGAAGACAACGCATGATGTAAGTGTCTATATTAGCCTACTATCAAAATGACTTTAAAAGTCTTATATAAGTGTTATAATGAAGACAACACATGATGTAAGTGTCTATATTAGTTATATTAGCCTACTATCAAAATGACTTTAAAAGTCTTATATAAGTGTTATAATGAAGACAACACATGATGTGTCTATATTAGCTATGTTAGCCTACTATCAAAATGACCTTAAAAGTCTTATATAAGTGTTATAATGAAAACAACACATGATGTAAGTGTCTATATTAGTTATATTAGCCTAATATCAAAATGACTTTCAAAGTCTTATATACATGTTATAATGAAGACAACACATGATGTAAGTGTCTATATTAGCCTACTATCAAAATGACTTTAAAAGTCTTATATACGTGTTATAATGAAGACAACACATGATGTAAGTGTCTATATTAGCTATGTTAGCCTACTATCAAAATGACCTTAAAAGTCTTATATAAGTGTTATAATGAAGACAACACATGATGTAAGTGTCTATATTAGCTATGTTAGCCTACTATCAAAATGACTTTAAAAGTCTTATATAAGTGTTATAATGAAGACAACACATGATGTAAGTGTCTATATTAGCCTACTATCAAAATGACCTTAAAAGTCTTATATAAGTGTTATAATGAAAACAACACATGATGTAAGTGTCTATATTAGTTATATTAGCCTACTATCAAAATGACCTTAAAAGTCTTATATAAGTGTTATAATGAAAACAACACATGATGTAAGTGTCTATATTAGCCTACTATCAAAATGACTTTAAAAGTCTTATATACGTGTTATAATGAAGACAACACATGATGTAAGTGTCTATATTAGCTGTGTTAGCCTACTATCAAAATGACCTTAAAAGTCTTATATAAGTGTTATAATGAAGACAACACATGATGTAAGTGTCTATATTAGTTATATTAGCCTACTATCAAAATGACTTTAAAAGTCTTATATACGTGTTATAATGAAGACAACACATGATGTAAGTGTCTATATTAGCTATGTTAGCCTACTATCAAAATGACCTTAAAAGTCTTATATAAGTGTTATAATGAAGACAACACATGATGTAAGTGTCTATATTAGCTATGTTAGCCTACTATCAAAATGACTTTAAAAGTCTTATATAAGTGTTATAATGAAGACAACACATGATGTAAGTGTCTATATTAGCCTACTATCAAAATGACCTTAAAAGTCTTATATAAGTGTTATAATGAAAACAACACATGATGTAAGTGTCTATATTAGTTATATTAGCCTACTATCAAAATGACCTTAAAAGTCTTATATAAGTGTTATAATGAAAACAACACATGATGTAAGTGTCTATATTAGCCTACTATCAAAATGACTTTAAAAGTCTTATATACGTGTTATAATGAAGACAACACATGATGTAAGTGTCTATATTAGCTGTGTTAGCCTACTATCAAAATGACCTTAAAAGTCTTATATAAGTGTTATAATGAAGACAACACATGATGTAAGTGTCTATATTAGTTATATTAGCCTACTATCAAAATGACTTTAAAAGTCTTATATACGTGTTATAATGAAGACAACACATGATGTAAGTGTCTATATTAGCTATGTTAGCCTACTATCAAAATGACCTTAAAAGTCTTATATAAGTGTTATAATGAAGACAACACATGATGTAAGTGTCTATATTAGCTATGTTAGCCTACTATCAAAATGACTTTAAAAGTCTTATATAAGTGTTATAATGAAGACAACACATGATGTAAGTGTCTATATTAGCCTACTATCAAAATGACCTTAAAAGTCTTATATAAGTGTTATAATGAAAACAACACATGATGTAAGTGTCTATATTAGTTATATTAGCCTACTATCAAAATGACCTTAAAAGTCTTATATAAGTGTTATAATGAAAACAACACATGATGTAAGTGTCTATATTAGCCTACTATCAAAATGACTTTAAAAGTCTTATATACGTGTTATAATGAAGACAACACATGATGTAAGTGTCTATATTAGCTGTGTTAGCCTACTATCAAAATGACCTTAAAAGTCTTATATAAGTGTTATAATGAAGACAACACATGATGTAAGTGTCTATATTAGCCTACTATCAAAATGACTATATGTCGCAGGCTGACACAAATCTTCGTTGACACAAGTGTTGAAATTAGAGATGTCCGATAATATCGGACTGACGATATTATCGGCCGACAAATGCTTTAAAATGTAACATCGGAAATGATCGGTATCTGTTTCAAAAAGTAAAATGTATGACTTTTTAAAAGGCCGCTGTGTACACGGACGTAGGGAGAAGTACAGAGCACCAATAAACCTTAAAGGCACTGCCTTTGCGTGCCGGCCCAGTCACATAATATCTACGGCTTTTCACACACACAAGTGAATGCAACGCATACTTGGTCAACAGCCATACATGTCACACTGAGGGTGGCCGTATAAACAACTTTAACACTGCTACAAATATGTGGACCCACACCAAACAAGAATGACAAACACATTTCGGGAGAACATCCGCACCGTAACACAACATAGACACAACAGAACAAATACCCAGAATCCCTTGCAGCACTAACTCTTCCGGGACGCTACAATGCACTTTGTGACTTCAATAATAAATATGGCAGTGCCATGTTGGCATTTTTTTTTCCAAAACTTGAGTTGATTTATTTTGTAAAACCTTGTTACATTGTTTAATGCATCCAGCGGGGCATCACAACAACATTAGGCATAATAATGTGTTCATTCCATCACTGTATGTATCAGTATGGCTTGATATCGGTAATTAAGAGTTGGACATATCGGATATTGGTAAAAAAGCCATTATCGGACATCTCTAGTTGAAAAGTAATATTTTTTCCACACATTTTTACAACATTAGAAAACATGAGTAAAATGGAGGCTTCTCAGAATGATTTATAGATGTTTGTGTCCAAGTGAAAGGAAGCAACATGCTGTCTATTTCTAGTGGATTTATTACAATCTTTGCCAGCTGGTCAACGTTTGCTGTGCAAAAAAATAAAATAAAAAATAATACTGACTCACCCCGGATTTGCACTTGATGCAAAACGGCAGCGGAACGGCGCCGCCACAGTGACACACACTTTCTGTTTCTATTCTCGTCAATGTGTCAGTTTCCAGCGCCTGCGGAACGCCACAGTCATGATGGCCTTGTGGAAGGTTTCTACAGTAGTTTGACACACATAGATGAGGACATGCTGATTGTGGAGGAATCTTTTTAAAAACTCATTTTAATAGTAGGCTAATATAACTAATATAGACACTTACATCATGTGTTGACTTCATTATAACACTTATATAAGACTTTTAAAGTCATTTTGATAGTAGGCTAATATAGACACTTACATCATGTGTTGTCTTCATTATAACACTTATATAAGACTTTTAAAGTCATTTTGATAGTAGGCTCATATAACTAATATAGACACTTACATCATGTGTGTCTTCATTATAACACTTATATAAGACTTTTAAAGTCATTTTGATAGTAGGCTCATATAACTAATATAGACACTTACATCATGTGTTGTCTTCATTATAACACTTATATAAGACTTTTAAAGTCATTTTGATAGTAGGCTAATATAGACACTTACATCATGTGTTGCCTTCATTATAGCACTTATATAAGACTTTTAATGTCATTTTGATAGTAGGCTAATATAACTAATATAGACACTTACATCATCTGTTTCCTTCATTATAACACTTATATAAGACTTTTAAGGTCATTTTGATAGTAGGCTAATAAATTTAATATGGACACATACATCATGTGTTGTCTTCATTATAACACTTACATAGACTTTTAAAGTCATTTTGATAGTAGGCTAATATAGACACTTACATGATGTGTTGTCTTCATTATAACACTTATATAAGACTTTTAAAGTCATTTTGATAGTAGGCTCATATAACTAATATAGACACATCATGTGTTGTCTTCATTATAACACTTATATAAGACTTTTAAAGTCATTTTGATAGTAGGCTAATATAGACACTTACATCATGTGTTGCCTTCATTATAACACTTATATAAGACTTTTAAAGTCATTTTGATAGTAGGCTCATATAACTAATATAGACACTTACATCATGTGTTGTCTTCATTATAACACTTATATAAGACTTTTAAAGTCATTTTGATAGTAGGCTAATATAACTAATATAGACACTTACATTGTGTGTTGTCTTCATTATAGCACTTATATAAGACTTTTAATGGCATTTTGATAGTAGGCCAATATAACTAATATAGACACGTACATCATGTGTTGTCTTCATTATAACACTTATATAAGACTTTTAAAGTCATTTTGATAGTAGGCTAATATAGCTAAAATAGACACTTACATCATGTGTTGCCTTCATTATAACACTTATAGAAGACTTTTAAAGTCATTTTGATAGTAGGCTAATATAGACACTTACATGATGTGTGGTCTTCATTATAACACTTATATAAGACTTTTAAAGTCATTTTGATAGTAGGCTAATATAGACACTTACATCATGTGTTGTCTTCATTATAACACTTATATAAGACTTTTAAAGTAATTTTGATAGTAGGCTAATATAACTAATATAGACACTTACATCATGTGTTGTTTTCATTATAACACTTATATAAGACTTCTATATTAATTTTGATAGTAGGCTAATATAGCTAATATAGACACCTACACCATCTGTTGTCTTCATTATAACACTTATTTAAGACTTTTAAAGTCATTTTGATAGTAGGCTAATATAGCTAAAATAGACACTTACATCATGTGTTGCCTTCATTATAACACTTATATAAGACTTTTAAAGTCATTTTGATAGTAGGCTAATATAGACACTTCCATGATGTGTTGTCTTCATTATAACACTGGTAGAAGTGTTTTGACTCACCATGTGTGTTGGATGTAGTTGTGCACATTATTCTCAGACTTATTTGTGTATCCGTGATGTCAATTTAATCCCACAGTTCATTCAGGTTGTCTGTTCCATTCCCGCCTCAATGAGCATGCTAACAAGGTAGCAGGTTGAAGGCGGCTCGGAGTGGAACTTGCTTGGACAGCAGAAACCCAGCGAGACTTCCTGCATCTTTGAAACAAGCATGGCGGTTATGTTTCCTCTGGGTCAGCATGCACACTCAGGATGACTCCGTCCTTCTGTCAGAGCCTCCCTGCTCTGGAGCAGCATGATGTCCCGCCCACAATCAAGTGAAGAAGTCAGAGTGGTGTGCTCTGTTTATCCCAGAGGCCAGTGTGTGACTTCAAATGTCACGCAGATAAGCAAAATCCTGAGAAGTCAGTGCCACACCTTCACACTCGTGCCACACCAACACAACTTGGACTGTCACATTTCAACACCCAGCTCTCCTCTGACACACCCAAGTCATGAGCTTTGATAATGGCCTCAACTTCAGCTCGTTAGTGAGTCAAAATTAACCTAGGAGTTTAAACATGTACTTTTATTTGTGTGCTTTAAGCACGTTTCACAGTGTCTATATTAGCCTACTATCAAAATCACTTTAAAAGTATCATACAAGTGTTATAATGAAGACAACACATGATGTAAGTGTCTATATTAGCCTACTATCAAAATGACTTTAAAAGTCTTATATAAGTGTTATAATGAAGACAACACATGATGTAAGTGTCTATATTAGCCTACTATCAAAATGACTTTAAAAGTCTTATATAAGTGTTATAATGAAGACAACACATGATGTAAGTGTCTATATTAGCCTACTATCAAAATGACTTTAAAAGTCTTATATAAGTGTTATAATGAAGGCAACACATGATGTAAGTGTCTATATTAGCCTATTTTCAAAATGACTTTAAAAGTCTTATATAAGTGTTATAATGAAGACAACACATCATATAAGTGTCTATATTAGCCTACTATCAACATTACTTTAAAAGTCTTATATAAGTGTTATAATGAAGACAACACATGATGTAAGTGTCTATATTAGATATATTATCCTACTATCAACATGACTTTAAAAGTCTTACATCATGTGCTATCTTCATTATAACACTTATATAAGACTTATAAAGTCATGTTGATAGCAGGCTAATATAGCTAATATAGACACTTACATCATGTGTTGCCTTCATTATAACACTTATATAAGTGTCTATATTAGTTATATTAGCCTACTATCAACATTACTTTAAAAGTCTTATATAAGTGTTATAATGAAGTCAACACATGATGTAAGTGTCTATATTAGCCTACTATCAAAATGACTTTAAAAGTCTTATATAAGTGTTATAATGAAGACAACACATGATGTAAGTGTCTATATTAGTTATATTAGCCTACTATCAAAATGACTTTAAAAGTCTTATATAAGTGTTATAATGAAGACAACACATGATGTAAGTGTCTATATTAGCCTACTATCAAAATGACTATTTGTCGCAGGCTAACACAAATCTTCTTCGACAGAAATGTTGAAATGTAATATTTATTCTAAACATTTTTGGAAAACATTAGTAAAACGTAAGTGTCTCCGAGGTTGAACTCCTGCAGGTTGCTGTCTTAGGCATAGTGGATCTAACATAATAGTGAGAGTCCAGTCCATAGTGGATCTAACATAATAGTGTGAGAGTCCAGTCCATAGTGGATCTAACATAATAGTGTGAGAGTCCAGTCCATAGTGGATCTAACATAATAGTGAGAGTCCAGTCCATAGTGGATCTAACATAATAGTGTGAGAGTCCAGTCCATAGTGGATCTAACATAATAGTGTGAGAGTCCAGTCCATAGTGGATCTAACATAATAGTGTGAGTCCAGTCCATAGTGGATCTAACATAATAGTGTGAGAGTCCAGTCCATAGTGGATCTAACATAATAGTGTGAGAGTCCAGTCCATAGTGGATCTAACATAATAGTGTGAGAGTCCAGTCCATAGTGGATCTAACATAATAGTGTGAGAGTCCAGTCCATAGTGGATCTAACATAATAGTGTGAGAGTCCAGTCCATAGTGGATCCAACATAATAGTGTGAGAGTCCAGTCCATAGTGGATCTAACATAATAGTGTGAGAGTCCAGTCCATAGTGGATCTAACATAATAGTGTGTGAGTCCAGTTCATAGTGGATCCAACATAAAAGTGAGAGTCCAGTCCATAGTGGATCTAACATAATAGTGAGAGTCCAGTCCATAGTGGATCTAACATAATAGTGTGAGAGTCCAGTCCATAGTGGATCTAACATAAAAGTGAGAGTCCAGTCCATAGTGGATCTAACATAATAGTGAGAGTCCAGTCCATAGTGGATCTAACATAATAGTGTGAGAGTCCAGTCCATAGTGGATCTAACATAATAGTGTGAGAGTCCAGTCCATAGTGGATCTAACATAATAGTGTGAGAGTCCAGTCCATAGTGGATCTAACATAATAGTGAGAGTCCAGTCCATAGTGGATCTAACATAATAGTGAGAGTCCAGTCCATTAATAATATTAAATTGCATCAAATTTTCAACTGGTTTCACTTCCCACATTTTGGCTTTTTATTATCTCAAAAGTTGGCACTTTCTGACCATCACTTCCTGTCGAGGCAAGTCCAAGTGAAAATCTGCTGGAATAGCTGACCGGGGCTTTGGAATGCAGGACAAAGGTCACGAGAGTTCACGTGGTTTCTCTTCAGTCGCTCCGCCGCAACCTTCGTCATACTCATCCCTCGCAGTTTTCTCTCTAATCACTAAGAAAGTTACTCACTGTCTTTCCTGCAACTTGTGAAATTGTTGGCTACGTCATTTTTCTGAGCCTGCAGCGTTTCACATGGTCAGCAGCGTCATGATGTTCACTTTTCAATGTCTGCAGGGAACGACACAACCTTTAAACGGTGTTGTGTGAGGATCAATGATATACAAGCATGCTGTAAAAATCGTTAAATTCAACTGTTTTGTACATTTTTAGCTAAATCACAGACTATAAGGCGCACTTAAAATCCTTTATTTTTATTTCAAAACTGGACAGTGCGCCTTATAGCCCGGTGCACCTAATGTAGGGAATACGTTTGGTCGAGCTTACCGACCTCAAAGCTTTTTTATTTGGTACATGGTGAAATGATTAGTGTGACCAGTAGATGGCAGTCACACACAAGAGATACGTGTAGACTGCACTATGATGGCAATATGACTCAAGTAAACAACACCAACATGTTATACCATCATAAAACACTGAATGAATGAATGAATGGCACGTGGCTTGCCTCACAGATATGGAAGATAATTGCAACCATCATAAAACAATGAATGAATGAATGAATGGCACATGGCTTGCCTCACATATATGGAAGATAATTGCAACCATCATAAAACACTGAATGAATGAATGAATGGCACGTGGCTTGCCTCACAGATATGGAAGATAATTGCAACCATCATAAAACAATGAATGAATGAATGAATGGCACATGGCTTGCCTCACATATATGGAAGATAATTGCAACCATCATAAAACACTGAATGAATGAATGAATGGCACGTGGCTTGCCTCACAGATATGGAAGATAATTGCAACCATCATAAAACAATGAATGAATGAATGAATGGCACATGGCTTGGCTCACAGATATGGAAGATAATTGCAACCATCATAAAACACTGAATGAATGAATGAATGGCACATGGCTTTCCTCACAGATATGGAAGATAATTGCAACCATCATAAAACACTGAATGAATGAATGAATGAATAGCACGTGGCTTGCCTCACATATATGGAAGATAATTGCAACCATCATAAAACACTGAATGAATGAATGAATGAATGAATGGCACGTGGCTTGCCTCACAGATATGGAAGATAATTGCAACCATCATAAAACACTGAATGAATGAATGAATGGCACATGGCTTGCCTCACATATATGGAAGATAATTGCAACCATCATAAAACACTGAATGAATGAATGAATGAATGGCACATGGCTTGCCTCACAGATATGGAAGATAATTGCAACCATCATAAAACACTGAATGAATGAATGAATGAATGGCACATGGCTTGCCTCACATATATGGAAGATAATTGCAACCATCATAAAACAATGAATGAATGAATGAATGAATGGCACGTGGCTTGCCTCACATATATGGAAGATAATTGCAACCATCATAAAACACTGAATGAATGAATGAATGGCACATGGCTTTCCTCACAGATATGGAAGATAATTGCAACCATCATAAAACACTGAATGAATGAATGAATGAATGGCACATGGCTTGCCTCACTGATATGGAAGATAATTGCAACCATCATAAAACACTGAATGAATGAATGAATGGCACATGGCTTGCCTCACAGATATGGAAGATAATTGCAACCATCATAAAACACTGAATGAATGAATGAATGAATGGCACGTGGCTTGCCTCACAGATATGGAAGATAATTGCAACCATCATAAAACACTGAATGAATGAATGAATGAATGGCACATGGCTTGCCTCACAGATATGGAAGATAATTGCAACCATCATAAAACACTGAATGAATGAATGAATGAATGGCACATGGCTTGCCTCACTGATATGGAAGATAATTGCAACCATCATAAAACACTGAATGAATGAATGAATGGCACATGGCTTGCCTCACATATATGGAAGATAATTGCAACCATCATAAAACACTGAATGAATGAATGAATGAATGGCACGTGGCTTGCCTCACATATATGGAAGATAATTGCAACCATCATAAAACAATGAATGAATGAATGAATGAATGGCACATGGCTTGCCTCACAGATATGGAAGATAATTGCAACCATCATAAAACAATGAATGAATGAATGAATGAATGGCACATGGCTTGCCTCACAGATATGGAAGATAATTGCAACCATCATAAAACACTGAATGAATGAATGAATGGCACATGGCTTGCCTCACAGATATGGAAGATAATTGCAACCATCATAAAACACTGAATGAATGAATGAATGGCACATGGCTTGCCTCACAGATATGGAAGATAATTGCAACCATCATAAAACACTAAATGAATGAATGAATAGCACATGGCTTGGCTCACAGATATGGAAGATAATTGCAACCATCATACAACACTGAATGAATGAATGAATGGCACATGGCTTGCCTCACAGATATGGAAGATAATTGCAACCATCATAAAACACTGAATGAATGAATGAATGAATGGCACATGGCTTGCCTCACTGATATGGAAGATAATTGCAACCATCATAAAACAATGAATGAATGAATGAATTGCACATGGCTTGCCTCACAGATATGGAAGATAATTGCAACCATCATAAAACAATGAATGAATGAATGGCACAAGGCTTGCCTCACAGATATGGAAGATAATTGCAACCATCATAAAACAATGAATGAATGAATGAATGGCACATGGCTTGCCTCACATATATGGAAGATAATTGCAACCATCATAAAACAATGAATGAATGAATGAATGGCACATGGCTTGGCTCACAGATATGGAAGATCATTGCAACCATCATAAAACAATGAATGAATGAATGAATGGCACATGGCTTGGCTCACAGATATGGAAGATAATTGCAACCATCATAAAACACTGAATGAATGAATGAATGGCACAAGGCTTGCCTCACAGATATGGAAGATAATTGCAACCATCATAAAACACTGAATGAATGAATGAATGAATGAATGAATGAATGGCACATGGCTTGCCTCACAGATATGGAAGATAATTGCAACCATCATAAAACAATGAATGAATGAATGAATGGCACATGGCTTGGCTCACAGATATGGAAGATAATTGCAACCATCATAAAACAATGAATGAATGAATGAATGAATGGCACAAGGCTTGCCTCACAGATATGGAAGATAATTGCAACCATCATAAAACACTGAATGAATGAATGAATGAATGAATGGCACGTGGCTTGCCTCACAGATATGGAAGATAATTGCAACCATCATAAAACACTGAATGAATGAATGAATGAATGAATTGCACAAGGCTTGCCTCACAGATATGGAAGATAATTGCAACCATCATAAAACAATGAATGAATGAATGAATGAATGAATGAATGAATGGCACATGGCTTGGCTCACAGATATGGAAGATAATTGCAACCATCATAAAACACTGAATGAATGAATGAATGAATGACACATGGCTTGCCTCACAGATATGGAAGATAATTGCAACCATCATAAAACAATGAATGAATGAATGAATGGCACATGGCTTGCCTCACAGATATGGAAGATAATTGCAACCATCATAAAACAATGAATGAATGAATGAATGGCACATGGCTTGCCTCACAGATATGGAAGATAATTGCAACCATCATAAAACACTGAATGAATGAATGAATGAATGGCACATGGCTTGCCTCACATATATGGAAGATAGTTGCAACCATCATAAAACAGAATGAATGAATGAATGGCACATGGCTTGCCTCACATATATGGAAGATAATTGCAACCATCATAAAACAATGAATGAATGAATGAATGAATGAATGGCACATGGCTTGCCTCACATATATGGAAGATAATTGCAACCATCATAAAACAATGAATGAATGAATGGCACGTGGCTTGCCTCACAGATATGGAAGATAATTGCAACCATCATAAAACAATGAATGAATGAATGAATGAATGGCACATGGCTTGCCTCACATATATGGAAGATAATTGCAACCATCATAAAACAATGAATGAATGAATGGCACGTGGCTTGGCTCACAGATATGGAAGATAATTGCAACCATCATAAAACAATGAATGAATGAATGGCACATGGCTTGCCTCACATATATGGAAGATAATTGCAACCATCATAAAACACTGAATGAATGAATGAATGGCACATGGCTTGCCTCACAGATATGGAAGATAATTGCAACCATCATAAAACACTGAATGAATGAATGAATGAATGGCACATGGCTTGCCTCACATATATGGAAGATAGTTGCAACCATCATAAAACAGAATGAATGAATGAATGAATGAATGGCACATGGCTTGCCTCACATATATGGAAGATAATTGCAACCATCATAAAACACTGAATGAATGAATGAATGAATGAATGAATGGCACATGGCTTGCCTCACAGATATGGAAGATAATTGCAACCATCATAAAACAATGAATGAATGAATGGCACATGGCTTGCCTCACATATATGGAAGATAATTGCAACCATCATAAAACACTGAATGAATGAATGAATGGCACATGGCTTGCCTCACAGATATGGAAGATAATTGCAACCATCATAAAACACTGAATGAATGAATGAATGAATGGCACATGGCTTGCCTCACATATATGGAAGATAGTTGCAACCATCATAAAACAGAATGAATGAATGAATGAATGAATGGCACATGGCTTGCCTCACATATATGGAAGATAATTGCAACCATCATAAAACACTGAATGAATGAATGAATGAATGAATGGCACATGGCTTGCCTCACATATATGGAAGATAATTGCAACCATCATAAAACAATGAATGAATGAATGGCACGTGGCTTGCCTCACAGATATGGAAGATAATTGCAACCATCATAAAACAATGAATGAATGGCACATGGCTTGCCTCACATATATGGAAGATAATTGCAACCATCATAAAACAATGAATGAATGAATGGCACGTGGCTTGGCTCACAGATATGGAAGATAATTGCAACCATCATAAAACAATGAATGAATGAATGGCACATGGCTTGCCTCACATATATGGAAGATAATTGCAACCATCATAAAACACTGAATGAATGAATGAATGGCACATGGCTTGCCTCACAGATATGGAAGATAATTGCAACCATCATAAAACACTGAATGAATGAATGAATGAATGGCACATGGTTTGCCTCACATATATGGAAGATAATTGCAACCATCATAAAACAATGAATGAATGAATGGCACATGGCTTGCCTCACATATATGGAAGATAGTTGCAACCATCATAAAACAGAATGAATGAATGAATGAATGAATGGCACATGGCTTGCCTCACATATATGGAAGATAATTGCAACCATCATAAAACACTGAATGAATGAATGAATGGCACATGGCTTGCCTCACAGATATGGAAGATAATTGCAACCATCATAAAACACTGAATGAATGAATGAATGACACATGGCTTGGCTCACAGATATGGAAGATAATTGCAACCATCATAAAACAATGAATGAATGAATGAATGAATGGCACATGGCTTGGCTCACAGATATGGAAGATAATTGCAACCATCATAAAACACTGAATGAATGAATGAATGAATGAATGAATGGCACATGGCTTGGCTCACAGATATGGAAGATAATTGCAACCATCATAAAACACTGAATGAATGAATGAATGAATGAATGAATGAATGGCACATGGCTTGGCTCACAGATATGGAAGATAATTGCAACCATCATAAAACACTGAATGAATGAATGAATGAATGAATGGCACATGGCTTGCCTCACAGATATGGAAGATAATTGCAACCATCATAAAACAATGAATGAATGAATGAATGAAAGAATGAATGGCACGTGGCTTGCCTCACAGATATGGAAGATAATTGCAACCATCATAAAACAATGAATGAATGAATGAATGAATGAATGACACGTGGCTTGCCTCACAGATATGGAAGATAATTGCAACCATCATAAAACAATGAATGAATGAATGAATGACACATGGCTTGCCTCACAGATATGGAAGATAATTGCAACCATCATAAAACAATGAATGAATGAATGACACGTGGCTTGCCTCACAGATATGGAAGATAATTGCAACCATCATAAAACAATGAATGAATGAATGAATGAATGAATGACACATGGCTTGCCTCACAGATATGGAAGATAATTGCAACCATCATAAAACACTGAATGAATGAATGAATGGCACGTGGCTTGCCTCACAGATATGGAAGATAATTGCAACCATCATAAAACACTGAATGAATGAATGAATGGCACATGGCTTGCCTCACAGATATGGAAGATAATTGCAACCATCATAAAACACTGAATGAATGAATGAATGAATGAATGGCACATGGCTTGCCTCACAGATATGGAAGATAATTGCAACCATCATAAAACACTAAATGAATGAATGAATGGCACATGGCTTGCCTCACAGATATGGAAGATAATTGCAACCATCATAAAACAATGAATGAATGAATGAATGAATGAATGGCACAAGGCTTGCCTCACAGATATGGAAGATAATTGCAACCATCATAAAACACTGAATGAATGAATGAATGAATGAATGAATGAATGAATGAATGGCACATGGCTTGCCTCACAGATATGGAAGATAGTTGCAACCATCATAAAACACTGAATGAATGAATGAATGGCACATGGCTTGCCTCACAGATATGGAAGATAATTGCAACCATCATAAAACAATGAATGAATGAATGAATGAAAGAATGAATGGCACGTGGCTTGCCTCACAGATATGGAAGATAATTGCAACCATCATAAAACAATGAATGAATGAATGAATGAATGAATGACACGTGGCTTGCCTCACAGATATGGAAGATAATTGCAACCATCATAAAACAATGAATGAATGAATGAATGAATGAATGACACATGGCTTGCCTCACAGATATGGAAGATAATTGCAACCATCATAAAACAATGAATGAATGAATGACACGTGGCTTGCCTCACAGATATGGAAGATAATTGCAACCATCATAAAACAATGAATGAATGAATGAATGAATGACACATGGCTTGCCTCACAGATATGGAAGATAATTGCAACCATCATAAAACACTGAATGAATGAATGAATGGCACGTGGCTTGCCTCACAGATATGGAAGATAATTGCAACCATCATAAAACACTGAATGAATGAATGAATGGCACATGGCTTGCCTCACAGATATGGAAGATAATTGCAACCATCATAAAACACTGAATGAATGAATGAATGAATGAATGGCACATGGCTTGCCTCACAGATATGGAAGATAATTGCAACCATCATAAAACACTAAATGAATGAATGAATGGCACATGGCTTGCCTCACAGATATGGAAGATAATTGCAACCATCATAAAACAATGAATGAATGAATGAATGAATGAATGGCACAAGGCTTGCCTCACAGATATGGAAGATAATTGCAACCATCATAAAACACTGAATGAATGAATGAATGAATGAATGAATGAATGAATGGCACATGGCTTGCCTCACAGATATGGAAGATAGTTGCAACCATCATAAAACACTGAATGAATGAATGAATGGCACATGGCTTGCTTCACTGAAATGGAAGATAATTGCAACCATCATAAAACAATGAATGAATGGCACATGGCTTGCCTCACAGATATGGAAGATAATTGCAACCATCATAAAACACTGAATGAATGAATGAATGAATGGCACGTGGCTTGCCTCACATATATGGAAGATAATTGCAACCATCATAAAACACTGAATGAATGAATGAATGAATGGCACATGGCTTGCCTCACAGATATGGAAGATAATTGCAACCATCATAAAACACTGAATGAATGAATGAATGAATGGCACATGGCTTGCCTCACAGATATGGAAGATAATTGCAACCATCATAAAACACTGAATGAATGAATGAATGAATGAATGGCACGTGGCTTGCCTCACAGATATGGAAGATAATTGCAACCATCATAAAACACTGAATGAATGAATGAATGAATGAATGGCACATGGCTTGGCTCACAGATATGGAAGATAATTGCAACCATCATAAAACAAGGATGTTCATATGGTTGCTGACTTTGCCAAAAGGGTTATTTGTCTTTGCAAGGCCGGAGGGAAAGTGCAAGTTGTTGCTCTTGTGGATAAATGAAAAGCAGTTAGCTGACGATAGCATTTCCCAGGCTATCATTTGAGAGAAGTCTGGCCATTTATCTGGCGACTTGATGTCCAAAAGTAACCGTGCTGGGGAACAATTTAAGGTGTTTGGAAAAGTTTCCAAAGAGATTCACAGCATGGGTGCAGCATGGCGGGGCTGCTCGGACAAGGATTGAAGGATTTTATCCACAAAGGGGGACTTCTACCTTAGCAGGCTGGACTGTTTTGGAAAAAGATGCCAGAGGGGACCTTTATTACCTTGAAGGAGAATAAAGTAGTGGGACACAACCCGATGGAGGACCGCATCACACTGATAGTTTAGGCTTTGTGTGTGTGTGTGTGTGTGTGTGTGTGTGTGTGTGTGTGTGTGTGTGTGTGTGTGTGTGTGTGTGTGTGTGTGTGTGTGTGTGTGTGTGTGTGTGTGTGTTGACATTTAAGCTGGCTGTTTTTGTTGTTGTGATGTTTGGTTAGAAAAGAGATTGTTGAGCCATTACCGGCTTGTTATCTTATTTTGATACATGTACAGTATACCGTATTTTCCGGACCATAGGGCGCACCGGATTATAAGGCGCACTGCCGACGAGCGGGTCTAGTCAGGTCTATTTTCATATATAAGGCGCACTGGATTATAAGGTGCATTAAAAGGGTTATATTGTGATTTTTTTTCTAAGTGTAAAAGACTTCCTTGTGGTCTACATAACATGTAATGGTGGCTCTTTGCTCAAAATGCTGCATCGATGATGTTTTACACATCATCTTCAACTCACTTTCTGACAGTCTCTTTGTGGGCGCTCTTATTTACGTGCCTCCACTTGGACAGCGTCTTCTCCCCGTCATCTTTGTTGTAGCGGTGTAGCGTGCAAGGACGGGAGTGGAAGACGTGTCAAAAGATGGCGCTAACTGTTTTAATGACATTCACACTTTACTTCAATCAAAAACGGAGCAGCATCTCCTCATCCGTGGCTCACTAGTGCAACAACAACGCCCGAAATGTGTCCGACCGGAACTCTCTAATAACTAAAGTTCCTTGGGTGAATAATGTAAAGTCACTACACCGGTATGTTTTAGTGCTTTCATGGTGAGTTTACTGACAGATATAAGTAAGAACTTTACACTACTTTATATTAGAAATGGCAACACTTTGAGTGCTGTGTGTCCATCCATCCATTTTCTACCGCTTATTCCCTTCGGGGTCGCAGGGGGCGCTGGAGCCTATCTCAGCTACAATCGGGCGGAAGGCGGGGTACATCCTGGACAAGTCACCACCTCATCGCAGGGCCAACACAGATAGACAGACAACATTCACACTCACATTCACACACTAGGGACCATTTAGTGTTGCCAATCAACCTATCCCCAGGTGCATGTCTTTGGAGGTGGGAGGGGCCTATCACCAGGTGCATGTCTTTGGAGGTGGGAGGGGCCTATCCCCAGGTGCATGTCTTTGGAGGTGGGAGGGGCCTATCCCCAGGTGCATGTCTTTGGAGGTGGGAGGGGCCTATCCCCAGGTGCATGTCTTTATAGGTGGGAGGGGCCTATCCCCAGGTGCATGTCTTTGGAGGTGGGAGGGGCCTATCCCCAGGTGCATGTCTTTGGAGGTGGGAGGGGCCTATCCCCAGGTGCATGTCTTTATAGGTGGGAGGGGCCTATCCCCAGGTGCATGTCTTTGGAGGTGGGAGGGGCCTATCCCCAGGTGCATGTCTTTGGAGGTGGGAGGGGCCTATCACCAGGTGCATGTCTTTGGAGGTGGGAGGGGCCTATCCCCAGGTGCATGTCTTTATAGGTGGGAGGGGCCTATCCCCAGGTGCATGTCTTTGGAGGTGGGAGGGGCCTATCACCAGGTGCATGTCTTTAGAGGTGGGAGGGGCCTATCCCCAGGTGCATGTCTTTAGAGGTGGGAGGAAGCCGGAGTAGAACCCACGCAGTCACGGGGAGAACATGCATACTCCACACAGAAAGATCCCGAGCCCGGGTTTGAACCCAGGACTACTCAGGACTGTCGTATTGTGAGGCAGACGCACTAACCCCTCTTCCACCGTGCTGCCCAGATTTTTGAATGCCGTGTGTAATGTTCTTTATTTTCAATGGAACATTTAAAGTTTTGGTGTTGTTTACTGGCGTCATATTGCAGTCTACACGCATCTCTTTTGTGTGACTGCCATCTACTGGTCACACTTATCATTACACCATGTACCAAATGAAATTGCTTCAAGTTGGTAAGCACAACCCAAATTATTGTGTACAGTAGGCGCAGCAAGTTATAGGGCGCACTGTATATATAATATATACATTATAGTGTCTTCAAAGTGTGCATTTTGTAATATAAAATAGGGACTTTTGTCAAGGCTAAAACCAATTATTCATGTTTACATAGTTTTAGGGCTGCAGCTAACGATTATTTTTCTATCGATTAATCTATAGATTATTTTTTCGATTAATCGGTTAATCTATAGATTATTTTTTCGATTAATCTATAGATTATTTTTCCTTTTACCGATTATTTTTTTTATTTAAAATGAAGAGGAAAAAATAAATGTAGGCCAGTTTTTTCAAAAGGCATGGCTTTTATTTACAAAAAAAAAAGTATGGCCACTCAGTCAACATTGACAACAACATGACAAAATATTCTGTAACAATGTAAACATTTAAAACTTTTAACATTTAAAAAATTAAAAGTAGCTTATTTGCTTTTTAATGTGCAAATATAAAAGTAAACATCCAGTGCAAATCTTAATATTCTGGAATAGTATAAGCATTTCAAAAGTAAAAGTGTTGCTTATTTTGCTTTAAAATGTGCAAAAATAAAGATAAACATCCAATACAAAAAAGTGCAAAACGGAAATATTCTGTAACAGTGTAAACATTTCAACAAAAGTAAAAGTATTGCTTATTTGCTAAAATGTGCAAAAATAAAGCTAAACATCCAATACAAAAAAGTGTACAGTGTAAACATTTCAACAAAAGTAAAAGTATTGCTTATTTTGCTTAATAACACAACAATGATAGTATGATTAAAGTGAAAGTTAATTGTTGGTTTGTACATAGTATATGTAACTGTTAATGTTGTAAAAGGTATTTGCACAACTAATTAACGTTAGCGTTTGTGACACGTCTTGTGCCGTGGGGTTCTTTCAGGACCGACAGACTGAACGCCAGACGGCTTTGCCAGGTTTACAATCTTTTAATTTTACACAAAGTCTTTTCTCTTCCAACTCTTTTCTCTTTCTTTCCTCGCTTTTCAGCTCCTCTTCCTCGCTCGCTCGTCGTCCCCTGTCTCTTGCGGCGTCGCTCCCGGCGCGCCCCGCCTCGCCGCTTGCTCGCCGCCGCCGCCTCTCCACAGCGTTAAAGAGGAGCGCGTCTTTGTAAACACTGAACAGGGACGCCAAACGCGCCTCTCAGAGCAAACGGTGCTTTAGTTTATGAATTTACAACGCAGATACAAATGACACATTCATGTTTTTGTGTAATAATGACAACGTATACGCACGCGGACGATTGACTTGTTGATGGTGATGGCAAGAACGCTGTCGGGGGTTTTCTTTTCAAATGTTCGTTCATAGCCGTTGTGCTGCTATGATAGGCCATTTCCGCTCGACACAGTGTGCATACAACAACATTATTAGGCCGTTTATTGAAATACTCCGACACTTTTGGCGTGCTTTTTTCCCTTCGCTCGCATCGTCTGCTTTGCGCTCCGCCATGACAGTAGTGTGACGTAAATATGCGACGCGCCGACGCACAAAAACGGCGTCGACGTATTTACGTAACCGATGACGTCGATGACGTCGACTATGTCGACGTGTCGTTTCAGCCTTACATAGTTTGTTATGGGGAACTCTGTTTCACTCTACCAACGTTTCGAATGGCAAACCATGTTCAAGAACCTAAATAGAGGTTCCACTCTACTACGTTTCAACATTGCTAGTTCTGCATAAAATAATTCTTGACTAGACCTGATTGTTTCTGCAAAGTTGCCATGATGCTGTCGATGAGTAACTTCTGCAGAACCAGGGAGGGCACGACTACTATCCACACTCCCATCTACTACACGCTCCACCCCGCGCCCTGGCAGGAAATGAGTGGTATTTTGGAATGGTAGCGCATTAGCAGGCTGGGGGCGGTGTCAGGGGACAGAGGCTGATCCACACATACTCTCTCATTCTCACAGCAGCAGTAGTAGGCTGCAGTCTGGAGACCTGCAGCATGCTGACCCAGGACTTAACTGAGGACTAACGTGCGAGGATATTTTAGGAAGAGGATCGTCTTATCTTCTCAGGCAGCAGCGTCACTACGGGAGCGAGCGTGGGGCGGGAGGGGGTAAGTGCCCAGATTTCAGCCTCAATTAACCCCCGGCCTGCTAAAGCTGCGCCTTGAAACTCCTTTGTTTTGGTTGTGATGTTAAACCGCGGCTCTTCTGCGGGGTAGCCGTCTGGAATGTGGAGTAGAACTATTCTGGATCTGTGCTGCTGGTGTTGAGGGAAACAAGTGTACGTGTACTGAGAGGGAGGTTTGAAGTCAGAGACGTGGTCCTGGCCGCGGGGGGATTGTGTTACAAATGGATGCGAGATGCAGCGCTGATTGATTGATGCCTACTGGAAAAGACTGGTGCCCTTTTCTCTTCGCCATCGGAGTGGCGGCCGAGGCGTATTTTGGGAAGCTCAAGTCACCCGTCGATTCTATTTCAGAGGTGGCAAACTTAAGAAACTTTTGTTCACGTCCACAAAGGGTTGGGTCTGAATCCTGGACCTTGTTTCCATGGCCAATCCGTCCCAGGAGATCTCCTCCTCGGAGGCTCCCAAGTCTTGCATAACCGGGCGGATTAATCTTTGTCCTTCTTAAAGGCCGGGCTGGGTTAAAGAAGCCGGCGTGCCCTCTCGCCAGCCGCTCTGCTAAACGGCTTTGCGGCGAGCGGAGACCCCACTCGCAGATTAGCAAGTGCGAAGGTCCGCGGTGGTCTCACAGACGTATGCGGAATGACGGCCCAGCTTGTTGTGTAACAGGAGGTTGGGGGGGGGGATTCAAGGCCAGTCTGTAAATAACACTCTTCATGGACCCTCGTGAACACTCTACAGCTGGCATTAATGAAACAGACCAGGGTTTCTGTGGAACTACCGTGCGCTGGCCCAGTTTTTGTCAGCACCAGCCTGGAGATCCTTGAATGTAGACCAAACTCATTTTAGCTCTGGGGCCACTTGAAGGAACATCTATTCCCACGCGGGCCGGACCGGTAAAATCATGGCATAATAACTTAAAGGGGAACATTATCACAATTTCAGAGGGGTTAAAACCATTAAAAATCAGTTCACAGTTTTTAAATTTTTTTTACCCATCACGCAATATCCCTAAAAAAAGCTTCAAAGTGCCTGATTTTAACCATCGTTATATACACCCGTCCATTTTCCTGTGACGTCACATAGTGAAGCCAACACAAACAAACATGGCGCATAGAACAGCAAGCTATAGCGACATTAGCTCGGATTCAGACTCGGATTTCAGCGGCTTAAGCGATTCAACAGATTACGCATGTATTGAAACGGATGGTTGTAGTGTGGAGGCAGGTAGCGAAAACCAAATTGAAGAAGAAACTGAAGCCATATCAGTTTGAACCGACGAAAACGACACGACAGCCAGCGACACGGGAGAAAGCGAGGACGAATTCGGCGATCGCCTTCTAACCAACGATTGGTATGTGTTTGTTTGGCATTAAAGGAAACTAACAACTATGAACTAGGTTTACAGCATATGAAATACATTTGGCAACAACATGCACTTTGAGAGTGCAGACAGCCCAGTTTTAATCAATTCATATATTCTGTAGACATACCCTCATCGGCTCTCTTTTCCTGAAAGCTGATCTGTCCAGTTTTGGAGTTGATGTCAGCAGGCCAGGGAAGCTAGGGTCGATATTCTTCACTTGATCATCTTCGGTGGCATTAGGGACATCCAGGGGGTTTAGCTCGCTCGTCTGCGGGAACAAACTGCCGCCATTGCTTGCCGTGCTAGCGAGGTCCTTTGTCCCTGAATTGCTCACACACTCCGGCAGATTCAACGGGGGTCTGGCGGCAGATGTCTTTGACTTTATGGTTGTAAATGCATCTGCTTTGAGTGTCGCAGGATATCCACACATTCTTGCCATCTCTGTCGTAGCATAGCTTTCGTCGGTAAAGTGTGCGGAACAAACGACTGACCATTTTCGTCGGCTTTCCCCACACCCTCGTATTTTGAACAAATTCCGTCCAATTTCTTGCCACTTTGGCATCTTTGGGCCACTGGTGCAACTTGAATCCGTCCCTGTTGGTGTTGTTACACCCTCCGACAACACACCGACGAGGTACGGAAAACAGTCGAAAAAACGGAAAATAACAGAGCTGATTTGACTCGGTGTTTGAGAAAATGGTGGATTGCTTCCCGATGTGACGTCACAACGTCACATCGGGAAGCGAATAATAGAAA
>NC_084563.2:5354598-5384598 GCF_033978685.3 Nerophis lumbriciformis | reverse complement strand
GTGGATCTAACATAATAGTGAGAGTCCAGTCCATAGTGGATCTAACATAATAGTGAGAGTCTAGTCCATAGTGGATCTAACATAATAGTGTAAGAGTCCAGTCCATAGTGGATCTAACATAATAGTGTGAGAGTCCAGTCCATAGTGGATCTAACATAATAGTGAGAGTCCAGTCCATAGTGGATCTAACATAATAGTGTGAGAGTCCAGTCCATAGTGGATCTAACATAATAGTGAGAGTCCAGTCCATAGTGGATCTAACATAATAGTGTGAGAGTCCAGTTCATAGTGGATCTAACATAATAGTGTGAGAGTCCAGTCCATAGTGGATCTAACATAATAGGGAGAGTCCAGTCCATAGTGGATCTAACATAATAGCGTGAGAGTCCAGTCCATAGTGGATTTAGTTAATAGTGTGAGTCCAGTCCATAGTGGATCTAACATAATAGTGAGAGTCCAGTCCATAGTGGATCTAACATAATAGTGTGAGAGTCCAGTCCATAGTGGATCTAACATAATAGTGTGAGAGTCCAGTCCATAGTGGATCCAACATAATAGTGAGAGTCCAGTCCATAGTGGATCTAACATAATAGTGTGAGAGTCCAGTCCATAGTGGATCTAACATAATAGTGTGAGAGTCCAGTCCATAGTGGATCTAACATAATAGTGAGAGGCCAGTCCATAGTGGATCTAACATAATAGTGAGAGTCCAGTCCATAGTGGATCTAACATAATAGTGAGAGTCCAGTCCATAGTGGATCTAACATAATAGTGTGAGAGTCCAGTCCATAGTGGATCTAACATAATAGTGTGAGAGTCCAGTCCATAGTGGATCTAACATAATAGTGTGAGAGTCCAGTCCATAGTGGATCTAACATAATAGTGTGAGAGTCCAGTCCATAGTGGATCTAACATAATAGTGAGAGTCCAGTCCATAGTGGATCTAACATAATAGTGAGAGTCTAGTCCATAGTGGATCTAACATAATAGTGTAAGAGTCCAGTCCATAGTGGATCTAACATAATAGTGTGAGAGTCCAGTCCATAGTGGATCTAACATAATAGTGAGAGTCCAGTCCATAGTGGATCTAACATAATAGTGTGAGAGTCCAGTCCATAGTGGATCTAACATAATAGTGAGAGTCCAGTCCATAGTGGATCTAACATAATAGTGTGAGAGTCCAGTTCATAGTGGATCTAACATAATAGTGAGAGTCCAGTCCATAGTGGATCTAACATAATACCTAGAGTCCAGTCCATAGTGGATCTAACATAATAGTGTGAGAGTCCAGTCCATAGTGGATCTAACATAATAGTGTAAGAGTCCAGTTCATAGTGGATCTAACATAATAGTGTGAGAGTCCAGTCCATAGTGGATCTAACATAATAGTGTGAGAGTCCAGTCCATAGTGGATCTAACATAATAGTGTGAGAGTCCAGTCCATAGTGGATCTAACATAATAGTGTGAGAGTCCAGTCCATAGTGGATCTAACATAATAGTGTGAGAGTCCAGTCCATAGTGGATTTAGTTAATAGTGTGAGTCCAGTCCATAGTGGATCTAATATAATAGTGAGAGTCCAGTCCATAGTGGATGTAACATAATAGTGTGAGAGTCCAGTCCATAGTGGATCTAACATAATAGTGAGAGTCCAGTCCATAGTGGATCTAACATAATAGTGTGAGAGTCCAGTCCATAGTGGATCTAACATAATAGTGAGAGTCCAGTCCATAGTGGATCTAACATAATAGTGTGAGAGTCCAGTCCATAGTGGATCTAACATAATAGTGTGAGAGTCCAGTCCATAGTGGATCTAACATAATAGTGAGAGGCCAGTCCATAGTGGATCTAACATAATAGTGTGAGAGTCCAGTCCATAGTGGATCTAACATAATAGTGTGAGAGTCCAGTCCATAGTGGATCTAACATAATAGTGAGAGTCCAGTCCATAGTGGATCTAACATAATAGTGTGAGAGTCCAGTCCATAGTGGATCTAACATAATAGTGTGAGAGTCCAGTCCATAGTGGATCTAACATAATAGTGTGAGAGTCCAGTCCATAGTGGATCTAACATAATAGTGTGAGAGTCCAGTCCATAGTGGATCTAACATAATAGTGTGAGAGTCCAGTCCATAGTGGATCTAACATAATAGTGTGAGAGTCCAGTCCATAGTGGATCTAACATAATAGTGGGAGTCCAGTCCATAGTGGATCTAACATAATAGTGAGAGTTCAGTCCATAGTGGATCTAACATAATAGTGTGAGAGTCCAGTCCATAGTGGATCTAACATAATAGTGAGAGTCCAGTCCATAGTGGATCTAACATAATAGTGAGAGTCCAGTCCATAGTGGATCTAACATAATACCTAGAGTCCAGTCCATAGTGGATCTAACATAATAGTGTGAGAGTCCAGTCCATAGTGGATCTAACATAATAGTGTGAGAGTCCAGTCCATAGTGGATCTAACATAATAGTGAGAGTCCAGTCCATAGTGGATCTAACATAATAGTGTGAGAGTCCAGTCCATAGTGGATCTAACATAATAGTGTGAGAGTCCAGTCCATAGTGGATCTAACATAATAGTGTGAGAGTCCAGTCCATAGTGGATCTAACATAATAGTGAGAGTCCAGTCTATCGTGGATCTAACATAATAGTGAGAGTCCAGTCCATAGTGGATCTAACATAATAGTGTGAGAGTCCAGTCCATAGTGGATCTAACATAATAGTGAGAGTCCAGTTCATAGTGGATCTAACATAATAGTGAGAGAGTCCAGTCCATAGTGGATTTAGTTAATAGTGTGAGTCCAGTCCATAGTGGATCTAACATAATAGTGAGAGTCCAGTCCATAGTGGATCTAACATAATAGTGAGAGTCCAGTCCATAGCGATCCGTTCGGGATGGTCTGTCAATATTCTGTCATATTGACAAAATATGTTTATTCTGTCAAAATGAAAAAAATCTGACCCTTTTTAAAAAAAAAATAAACACCACATGCTTGTAATTCTTCCTTTTAGTTGACCCAGCAGGTTTTGTCATGCGCACTGCGGCCCAATCGTGACTCCCCCTCTTCCTCCCACCGGGAGCCGACGGGCTTATGGGGATCATAGCCACCAAAGACTACCAATGTCTGTAAAAGCAGATCAAAAGTGCTCTGAAGCTGCAGCCTGGATTACTGAGTTTAGTCCCGGGTAGAAAGAAGCTTGCATATCAAGAAGCGGCGTACAAACTTTTTCCACCAGGCGGCTGAAATAAAACTTTCATCCACTTTGGTTATTTAAACCTTTTATTTACTGACATATTTTTTCTCTGTCGACCTTAATCTCCTTTTATTTTGACAGTACGCAGTGAGGCAATTACAAAACCGGTTCCCGGGCCACCCTGCTTTAAGGCGGGGGTCAGCAACCCGCGGCTCTAGAGCCCCATGCTCGTGGCTCCCTGGACCTCTTTCAGAGATATGTAAAAAAGGAAAAAGATGAAAAAAAAATATTTATATTTTGTTTTAATATATTTTCTGTAGCAAGACAAACATGACACAAACCGTCCTAATTGTTAGAGGATTTGGCGAGCACCGTTTTGTCCTACTACTTTCAGCCATCCTTGAACTCATCGTAGTTTGTTTACATGTACAACTTTCTCCGACGCTGCCACAGAAAGACGTGTTTTATGCCACTCCTTCTTTGTCTCATTTTGTCCACCAAACGTTTTATGCTGTGCGTGAATGCACAAAAGGTGATTTGCTGGAGTGTTAATCCGGAATATTTTGTCTGCAGCTAAGTCAGGTGTCGCTTTGTGCTTCTCAGCAGTTAACCAGAATATAAATCAGACTCATAGCGTGGGAAGTGCAAGTAAAAGTGTCGAGGAAAGACTAAAACACAGAAAGTACATCTTTTCTTGTTTGTGTGTTCAATGTGGAGGTAATCAAACCGCTGCTTGTCATGTGTTTAAAATACAAACCCCGTTTCCATATGAGTTGGGAAATTGTGTTAGGTGTAAATATAAACTGAATATTTGCAAATCCTTTTCAAGCCATATTCAGTTGAATATGCTACAAAGACAACATATTTGATGTTCAAACTGATAAACTTTAATAATAATTAACTTAGAATTTCATGGCTGCAACACGTGCCAAAGTAGTTGGGAAAGGGCATGTTCACCACTGTGTTACATGGCCTTTCCTTTTAACAACACTCAGTAAAGGTTTGGGAACTGAGGAGACACATTTTTGAAGCTTCTCAGATGGAATTCTTTCCCATTCTTGCTTGATGTACAGCTTAAGTTGTCCAACAGTCCGGGGGTCTCCGTTGTGCTATTTTAGGCTTCATAATGCGCCACACATTTTCAATGGGAGACAGGTCTGGACTGCAGGCGGGCCAGGAAAGTACCCGCTCTCTTTTACTCTGAAGCCACGTTGATGTAACACGTGGTTTGCTGAAATAAGCAGGGGCGTGTCCATGGTAACGTTGCTTGGATGGCAACATATGTTGCTCCAAAACCTGTATGTACCTTTCAGCATTAATGGCGCCTTCACAGATGTGTAAGTTACCCATGTCTTGGGCACTAATACACCCCCATACCATCACACATGCTGCCTTTTACACTTTGCGCCTATAACAATCCGGATGGTTCTTTTCCTCTTTGGTCCGGAGGACACGACGTCCACAGTTTCCAAAAACAATTTGAAATGTGGACTCGTCAGACCACAGAACACTTTTCCACTTTCTATCAGTCCGTCTTAGATGAGTTCAGGCCCGTTTCTGGGTGTTGTTGATAAACGGTTTTCGCCTTGCATAGGAGAGTTTTAACTTGCACTTACAGATGTAGCGACTAACTGTAGTTACTGACAGTGGGTTTCTGAAGTGTTCCTGAGCCCATGTGGTGATATCCTTTACACACTGATGTCGCTTGTTGATGCAGTACAGCCTGAGGGATGGAAGGTCACGGGCTTAGCTGCTTACGTGCAGTGATTTCTCCAGATTCTCTGAACCCTTTGATGATATTACGGAGCGTAGATGGTGAAATCCCTAAATTCCTTGCAATAGCTGGTTGAGAAAGGTTTTTCTTAAACTGTTCAACAATTTGCTCACGCATTTGTCGACAAAGTGGTGACGCTCGCCCCATCCTTGTTTGTGAATGACTGAGCATTTACTTTTATACCCAATCATGGCACCCACCTGTTCCCAATTAGCCTGCACACCTGTGGGATGTTCCAAATAAGTGTTTGATGAGCATTCCTCAACTTTATCACTCTTTTTTGCCACCTTTGTCACGTGTTGCTGGCATCAAATTCTAAAGTTAATTATTATTTGCTAAAAAACAAAACTGTTTATGAGTTTGAACATCAAATATGTTGTCTTTGTAGCATATTCAACTGAATATGGCTTGAAAAGGATTTGCAAATCATTGTATTCCGTTTATATTTACATCTAACACAGGGGTCGGCAACCTTTACCACTCAAAGAGCCATTTTGACCCGTTTTACAAGTTAAAGAAATCAATGGTAGCCACAAAACTCTTTTGAAATTTAAAATGAAATAACACTGCATATAAAGTTTTTTTTTTTGCTTTGTGCTATGTATAAACAAACTTATGGGTTACATTTATGAAATCAATGAACGACTGCAGAGAAAATGAAATAAAATTTCTGCATGCAACAAAACGTTTTTAACTCCCATGAATTGATTTACGTGGACCCCGAGTGTGTTGAAAAACGTATTCGGGTGTTACCATTTAGTGGTCAATTGTACGGAATATGTACTGTACTGTGCAATCTACTAATAATTAGCCCGGAAGAGTTTGGGCTGCAAGGGATTCTGGGTATTTGTTCTGTTGTGTTTATGTTGTGTTAAGGTGCGGCTGTTCTCCCGAAATGTGTTTGTCATTCTTGTTTGGTGTGGGTTCACAGTGTGGCACATATTTGTAACAGTGTTAAGGTTGTTTATATCGCCACCCTCAGTATGACCTGTATGAGTGTTGATCAAGTATGCCTTGCAGTCACTTACCTGTGTATGCAGAAGCCGCATACAACTTTTGATTGGGACGGCACGCAGTTAGTATGGTGAAAAAGCGGACGCGGGCGCGATGACAGGTCGTAGAGGACGCTAAAGGCAGAGCCATCACGGCACACCCTCAATATCGTTGTACGGGTGAAAATCTGAGAATGGTTGCCCCGGGGAGATTTTCGGGAGAGGCACTGAAATTCGGGAGTCTTCCGGAAAAATTGTGAGGGTTGGCAGTAAGGCTGAAACGACGCGTCGACGTAGTCGACGTCATCGGTTACGTAAATACGTCGACGCCGTTTTTGTGCGTCGGCGCGTCGCATATTTACGTCACACTACTTTACTGTCATGGCGGAGCGCAAAGCAGACGATGCGAGCGAGGGGAAAAAAGCACGCCAAAAGTCGTCAAAAGTGTGGGAGTATTTCAATAAACGGCTTAATAATGTTGTTGTATGCACACTGTGTCGACCGGAAATGTCCTATCATAGCAGCACAACGGCTATGAACGAACATTTGAAAAGAAAACCCCCGACAGCGTTCTTGCCATCACCATCAACAAGTCAATCGTCCGCGTGCGTATACGTTGTCATCATTACACAAAAACATGAATGTGTCATTTGTATCTGCGTTGTAAATTCATAAACTAAAGCACCGTTTCGCTCTGAGAGGCGCGTTTGGCGTGCCTGTTCAGTGTTTACAAAGACGCGCTCCTCTTTAACGCTGTGGAGAGGCGGCGGCGGCGAGCGAGCGGCGAGGCGGGGCGCGCCGGGAGCGACGCCGCAATCGTGCCCAGGTGCGCGATCCGCGCAGTTGGAAGAGAAAAGACTTTGTGTACAATTAAAAGATTGTAAACCTGGCAAAGCCGTCTGGCGTTCAGTCTGTCGGTCCTGAAAGAACCCCACGGCACAAGACGTGTCACAAACGCTAACGTTAATTAGTTGTGCAAATACCTTTTACAACATTAACGGTTACATATACTATGTACAAACCAACAATTAACTTTCACTTTAATCATACTATCATTGTTGTGTTATTAAGCAAAATAAGCAATACTTTTACTTTTGTTGAAATGTTTACACTGTACACTTTTTTGTATTGGATGTTTAGCTTTATTTTTGCACATTTTAGCAAATAAGCAATACTTTTACTTTTGTTGAAATGTTTACACTTGTTACAGAATATTTCCGTTTTGCACTTTTTTGTATTGGATGTTTATCTTTATTTTTGCACATTTTAAAGCAAAATAAGCAATACTTTTACTTTTGAAATGCTTATACTATTCCAGAATATTAAGATTTGCACTGGATGTTTACTTTTATATTTGCACATTAAAAAGCAAATAAGCTACTTTTAATTTTGTTAAATGTTAAAAGTTTTAAATGTTTACATTGTTACAGAATATTTTGTCATGTTGTTGTCAATGTTGACTGAGTGGCCATACTTTTTTTTTTGTAAATAAAAGCCATGCCTTTTGAAAAAACTGGCCTACATTTATTTTTTCCTCTTCATTTTAAATTAAAAAAAAATCGGTAAAAGGAAAAATAATCTATAGATTAATCGAAAAAAATAATCTATAGATTAACCGATTAATCGAAAAAATAATCTATAGATTAATCGATAGAAAAATAATCGTTAGCTGCAGCCCTAGTTGGCAGGTATGCAGCTGAGCCGCATCAGACTGATCAAAGAGCCGCATGCGGCTCCGGAGCCGCGGGTTGCTGACCCCTGATCTAACACAATTTCCCAACTCCAATGGAAACGGGGTTTGTAGAAGACATGCTGCCTAACTGACGTCGTCATAGTTGCTGGCACACTCTGGTCCAAGAAATACTGGATGCATGCAGTATGGAGACACACCAGACGGACAGTGCGAGTAACTGGAGGTTACCTAACGAGGTGATCGGTAAATCAAGTCCATGCATTCTTAAATCAAACATGTTTAAAAAGACAAACAAGGCTTTGTGTCTCTGCGTCCAGGCCGGACTTGGTACAACGGCGGCTTTCTTCGTCCGATCCTCCTAATCCAGTTTTTCCACGGCCACTTTGGGATATTTTCGTCCGTGTTTTTATTCCCTTTCAAGCTGTCACGACGTCACTTTCCCAGAGGCCGGGTGTGAAGGGAGGAACGCTCCATTGTGTTTCCATACAGACATCCCATAATGAATCCATGACAAGTCAGGAAGGGAGAGCCTTAGGCCCTCAAACAGACACTAATGTCATCTTTGTGACTTCCCTGACTGGTCTTTTGAGTCATTGAGCAGCAACACATCACAGGCCACAGAAAGAGAACAAGCTTTCATTTGGTCAAAGACAATTAAGAACAATCGGTGATCATTTATGTGCTTTTTCTGACCCACAGTTTCGGAAAGCGATCGGCAGGCAGCGTGAGACGTGGATGTGAGTGTATCGTCCTGGAACCCTCAGAGATGATTGTGGTGAGTTCCTTCTTCTCTTTAGACTTCTTCAACCAAGCAAACTTTCACTTCATTCCAACTCATATATTACTGCCGGGAAATAAGAATCTCTTCTTCAAAGTCTTTGTGGTTGCTCAACTTTAAGACTTGGAGTGTACAACCAATCACTTCCCATACCTTACAGACATTGGAGCCTTGACTGTTGGCTGATAGCGATATTGTTTCCATACGATATCAGCACCAATCATACATACTTTTGTTATTTTGTAGTATAGAATGTTCCAGGAGGAACAGTGTGGTTTTCGTCCTGGTCGTGGAACTGTGGACCAGCTCTATACTCTCGGCAGGGTCCTTGAGGGTGCATGGGAGTTTGCCCAACCAGTCTACATGTGCTTTGTGGACTTGGAGAAGGCATTGGACCGTGTCCCTCGGGAAGTCCTGTGGGGAGTGCTCAGAGAGTATGGGGTATCGGACTGTCTGATTGTGGCGGTCCGCTCCCTGTATGCTCAGTGCCAGAGCTTGGTCCGTATTGCTGGCAGTAAGTCGGACACGATTCCAGTGAGGGTTGGACTCCGCCAAGGCTGCCCTTTGTCACCCATTCTGTTCATAACCTTTATGGACAGAATTTCTAGGCGCAGTCAAGGCGTTGAGGGGATCCGGTTTGGTGGCTGCAGGATTAGGTCTCTGCTTTTGCAGATGATGTGGTCCTGATGGCTTCATCTGGCCAGGATCTTCAGCTCTCACTGGATCGGTTCGCAGCCGAGTGTGAAGCGACTGGGATGGGAATCAGCACCTCCAGGTCCGAGTCCATGGTTCTCGCCCGGAAAAGGGTGGAGCGCCATCTCCGGGTTGGGGAGGAGATCTTGCCCCAAGTGGAGGAGTTCAAGTACCTCGGAGTCTTGTTCACGAGTGAGGGAAGAGTGGATGGTGAGATCGACATGCGGATCGGTGCGGCGTATTCAGTAATGCGGACGCTGTATCGGTCCGTTGTGGTGAAGAAGGAGCTGAGCCGGAAGGCAAAGCTCTCAATTTACCGGTCGATCTACGTTCCCATCCTCACCTATGGTCATGAGCTTTGGGTTATGACCGAAAGGACAAGATCACGGGTACAAGCGGCCCAAATGAGTTTCCTCCGCCGGGTGGCGGGGCTCTCCCTTAGAGATAGGGTGAGAAGCTCTGCCATCCGGGAGGAGCTCAAAGTAAAGCCGCTGCTCCTCCACATGGAGAGGAGCCAGATGAGGTGGTTCGGGCATCTGGTCAGGATGCCACCCGAACGCCTCCCTAGGGAGGTGTTTAGGGCACGTCCGACCGGTAGGAGGCCACGGGGAAGACCCAGGACACGTTGGGAAGACTATGTCTCCCGGCTGGCCTGGGAACGCCTCGGGGTCCCACAGGAAGAGCTGGACGAAGTGGCTGGGGAGAAGGAAGTCTGGGCTTCCCTGCTTAGGCTGCTGCCCCCGCGACCCGACCTCGGATAAGCGGAATAAGATAGATGCAACCTTGTGGACAGCCTTCCCAGAAGAGTTGAAGCTGTAATAGCTGCAAAAGGTCATATTGAACCCTATGGGTTAGGAATGGGATGGCACTTCAAGTTCATATGTGAGTCAAGGCAATACTCTTGGCAATATGGTGTATTTATACACAAATACTAGATATTTTCTCTTATTGTATCCATATTCTTATTCTATTCATCTTGTTTTATTCTTAATTACATTTTTACTTTGGTTAGTGTTTCATGTAGCACCATTGCAGCGAAAACAATTGTAATCCTAGTTTGTGGATCCTTACTGAGAATGGCAGTAAAAGGATTCTGGTTCTGATTGTTTTTTTGCCACAATAATTCATCAGGCTGAGCTCACGAGAAGGCAAGAAGATGACTGATGGAGACACATTTGTTACTGGATACTTTCAAATTCGCTTTTGTGTTGGTAACTTTCTACCGTATTTTCCGGACCATAGGGCGCCCCGGATTATAAGGCGCACTTCAGATGAGCGGGTCTAGTCAGGTCTATTTTCATACAGAAGGTGCATTGGATTATAAGGCGCATTAAAGGAGTCATATTATTATTTACATGTATAAGACTTCCTTGTGGTCTACATAACATGTGATGGTAGTTCTTTGGTCAAAATGTTGCATGGATGATGTTTTACACAGCCGTCTTTGTAAAGGGAATAGTCAAATTTTGTTTTCCTTTCTTAAAACCTTTCAGAATATTTTCCGGACTATAAGGCGCACTTAAAACCCTTTTTTTAAAATCAGAACTCGACAGTGCGCCTTATAACCCGGTGCACATAATGTGTGGAATAATTCTGGTTTTGCTTACCGACCTCGAAGCTATTTTATTTGGTACACAGTGTAATAAGTGTGACCAGTAGATGGCAGTCAAATATAAGAGGTACGTGTAGACTGCAATATGATGGCAGTCACACATAAGAGATACGTGTAGACTGCAATATGATGGCAGTCACACATAAGAGATACGCGTAGACTGCAATATGATGGCAGTCACACATAAGAGATACGTGTAGACTGCAATATGATGGCGGTCACACATAAGAGATACGTGTAGACTGCAATATGATGGCGGTCACATATAAGAGATACGTGTAGACTGCAATATGATGGCGGTCACACATAAGAGATACGCGTAGACTGCAATATGATGGCAGTCACACATAAGAGATACGTGTAGACTGCAATATGATGGCAGTCACACATAAGAGATACGTGTAGACTGCAATATGATGGCAGTCACACATAAGAGATACGTGTAGACTGCAATATGATGGCAGTCACACATAAGAGATACGTGTAGACTGCAATGTGATGGCAGTCACACATAAGAGATACGCGTAGACTGCAATATGATGGCAGTCACACATAAGAGATACGTGTAGACTGCAATATGATGGCAGTCACAAATAAGAGATACGTGTAGACTGCAATATGATGGCAGTCACACATAAGAGATACGCGTAGACTGCAATATGATGGCAGTCACACATAAGAGATACGTGTAGACTGCAATATGATGGCAGTCACACATAAGAGATACGTGTAGACTGCAATATGATGGCAGTCACGCATAAGAGATACGTGTAGACTGCAAATAATGGCAGTCACACATAAGAGATACGTGTAGACTGCAATATGACTCAAATAAACAACACCAACATTGTGTATGTTCCATTGAAAATATAGAACATTACACACGGCGCTCAAAAATGTATCAAAATGTTTTAGTAGGACTTTGGTAAGCTATGAAGCCACACCACTTGATGGATTGTACTGTGCTTCCACATAGGAGTATTATTATGGTGTGTGTATAAGGTAAGACATATTATCTGGTGTTTTGTTTCACAATATTATGTAAAAGCAACTTTTCCTACTTTCTGGTACCTGCTGATCTGTATTTGGGATCTGCATTAGGGCTGCAACTAACGATTAATTTGATAATCAATTAATTTGTCGATTATTACTTCGATTAATAATCAGATAAAAGAGACAAACTACATTTCTATCCTTTCCAGTATTTTATTGGAATAAACCAGCATACTGGCACCATGCTTATTTTGATTATTGTTTCTCAGCTGTTTGTACATGTTCCAGTTTATAAATAAAGGTTTATTAAATAAATAAATATATTTAAAAAAAGCCTCTGCGCATGCGCATAGCATAGATCCAACGAATCGATGACTAAATTAATCGGCAACTATTTTTTATAATCGATTTTAATCGATTTAATCGATTAGTTGTTGTCCGCCTCTGTAGTTTGTGCTGACACCGTAGTCGAGAAGCTTCTTCTATCTTCTTGTTATGTGACATTCATCCTCCACTGTTGCCATTTCTAATATAAAGTAGTGTCAAGTTCTTACTTATATCTGTCAGTAAACTCACCATGAAAGCACTAAAACATACCGGTGTAGTGACTTATATTATTCACCCAAGGAACTTTAGTAATTGGAGAGTTCCGGTCAGACACATTTCGGGCGTTGTTGTTGCACTAGTGAGCCACGGATGAGGAGATGCTGCTCCGTTATTGATTGAAGTAAAGTGTGAATGTCATTAAAACAGTTAGCGCCATCTTTTGACACTTCTTCCACTCCCGTCCTTGCACGCTACACCGCTACAACAAAGATGACGGGGAGAAGACGCTGTCCAAGTGGAGGCACGTAAATAAGACTGCCTGAAGAGACTGTCAGAAAGTGAGTTGAAGATGATGTGTAAAACATCATCTATGCAACATTTTGAGCAAAGAACCACCATCACATGTTATGTAGACCACAAGGAAGTCTATTACACTTAGAAAAATATTAATAATATGACCCCTTAAATGCGCCTTATAATCCAGTGCGCCTTATATATGAAAAAAGATTGAAAATAGACCATTACTAAGTAAAAACGTACCTACGCCAACAAGAGTCTTCACATGTTTAATGTTCATTTATCCATTTCATTTGTTATTTTATGTCTTTCACTTTTTTCTGCTTGTATAACTACCGTATTTTTCGGACTAATGAGCATTATTTTGCACAGTTATACAATTTAATAAATCACAAACTGATGACATAGTGCTGTATTTTACTTCTTTAGCTCTTTTTTTCAACCAAAAATGCTTTGCTCTGATTAGGGCAGGGGTCGGCAACCTTCACTACTCAAAGAGCCATTTTGACCAGTTTCACAAATTAAAGAAAACAATGGGAGCCACAAAAATCTTTTGAAATTTAAAATGAAATAACACTGCATACTAAGTTTTTTTTCTTGCTTTGTGCTATGTATAAATCAAGGGTTTCAGACACACGGCCCACACCTTTATATGAAAATTAAATGTTGTGAATGGCGCTTGACAGTATCATACTTGTCAACTCTCCCGATTATTCCGGTAGACTACAAATTTCAGTGCAACTTTTCTCTCGAACGTGCCGTGATGGCATACTTGGTCAACAACCACACAGGTTACACTGACGGTAGCGGTATAAAAAACTTTAACACTCTTACTAATAATGCGCCACACTGTGAACCCACACCAAACAAGAATGACAAACACATTTCGGGAGAACATCTGCACCGTAACACGACATAAACACAACAGAACAAATACCCAGAATCCCAGAATTATACACCCCCGCTACCAAACCCCGCCCACCTCAACCGACGCACGGAGGGGTGGGGTGGGGGCGGGGTTTGGTGGTAGCAGGGGTGTATAATGTAGCCCGGAAGAGTCAGGGCTGCATGGGATTCTGGGTATTTGTTCTATTGTGTTTATGTTGTGTTAAGGTGCAGATGTTCTCCCGGAATGTGTTTGTCATTCTTGTTTGGTTTTGGTTCAAAGTGTGGCGCATTATTAGTAAGAGGGTTAAAGTTGTTTTATATGGCCACCGTCAGTGTAACCTGTGTGGCTGTTGACCAAGTATGGCTTGCTGTCACTTGCGCGTGCAAGCAGAAGATGCATACAACAAAAGGCTTGGCTGGCACGCTGTTAATACATACTGTAGAGGGCGTTAAATGCTGTACCATAATGGCATGCCCTTAATTTTATTATAAGGGTGAAAATCGGAGGATATTAATCCCGGGAGTTTTCTGCGAGGGGCACTGAAATCCGGAAATCCCCCGGGAAAATCGGGTTGCCGACCCCTGGATTGGGGGTACTTGGATTAAAAAAAATGTTCAAAGGGGGTACATCACTGAAAAAAGGTTGAGAACCACTGCGTTAACATACCAGGCACCTTCTCAGTGGGTTATTTATGCCTCATATAACGTACACTTATTCAGCCTGTTGTTCACTATTCTTTATTTAGTTTAAATTGCCTTTCAAATGTCTATTCTTGCTGTTGGCTTTTATCAAATACATTTCCCCCAAAAATGTGACTTATACTCCAGTGCGACTTATATATGTTTTTTTCCTTCTTTATTGTGCATTTTCGGCCGGTGCGACTTATACTCCAGTGCGACTTATATATGTTTTTTTCCTTCTTTATTGTGCATTTTCGGCCGGTGCGACTTATACTCCAGTGCGATTTATACTCCGGTGCGACTTATATATGTTTTTTTCGTTCTTTATTGTGCATTTTCGGCCGGTGCGACTTATACTCTGGTGCGACTTATATGTGTTTTTTTCCTTCTTTGTTATGCGTTTTCGGCCGGTGCAACTTATACTCCAGTGCGACTTATATATGTTTTTTTCCTTCTTTATTATGCATTTTCGGCCAGTGCGACTTATATATGTTTTTTTCCTTCTTTATTGTGCATTTTCGGCCGGTGCGACTTATGCTCCAGTGCGATTTATACTCCGGCGCGACTTATATATGTTTTTTTCGTTCTTTATTATGCATTTTCGGCCGGTGCGACTTATACTCCAGTGCGACTTATACTCCAGTGCGACTTATATATGTTTTTTTCTTTCTTTGTTATGCATTTTCGGCCGGTGCGACTTATACTCCAGTGCGACTTATATATGTTTTTTTCCTTCTTTATCATGCATTTTCGGCCGGTGCGACTTATACTCCAGTGCGACTTATATATGTTTTTTTCCTTTTATTGTGCATTTTCGGCCGGTGCGACTTATACTCCAGTGCGACTTATACTCCAGTGCGACTTATATATGTTTTTTTTCCTTCTTTATTATGCATTTTCGGCCGGTGCGACTTATACTCCAGTGCGACTTATATATGTTTTTTCCGTTCTTTATTATGCATTTTCGGCCGGTGCGACTTGTACTCCAGTGCGACTTATACTCCAGTGCGACTTATATATGTTTTTTTTCCTTCTTTGTTGTGCATTTTCGGCTGGTGCGACTTATACTCCAGTGCGACTTATACTCCGGTGCGACTTATATATGTTTTTTTTTCGTTCTTTATTATGCATTTTCGGCCGGTGCGACTTATGCTCCTGTGCGACTTATACTCCAGTGCGACTTATGTATGTTTTTTTTCCTTCTTTATTGTGCATTTTCGGCCGGTGCGACTTATACTCCGGTGCGACTTATATATGTTTTTTTCCTTCTTTATTGTGCATTTTCGGCCGGTGCGACTTACACTCCAGTGCGACTTATACTCCAGTGCGACTTATATATGTTTTTTTCCTTCTTTATTGTGCATTTTCGGCCGGTGCGACTTATACTCCGGTGCGACTTATACTCCAGTGCGACTTATATATGTTTTTTTCCTTCTTTGTTATGCATTTTCGGCCGGTGCGACTTATACTCCAGTGCGACTTATATATGTTTTTTTCCTTCTTTATTATGCATTTTCGGCCGGTGCGCCATATACTCCAGTGCGACTTATATATGTTTTTTTCCTTTTATTGTGTATTTTCGGCCGGTGCGACTTATACTCCAGTGCGACTTATACTCCAGTGCGACTTATATATGTTTTTTTTCCTTCTTTATTATGCATTTTCGGCCGGTGCGACTTATACTCCAGTGCGACTTATATATGTTTTTTCCGTTCTTTATTATGCATTTTCGGCCGGTGCGACTTATACTCCAGTGCGACTTATACTCCAGTGCGACTTATATATGTTTTTTTTCCTTCTTTATTGTGCATTTTCGGCCGGTGCGGCTTATACTCCAGTGCGACTTATACTCCAGTGCGACTTATATATGTTTTTTTTTCTTCTTTATTGTGCATTTTCGGCCGGTGCGACTTATGCTCCAGTGCGACTTATACTCCGGTGCGGCTTATATATGTTTTTTTTTCCTTCTTTATTGTGCATTTTCGTCCGGTGCGACTTATACTCCAGTGCGACTTATACTCCGGTGCGACTTATATATGTTTTTTTTTCCGTTCTTTATTATGCATTTTCGGCCGGTGCGACTTATACTCCAGTGCGACTTTTACTACGGTGCGGCTTATATATGTTTTTTTTCCGTTCTTTATTATGCATTTTCGGCCAGTGCGACTTATATATGTTTTTTTTCTTCTTTATTGTGCATTTTCGGCCGGTGCGACTTATACTCCAGTGCGACATATACTCCAGTGCGACTTATATATGTTTTTTTCCTTCTTTATTGTGCATTTTCGGCCGGTGCGACTTATACTCCAGTGCGACTTATACTCCAGTGCGACTTATGTATGTTTTTTTTCCCTTCTTTATTGTGCATTTTCGGCCGGTGCGACTTATACTCCAGTGCGACTTATACTCCGGTGCGACTTATATATGTTTTTTTGTTCTTTATTATGCATTTTCGGCGGGTGCGACTTATACTCCAGTGCGACTTATACTACGGTGCGACTTATATATGTTTTTTTTTTCGTTCTTTATTATGCATTTTCGGCCAGTGCGACTTATATATGTTTTTTTTCTTCTTTATTGTGCATTTTCGGCCGGTGCGACTTATACTCCAGTGCGGCTTATACTCCAGTGCGACTTATATATGTTTTTTTCCTTCTTTATTGTGCATTTTCGGCCGGTGCGACTTATACTCCAGTGCGACTTATACTCCAGTGCGACTTATGTATGTTTTTTTTTCCTTCTTTATTGTGCATTTTCGGCCGGTGCGACTTATACTCCGGTGCGACTTATACTCCAGTGCGACTTATATATGTTTTTTTCCTTCTTTATTGTGCATTTTCGGCCGGTGCGACTTATACTCCAGTGCGACTTATACTCCAGTGCGACTTATATATGTTTTTTTCCTTCTTTATTGTGCATTTTCGGCCGGTGCGACTTATACTCCAGTGCGATTTATACTCCGGTGCGACCTATATATGTTTTTTTTCCTTCTTTATTATGCATTTTCGGCCGGTGCGACTTATACTCCAGTGCGACTTATATATGTTTTTTCCCTTTTATTGTGCATTTTCGGCCGGTGCGACTTATACTCCAGTGCGGTTTATACTCCAGTGCGGCTTATACTCCAGTGCGACTTATATATGGTTTTTTTCCTTCTTTATTATGCATTTTCGGCCGGTGCGACTTATACTCCAGTGCGACTTATATATGTTTTTTTTTCGTTCTTTATTATGCATTTTCGGCCGGTGCGACTTATACTCCAGTGCGACTTATACTCCAGTGCGACTTATGTATGTTTTTTTTCCTTCTTTATTGTGCATTTTCGGACGGTGCGAATTACACTCCAGTGCGACTTATACTCCAGTGCGACTTATACTCCAGTGCGACTTATATATGTTTTTTTCCTTCTTTATTGTGCATTTTCGGCCGGTGCGACTTATACTCCAGTGCGATTTATACTCCGGTGCGACCTATATATGTTTTTTTCCTTCTTTATTATGCATTTTCGGCCGGTGCGACTTATACTCCAGTGCGGCTTATATATGTTTTTTCCCTTTTATTGTGCATTTTCGGCCGGTGCGACTTATACTCCAGTGCGATTTATACTCCAGTGCGACTTATACTCCAGTGCGACTTATATATGGTTTTTTTTCCTTCTTTATTATGCATTTTCGGCCGGTGCGACTTATACTCCAGTGCGACTTATATATGTTTTTTTTCGTTCTTTATTATGCATTTTCGGCCGGTGCGACTTATACTCCAGTGCGACTTATACTCCAGTGCGACTTATGTATGTTTTTTTTCCTTCTTTATTGTGCATTTTCGGCCGGTGCGATTTATACTCCAGTGCGACTTATACTCCGGTGCGACTTATATATGTTTTTTTCCTTCTTTATTATGCATTTTCGTCCGGTGCGACTTATACTCCGGTGCGACTTATACTCCGGTGCGACTTATATATGTTTTTTTTCGTTCTTTATTATGCATTTTCGGCCAGTGCGACTTATATATGTTTTTTTTCTTCTTTATTGTGCATTTTCGGCCGGTGCGACTTATATATGTTTTTTTCGTTCTTTATTATGCATTTTCAGCCGGTGCGACTTATACTCCAGTGCGACTTATACTCCAGTGCGACTTATGTATGTTTTTTTTCCTTCTTTATTGTGCATTTTCGGCCGGTGCGATTTATATTCCAGTGCGACTTATACTCCGGTGCGGCTTATATATGTTTTTTTCCTTCTTTATTGTGCATTTTCGGCCGGTGCGATTTATACTCCAGTGCGACTTATACTCCGGTGCGACTTATATATGTTTTTTTCCTTCTTTATTATGCATTTTCGTCCGGTGCGACTTATACTCCGGTGCGACTTATATATGTTTTTTTCGTTCTTTATTATGCATTTTCGGCCAGTGCGACTTATATATGTTTTTTTTCTTCTTTATTGTGCATTTTCGGCCGGTGCGACTTATATATGTTTTTTTCGTTCTTTATTATGCATTTTCGGCCGGTGTGACTTATACTCCAGTGCGACTTATACTCCAGTGCGACTTATGTATGTTTTTTTTCCTTCTTTATTGTGCATTTTCGGCCGGTGCGACTTTTACTCCAGTGCGACTTATACTCCGGTGCGACTTATATATGTTTTTTCCCGTTCTTTATTATGCATTTTCGGCCGGTGCGACTTACACTCCAGTGTGACTTATACTCCGGTGCGACTTATATATGTTTTTTTCGTTCTTTATTATGCATTTTCGGCCGGTGCGACTTATACTCCAGTGCGACTTATGTATGTTTTTTTTTCCTTCTTTATTGTGCATTTTCGGCCGGTGCGACTTATACTCCAGTGCGACTTATACTCCGGTGCGCCTTATATATGTTTTTTTGTTCTTTATTATGCATTTTCGGCCGGTGCGACTTATACTCCAGTGCGACTTATACTACGGTGCGACTTATATATGTTTTTTTTTTCGTTCTTTATTATGCATTTTCGGCCAGTGCGACTTATATATGTTTTTTTTCTTCTTTATTGTGCATTTTCGGCCGGTGCGGCTTATACTCCAGTGCGACTTATACTCCAGTGCGACTTATATATGTTTTTTTTTCCTTCTTTGTTGTGCATTTTCGGCCGGTGCGACTTATACTCCAGTGCGACTTATACTCCGGTGCGACTTATATATGTTTTTTTTTCGTTCTTTATTGTGCATTTTCGGCCGGTGCGACTTATACTCCAGTGCGACTTATACTCCAGTGCGACTTATGTATGTTTTTTTTCCTTCTTTATTGTGCATTTTCGGCCGGTGCGATTTATACTCCAGTGCGACTTATACTCCGGTGCGACTTATATATGTTTTTTTCCTTCTTTATTATGCATTGTCGGCCGGTGCGACTTATACTCCGGTGCGACTTATATATGTTTTTTTCGTTCTTTATTATGCATTTTCGGCCAGTGCGACTTATATATGTTTTTTTTCTTCTTTATTGTGCATTTTCGGCCGGTGCGACTTATATATGTTTTTTTCGTTCTTTATTGTGCATTTCCGGCCGGTGCGACTTATACTCCAGTGCGACTTATACTCCAGTGCGACTTATATATGTTTTTTTCCCTTCTTTATTGTGCATTTTCGGCCGGTGCGACTTATACTCCAGTGCGACTTATATATGTTTTTTTCGTTCTTTATTATGCATTTTCGGCCGGTGCGGCTTATACTCCGGTGCGACTTATACTCCAGTGCGACTTATGTATGTTTTTTTTTTCCTTCTTCATTGTGCATTTTCAGCCGGTGCGGCTTATACTCCAGTGCGACTTAAACTCCGGTGCGACTTATATATGTTTTTTTCGTTCTTTATTATGCATTTTCGGCCGGTGCGACTTATACTCCGGTGCGACTTATACTCCGGTGCGACTTATATATGTTTGTTTTTCGTTCTTTTTTATGCATTTTCGGACAGTGCGACTTATATATGTTTTTTTTCTTCTTTATTGTGCAGTTTCGGCCGGTGCGACTTATACTCCAGTGCGACTTATATATGTTTTTTTCCTTCTTTATTGTGCATTTTCGGCCGGTGCGACTTATACTCCAGTGCGACTTATGTATGTTTTTTTTCCTTCTTTATTGTGCATTTTCGGCCGGTGGGACTTATACTCCAGTGCGACTTATACTCCAGTGCGACTTATATATGTTTTTTTTCCTTCTTTATTGTGCATTTTCGGCCGGTGCGACTTTTACTCCAGTGCGACTTATATATGTTTTTTTTCCTTCTTTATTGTGCATTTTCGGCCGGTGCGATTTATACTCCAGTGCGACTTATACTCCGGTGCGACTTATATATCTTTTTTTTCCGTTCTTTATTATGCATTTTCGGCCGGTGCGACTTATACTCCGGTGCGACTTATACTCCGAAACATTCGGTATATTTATATATATATATATATATATATATATATATATATATATATATATATATATATATATCAATTTCAAGCAGCACCGTAGTGAACATCTCCTTCCAAGCATTGCTGTGAAAACAGCTGCTTGGCTCCACGTCAGCTTGCAGCCCATCCTGGTAATCTCCCTTTGACACGCCGTAATTGCTGTGTGCTATGAATGCGTGTCTGCCGTGGGCTTCACTGTGGACACAGCTATCATGTCAGCACACGCCCCCTTCACCACTGCTGCTGCAGACACTCCCATGTGCAGCCCACATGGACATGAGAGGACACCCTGCCTGACTGCACATATATTTACAGGTGCAGAGCAAAATGTTGCATGCACACAGATTTGCCACTAAGGACGGTTGTCATGGCAGCAGTTGGTGCGGAAGAGGGAGATAATCCCAGCGCAGTTGGAACGTGATTTAGAAAATGAAGTTGTGTTATGTCATTTTAGTGGCGCTCATTTATTTAAGCCATAGAGAGAAGATGCCACCCTTAAAAATGCTCCTCTTTGACCATCACGGAGGTATGCAAGCCGCACACTCGCTTCCTGTGACGTGTTAGGAGGGTGGGGTCGAGAAGGCAGTCCTAACTCTCTTCTCTGCCATTCCCAGGTGGACTACATGGATGAAAATGAGGAGTACTTCCAGCGACAAGCCTCCCACCGACAGTCCCGCCGCCGCTTCCGGAAGATCAACCAGAAGGGGGAGAGGCAGACCATCATTGACACGGTGGATCCGTACCCCGCTGGAAAGCCGCCCATAGCCCGGGGGTACCACACGGTGAGTGTCGCACGGGACGGGAGACGCTTAACCCTCGCTCCGCTGGATGGCTCTTGTTGTGTTTTTGTCTCAGTTCTACTTTGTTGGGATGTGTGTGTTTCTCTCGTGGTACCAAATGGGATCCTTAGCCTCATGCTTGGCTAGGTGCTCATTTTTGTGGAGCAGCGTTACAATGTCAAGTTGGGATGAGCAAATGTGCCGCAAACTTCTTCAAGCTCATTATGGTGTTTTGTTCCACCTCGAGCAGAGTTGATGTTGATGCCACGTGTGGGCGGGGCATCACATTGCATATTTATTTCAAGTTTTCAGCTTTTTCGGCCAGCTATTTTTGTGATGATCTCATTCATTTCCTATTCTAGCCCTCAAACCTGTGGGAAATACACACGAGACTACGGTAGACACACCGCTATCACCTTCATAATGTCTGATTTTGACACTCAGTGTCAGGACTTGGACTATGGCGTGGTTTGTTCTCCCGTGGTGCAAATGAACATTTGGACCAGACATGGCGTGAAGGTGAAGACATATTTAATTTTAACACTCAAAAAAAAAGAAACAAACAAAAGGCGCTCACAGTGGAGGTCCAAAACTTGGCTATAAACACAAAACTTGCACAAAGGCAGAAACTATGAACAATGAAACAAAAACACTAACTGTGGCATTAATAAACAAAAACTTACTTGGACAGGGCATGAAGTGCGCAGAGGTAAACAAAGTGTGAAGCAGAGAGTCAGGGGTATGATGTCGCCAGGGAGACTTCCTGGCAACAATGGGTTTAAATACCGTATTTTCCGCACCATAAGGCGCCCTGGGTTATAAGCCGCGCCTTCAATGAACGGCATATTTCAAAACTTTGTCCACCTATAAGCCGCCCCGTGTTATAAGCCGCATCTAACTGCGCTAAAGGAATGTCAAAAAAACAGTCAGATAGGTCAGTCAAACTTTAATAATATATTAAAAACCAGCGTGATGTGGGCGCGCATGGAGTCGTATATCAACATGGACGGAGCTGCGTGAAAAAAGCCACCCGGCCTCTTCGCGTAAACTTCCCTTAACCACTCGCTCATCTTTTCTTCATCCATCCATCCCTTCGAGTTAGCTTTTATGATGACGCCGGCTGGAAAGGTCTCTTTTGGCAAGGTCTTCCTTTTGAATATCACCATGGGTGGAAGTTTCTGGCCATTAGCATGGCAAGCTAGAACCACAGTGAAGGATGACTTCTCATTCCCTGTGGTGCGAATATTCACCGTACGTGCTCCCGTTGTATCCACAGTGCGGTTCACAGGAATATCAAAAGTCAGTGGAACCTCGTCCATGTTGATAATGTTCTCTGGCCGGATCTTTTTTTCAGCTATCTTGTTTTTACAATATGCACGGAAAGTAGCCAGCTTTTCTTGAAAGTCTTTAGGCAGTTGCTGTGAAATAGTAGTCCGTGTGCGGATGGAGAGACTGCGTCTTTTCATGAACCGGAAACCTGTCGCTTAGTAGGAGCCATTTTGTGGTCTTTACAGATGTAAACAAACAAAGGAAATGAAACGTAATATCCGCGCGCTTCTTCTTCTTCTACGCGGGCGGGTGGTTGCTTACAGTAGAAGAAGAAGCGCTTCCTCTTCTATGGGGGCGGGTGCTTACCTTGGCGGTTGCTTGCGTAGAAGAAGAAGCACTTCCTCTTCTACGGGGAAAGAAGATGGCGGCTGTTTACCGTAGTTGCGAGACCGAAACTTTATGAAAATGAATCTTAATATTAATCCATATATAAAGCGCACCGGGTTATAAGCCGCACTGTCAGCTTTTGAGTAAATTTGTGGTTTTTAGGTGCGGCTAATAGTGCGGAAAATACGGTGTATGAAATACTTGACTTGGTGAATTCGAGCTGTAAATATACCCCTCCCCTTGTAGCCACGCCCCCAACCACGCCCCCCGTCCCACCCCGACCACGCCCACCCCCACCCCCCTCCCCGCACCTCCCGAAATCAGAGGTCTCAAGGTTGGCAAGTATGGCGCACACACACAGAGTACTTACAAGCAGACACAGTGTGTAGACAGAAAAGGGAGAATTGACGCATTTTGGTGTTAAAAGTCAAGATAAAGGTGAAGTTATAACACTGAAACACCCTCAGGAAGAGCTGCTTTAAGACATGGCTAGCTAGCTAGCGGCTAACGTCCATCCACAGTGTTTTAGCTACTTCTAAATCACTAATCCTTGTCTCCATGGTGACAAATAAAGTAAAGTTAAAATTAAAGTAGCAATGATTGTCACACACACACTAGGTGTGGTGAAATTTGTCCTCTGCATTTGACCCATCCCCTTGTTCACCCCCTGGGAGGTGAGGGGAGCAGTGAGCAGCAGCGGTGGCCGCGCCCGGGAATCATTTTTGGTGATTTAACCCCCAATTCCAACCCTTGATGCTGAGTGCCAAGCAGGGAGGTAACGGGTCCCATTTTTATAGTCTTTGGTATGACTCGGCCGGGGTTTGAACTCACGGCCTACCGATCTCAGGGCGGACACTCTAACCACTAGGCCACTGATTAGGTTGTAAGTTTCTTACAGGTACATTATCACTGGAGGACGAGGAATAGCTAAACATGCTATTGTATCCGTAGGAGGATACAATAGCTCACCGGCATCACAATGTAAACAAACACAATGGGTGGATCTACACCTGACATCCACTGTAATGATACCAAGTACAGGAGCGTATCTAGTCGATACTCCTATGATTACATCGATATTTTTTGACATCACATCTTCTTTTCATATTTTTAAAATGTATGTTATGTTTATAAAGTCAGTAAATATGTCCCTGGACACATGAGGACTTTGAATATGACCAATGTATGATCCTGGAACTACTTGGTATCACATCCATACCTAAATGTGTGGTATCATCCAAAACTAATGTCAAGTGTCAAAGAAGAGAAGAATAAGTGATTATTACATTTTAACAGAAGTGTAGATAGAACATGTTATTAACAGTAAATGAACAAGTAGATTAATAATTAATTTATACAGTTTGTCCCTCATAATGTGTATAAAATAATAGGTGTATAAATGACACAATATGTTACTGCATAGACTAATTAGGAGTCTTTGTTTGTTTACTTCCTACTAAAAGACAAGTTGTCTAGTATGTTCACTATTTTATTTAAGGACTAAATGACAATAATAAACATATGTTTCATGTACACTAACATTTTTTGTTCAAATTAAGCCAATAATGACATTTTTATCGAAAAGTATCGAAATACATTTTGGTACCGGTACTGGTACCAAAATATTGGTATCGGGACAACACTACTACCTAGCATACCAAGTGCGATCAAAAACTCAGTTTACATTACATTGACATTTTTGCAGACAAAAAGCACAAAAAATTAAAAAAGAGTCTGCAACATGCAAGCATCCACTGTACTTGATGCAAATAGTAAGTGGTAAAAAAAAAAAGTATTTTATGACTTTGTGAGGCTCCTCTTTCTGCGTTTTCTTCCTGGGAATAGGAAGTCAAGCTCCACATGCAGTTAGCACACAGTGCTCTTCCTCTTCTGCACAATTTCACCACATTCCGCACATTCCCAGCACTCCCTGCAGGCTTCTGCCAGTGTACCAGACCCCTACTGGATGTACTGCCAGTGTACCAGACCCCTACTGGATGTACTGCCAGTGTACCAGACCCCTACTGGATGTACTGCCAGTGTACCAGACCCCTACTGGATGTACTGCCAGTGTACCAGACCCCTACTGGATGTACTGCCAGTGTACCAGACCCCTACTGGATGTACTGCCAGTGTACCAGACCCCTACTGGATGTACTGCCAGTGTACCAGACCCCTACTGGATGTACTGCCAGTGTACCAGACCCCTACTGGATGTACTGCCATTGTACCAGACCCCTACTGGATGTACTGCCAGTGTACCAGACCCCTACTGGATGTACTGCCAGTGTACCAGACCCCTACTGGATGTACTGCCAGTGTACCAGACCCCTACTGGATGTACTGCCAGTGTACCAGACCCCTACTGGATGTACTGCCAGTGTACCAGACCCCTACTGGATGTACTGCCAGTGTACCAGACCCCTACTGGATGTACTGCCAGTGTACCAGACCCCTACTGGATGTACTGCCAGTGTACCAGACCCCTACTGGATGTACTGCCAGTGTACCAGACCCCTACTGGATGTACTGCCAGTGTACCAGACCCCTACTGGATAGAATGCAGGCTTCTGCCAGTGTACCAGACCCCTACTGGATGGAATGCAGTGAAATATCACTCTCCCGCCCAACACTTGAAAAAAGAGGAAAACATGCGTCAGTTTGTCTCCCTGACAGGCCGCACCCTGCTTCCTAAATTTAGAGCGTCAGTGTTTTTAGAATCAGGAGGCTGTGCTGAACTTTCTCATGGCCAGATGTCTCCCGTCGCACGCTCAACTCTCCTCTCCTCGCTCTCGCTCCTGTGGGAAAGGGCGCGGAAGGGGTCGGGGGGGCGGAGGGGGGTTGCCATGGCAACCAAACGCTGACGCGGAGAGGCGAGTTATCAAGAGAGAAGATGAGAGGATGCTAGGCTGACATTGAGAGCTAATCCGCTGCATTTATAACACAAGCTGCTACTCTGATGTTTAGTGGATGACAAGTCAGGCTGAGGAAAGCATGAAGGGTCTGTGTTTAGTGTCTTTAGTTTGTCTAGTGTCTTTAGTGTGTCTAGTGTCTTTAGTGTCTTTAGTGTCTTTAGTGTCTTTAGTGTGTTTAGTGTCTTTAGTGTCTTTAGTGTGTCTAGTGTCTTTAGTGTCTTTAGTGTCTTTAGTGTGTCTAGTGTCTTTAGTGTCTTTAGTGTCTTTAGTGTGTCTAGTGTCTTTAGTGTGTCTAGTGTCTTTAGTGTCTTTAGTGTGTCTAGTGTCTTTAGTGTGTCTAGTGTCTTTAGTGTCTTTAGTGTGTTTAGTGTCTTTAGTGTCTTTAGTGTGTCTAGTGTCTTTAGTGTGTCTAGTGTCTTTAGTGTCTTTAGTGTGTTTAGTGTGTCTAGTGTTTTTATTGTGTTTCGTGTCTTTAGTGTGTTTAGTGTGTCTAGTGTCTTTAGTGTGTCTAGTGTCTTTAGTGTCTTTAGTGTCTTTAGTGTGTTTAGTGTCTTTAGTGTGTTTAGTGTGTCTAGTAGTCTTTAGTGTGTTTAGTGTGTCTAGTGTCTTTAGTGTCTTTAGTGTCTTTAGTGTCTTTAGTGTGTTTAGTGTCTTTAGTGTCTTTAGTGTGTCTAGTGTCTTTAGTGTCTTTAGTGTCTTTAGTGTGTCTAGTGTCTTTAGTGTGTTTAGTGTCTTTTAGTGTGTCTAGTGTCTTTAGTGTGTTTATTGTGTTTAGTGTGTCTAGTGTGTCTAGTGTCTTTATTGTGTTTAGTGTGTCTAGTGTCTTTATTGTGTTTAGTGTGTCTAGTGTGTCTAGGGTCTTTAGTTTCTTTAGTTTGTTTAGTGTGTCTAGTGTCTTTATTGTGTTTAGTGTCTTTAGTGTCTTTAGTGTCTTTAGTGTGTCTAGTGTGTTTAGTGTCTTTTAGTGTCTTTTAGTGTGTCTAGTGTCTTTAGTGTGTTTAGTGTGTTTAGTGTGTCTAGTGTCTTTATTGTGTTTAGTGTGTCTAGTGTCTTTATTGTGTGTAGTGTGTCTAGTGTGTCTAGGGTCTTTAGTTTATTTAGTTTGTTTAGTGTGTCTAGTGTCTTTATTGTGTTTAGTGTGTCTAGTGTCTTTATTGTGTTTAGTGTGTTTATTGTGTTTATTGTGTTTAGTGTGTCTAGTGTTTTTATTGTGTTTAGTGTGTTTGTGTTTAGTGTGTCTAGTGTCTTTAGTGTGTTTAGTGTGTTTATTGTGTTTAGTGTGTCTAGTGTGTCTAGTGTCTTTATTGTGTTTAGTGTGTCTAGTGTCTTTATTGTGTTTAGTGTGTCTAGTGTCTTTATTGTGTTTAGTGTGTCTAGTGTGTCTAGTTTCTTTAGTGTGTTTAGTGTGTCTAGTGTCTTTATTGTGTTTAGTGTGTCTAGTGTCTTTAGTTTCTTTAGTGTGTTTAGTGTGTTTATTGTGTCTCGTGTCTTTATTGTGTCTCGTGTCTTTATTGTGTTTAGTGTGTCTTTAGTGTGTTTAGTGTGTTTATTGTGTTTAGTGTCTTTAGTGTGTTTAGTGTGTTTAGTGTGTTTAGTGTGTCTAGTGTCTTTATTGTGTTTAGTGTGTTTGTGTTTTAGTGTGTCTAGTGTCTTTAGTGTCTCTAGTGCGTTTAGTGTCTTTAGTGTGTTTAGTGTCTTTAGTGTGTCTAGTGTCTCTAGTGTCTTTATTGTGTCTCTAGTGTCTTTATTGTGTTTAGTGTCGTTAGTGTCTCTAGTGTCTTTAGTGTCTTTAGTGGGTTTGGTGTGTTTGGTGTGTTGTTTTTTTAAAGCTCCCATTAATGCCCTTTTAGCCTTCATGTCAGTTCTGTTATTGCACGTGAGAATAATACAATGTGTTCATCAACTTGACATGCATTTGCATCACTCAACTCTGCTAAGCAATGTGCTCTACATACAACACATACAACAATGTGCTCTACATACAACACATACAACAATGTGCTCTACATACAACACATATAACAATGTGCTCTACATACAACACATACAACAATGTGCTCTACATACAACACATACAACAATGTGGTCTACATACCACACATACAACAATGTGCTCTACATACAACACATACAACAATGTGCTCTACATACAACACACAAAGACAAAGATATGTTTCAAAGGGCCAATCTATTTCAGGCCAGAACAAATTGACCAAACTATTTGAAATAGCTGCAACATTAATGGCACTTTAACTTTAACTTTAAGTAGATAGGATCTTTGATCCAGGACACAACTTACATTTAACTAAAATGTTATTTTCTTTGTGCTCGACAAAAGAAAAGTATTGAGAATGTCTCCATGTTAAGAAACTCGACTTCTGTCTTGTTAGTTGTTATGAGAGTAGTGTGTGTGTGTGTGTGTGTGTGTGTGTGTGTGTGTGTGTGTGTGTGTGTGGCCCTTTAAGATATGACAGCATGTGAGGTGAGTGACGTCAGTGAGTGAGTGAGTGAGTGGGCGAGAGAGGTGAGGGAGTGCGTGCAGGTGCTCTAGCTTGGTGGATGGCTGCGTCCAATAAAGTCACAAAGTTGCTTCCAAGTTATTACAATATGTCTCTATATACATAGGGGGCGCACTTAACATTTTTACACACACTTTTAAAAGCGACACACAGTCAATGTGACAAATCCCTCCTTTTTGGGGACCACCCTCGTTTTGATAGAAGTCACCAGCAGAGGGTGCAAATGCAACGGTTCTCCCTATTGGGACCATGATCTATGTCCTAACTTGTTCTCATATGGAAGGGTAGAGATACAAGAACACACACACACACATTATAAGGAGTGTTTTGTCAGTGTGTGTCCTGTTAGAAAGGTGAGGGGCATGGTGGTGAGTAGACACATCGTGACATCCATGAGCTGATGAAGTCAAACAGGCCTGATGAGAGGAATCAAACATAATGTGCGGCACAATTAAAACACATCCCAGACGACATAAAGCAAGGCATTAGTTGTTGCTCCACGCTGGTTTGATTCCTCTGGAACGTTCCCTCGGACTTGCAGAGACCTGTTAGACGTTCCTGCAGAGTGAGTCACACAATAGTCCACATTCTGCTCAATGTTTCATATTCACTCGCCTCACCTGCACTTGTTTGATTCCTTTAATCTCCTGTTTCTTTTCACCGCTCTCTTTCACGCGGCTCCCAGGAATGCAATAAAAGTCAGCTACCAAATGTAACCATCAATCATCTTATGTGTGTTTTGTCTTGGTGCTTTGCCTCCACCTTGTGTCAGTCCATGGGTTAGGGTGTGTCAGTCCATGGGTTAGGGTGTGTCAGTCCATGGTGGAGGGTGTGTCAGTCCATGGGTTAGGGTGTGTCAGTCCATGGTGGAGGGTGTGTCAGTCCATGGGTTAGGGTGTGTCAGTCCATGGTGGAGGGTGTGTCAGTCCATGGTGGAGGGTGTGTCAGTCCATGGGTTAGGGTGTGTCAGTCCATGGTGGAGGGTGTGTCAGTCCATGGGTTAGGGTGTGTCAGTCCATGGTGAAGGGTGTGTCAGTCCATGGTGGAGGGTGTGTCAGTCCATGGGTTAGGGTGTGTCAGTCCATGGCCAGTAAGGCATTAAAGAAATAGACCTAAAAATGAGCCATCATCAATGTTTACCAAGACGTGACTGGATTGACATCGACAACACCCGAGGGTCTTGTGAGATGACGCTGGCTGCTGCCACATCATTGTTAAGAAAAAAATGACCGGCGGAAACACTTTTCATTTCAACACTCTCGCGCCGTACCTGCCGTCAAAACTCTATAAAGAGCGACCGCACGCACAGTTCCTGTCTTCACAATAAAAGCCCTGCTTCATCCTGCCTGCGCTAACAAAATAAGAGTCTCATAAAGAAATCAATGGTCAACTTTTACAACTGTGCCATCAGTTAGTGTCCTCATTTACGGATTTTTAGTGTGGTTTGCGAGCTGCACTAAAGCGAACCAACAGGCCCTCCAGCGAGTGGTTAAAGCGGCGTATATGTATATGTATATGTATGTAATATATATATATGTATATATGTATA
>NC_084563.2:5314598-5352098 GCF_033978685.3 Nerophis lumbriciformis | reverse complement strand
CTCGGCAGCTTTGGAATAATGGATGAGATTTTATATCTCGCTTTTCTATTATTAGATTGTGCCGTTTCCTGTCCTCCAAACCTAAAACTACATGACGACACGTAGTAAACATCCTCTTCTGTTTGCTGTCATCAACATCCCACCTCAGCCTGGGATTATTTATAGCAGATGATCAAATATGAAGGCCCGATGGAAATAGAAGAGATATTTTTGGCCGAGCGTCAGTCCTCGGGAAAATGCAAATGAACTGGCTTCCATTTCTTATCCAGACACTCCAGCTGGCGTTTCATGTGCTTTTCATGTCGGCTTTGACGTTCAGCTGCCATCTTTTGTGTCCACCTAACGTCTTTTCACCAGGCTTGACACGTGACATTTACTGGCGTACACTTCTGAAGGGTCACATGACATTTCATCCTCTTTTTAAGCTAACAACATCATCAGCCTGTTCGCCACAGAAACACATACTTCTCGGTACTTTTCCCATACTTTTCTAGATAAAGGGGACCACGTTATTGGCTTAGTTTTAACAACAAATCTCAGGGCACATGAAACATATGTTTGTTATTGTCATTTAGTCCTTAAATATAATAGTGAACATACTAGATTTACATCTTAACACAATTTCCCAACTCATATGGAAACAGGGTTTGTACATGAAACTAAGAATGTGAGATTTACAATATTAACTATGAAGGATAAAACACTGAATATTGACAACATATGAATGTCAATACCCCTCTCCATCCACATATTTGACAATCAAGCGGAACACAACAAAAATGCAACAAACACAGCAAAATATGAACACAAGCGGTATAAAAACCCACCTACAATCTGATATACCCGTATTTTCCGCACTATAAGGCGCACCTAAAAACCACAAATGTTCTCAAAAGCTGACAGTGCGCCTTATAACCCGGTGCGCTTTATATATGGATACATATTAAGATTCATTTTCATAAAGTTTCGGTCTCGCAACTTCGGTAAACAGCCGCCATCTTTTTTCCCGGTAGAACAGGAAGCGCTTCTTCTTCTACGCAAGCAACCGCCAAGGTAAGCACCCGCCCCCATAGAACAGGAAGCGCTTCTTCTTCTACTGTAAGCAACCACCCGCCCGCGTAGAAGAAGAAAAAGCGCGCGGATATTACCGTACGTTTCCTTTGTGTGTTTACATCTGTAAAGACCAGAAAATGGCTCCTACTAAGCGACAGGGATCCGGTTCATGAAAAGACGCAATCTCTCCATCCGCACACGGATTACTATTTCACAGCAACTGATATTCCTGTGAACCGCACTGTGGATACAACGGGAGCACGTACGGTGAATATTCGCACCACAGGGAATGAGAAGTCATCCTTCACTGTGGTTCTAGCTTGCCATGCTAATGGCCAGAAACTTCCACCCATGGTGATATTCAAAAGGAAGACCTTGCCAAAAGAGACCTTTCCAGCCGGCGTCATCATAAAAGCTAACTCGAAGGGATGGATGAAGAAAAGATGAGCGAGTGGTTAAGGGAAGTTTAAGTTTACGCGAAGAGGCCGGGTGGCTTTTTTCACGCAGCTCCGTCCATGTTGATATACGACTCCATGCGCGCCCACATCACGCTGGTTTTTAATATATTATTAAAGTTTGACTGACCTATCTGACTGTTTTTTTGACATTCCTTTAGCGCAGTTAAATGCGGCTTACAACACGGGGCGGCTTATAGGTGGACAAAGTTTTGAAATATGCCGTTCATTGAAGGCGCGGCTTATAACCCAGGGCGCCTTATGGTGCGGAAAATACGGTATGTGATATATCACTAAGATTTAGAACTTTGTTGTAAAAATCTCCTTCCACGTCTGTCCCTGACACCCATATTTCAGACTCTGGAAACACTCTGTGGAAACACTCCCCACCCACACTGCTTGGTGCCTCCTCTGACCTGCTGTCACTTACATTACCATAGTAACTCATTACATGACCATAGTAACTAATTACATGACCATAGTAACTAGTGGTGTTGTCCTGATACCAATATGTTGGTACTGGTACCGGTACCAAAATGTATTTCGATACTTTTTGGTACTTTTCAGTACTTTTCTAAATAAAGGGGACCACAAAAATGTCATTATGGGCTTTATTTGAACAAAAAATGTTAGTGTACATGAAACATATGTTTATTATTGTCATTTAGTCCTTAAATAAAATAGTGAACATACTCGACAACTTGTCTTTTAGTAGTAAGTAAACAAACAAAGACTCCTAATTAGTCTATGCAGTTACATATTGTGTCATTTATACACCTATTATTTTCTACACATTATGAGGGACAAACTGTAAAAAATTGATTATTCATCTACTTGTTCATTTACTGTTAATATCTGCTTATTTTCTGTTTGAACATGTTCTATCTACACTTCTGTTCAAATGTAATAATCACTTATTCTTCTCTTCTTTGATACTTGACATTAGTTTTGGATGATACCACACATTTAGGTATGGATGTGATACCAAGTAGTTCCAGGATCATACATTGGTCATATTCAAAGTCCAAATGTGTCCAGGGACATATTTACTGAGAGAATATTGCAAGTATCGTTCCTGGCACCTCTTCTCACCATCCAAACCTAATTAAGACCCAATGTGTGTGTATTTGCAAAGATAAAAATCCATGGTGGATTCGGTGTGTTATGTTTTATTTCGATACTTTCGATACTTTTCTAAATAAAGGGGGCCACAAAAAATGTCATTATTGTCTTTATTTGAACAAAATGTTAGTGTACATGAAACATATGTTTATTATTGTCATTTAGTCCTTAAATAAAATAGTGAACATACTCGACAACTTGTCTTTTAGTAGTAAGTAAACAAACAAAGACTCCTAATTAGTCTATGCAGTAACATATTGTGTCATTTATACACCTATTATTTTATACACATTATGAGGGACAAACTGTAATAAAAGATTATTCATCTACTTGTTCATTTACTGTTAATATCTGCTTATTTTCTGTTTGAACATGTTCTATCTACACTTCTGTTCAAATGTAATAATCACTTATTCTTCTCTTCTTTGATACTTGACATTAGTTTTGGATGATACCACACATTTAGGTATGGATGTGATACCAAGTAGTCACAGGATCATACATTGGTCATATTCAAAGTCCAAATGTGTCCAGGGACATATTTACTGAGAGAATATTGCAAGTATCGTTCCTGGCACCTCTTCTCACCATCCAAACCTAATTAAGACCCAATGTGTGTGTATTTGCAAAGATAAAAATCCATGGTGGATTCGGTGTGTTATGTTTTATTTCGATACTTTGGATACTTTTCTAAATAAAGGGGGCCACAAAAAATGTCATTATTGTCTTTATTTGAACAAAATGTTAGTGTACATGAAACATATGTTTATTATTGTCATTTAGTCCTTAAATAAAATAGTGAACATACTAGACAACTTGTCTTTTAGTAGTAAGTAAACAAACAAAGACTCCTAATTAGTCTATGCAGTAACATATTGTGTCATTTATACACCTATTATTTTATACACATTATGAGGGACAAACTGTAAAAAATGGATTATTCATCTACTTGTTCATTTACTGTTAATATCTGCTTATTTTTTGTTTTAACATGTTCTATCTACACTTCTGTTCAGATGTAATAATCACTTATTCTTCTCTTCTTTGATACTTGACATTAGTTTTGGATGATACCACACATTTAGGTATGGATCTGATACCAAGTAGTTCCAGGATCATACATTGGTATCATTCAAAGCCCAGTATTTACTGACTTTATTAACATAATATACATTTTTTTTTAAACTAAAGAAGATAAACATCAATGTAATCATAGTAGTATCGACTAGATACACTCCTGTACTTGGTATCATTACAGTGGATGTCAGGTGTAGATCCACCCATGGTGTTTGCTTACATTATGACAGTGTGTAGTGAAGCATGTTTAGCTATTCCTCGTCCTCCAGTGATAATGTACTTGTAAGACAATTACTTTATTTGTCACCATGGAGGCACGGATTAGTGATTTAGAAGTAGCTAAAACACTGTGGATGGATGTTAGCCGCTAGCTAGCTAGCCATGTCTTAAAGCAGCTCTTCCTGAGGGTGTTTCAGTGTTATAACTTCACCTTTATCTTGACTTTTTAAGCCAAAATGCGTCCATTCTCCCTTTTCTGTCTACACACTGTGTCTGCTTGTAAGTACTCTGTGTGTGTGCGCTGCCCAACATGCTCATCTGCTCACAAAACCAGAAAAACGACGGGGGCGGGGGGCCGGTACTTTTTAGTGGTGGTATAGTACTGAATATGATTCATTAGTATACTAATACGGGTATAGCGTACAATCCTAATGTGTAGTGAAGCCTGCATTTCTTTGTTTTCAGATAGCTTGACATATTTGTCACATATTGCCAATGAGTCGACGCAAAGGCTTTGTTCACAGGAAGTTGAGGTTGGTCCTCTTTGAAGGAGATGCGAGGAATAGCTTTAATCAAAATTATCTATCTGTGTTGGCCCTGCGATGAGGTGGCGACTTGTCCAGGGTGTACGCCGCCTTCCGCCCGAAAGGGATTAAGCGGTAGAAAATGGATGGATGGATGATAATTATGTTGCTAACACACACACCCCGGCAAAAACCTAATCTCTGCGGCGTAATTAATAAAGCGCGCCACGGAGAACACCTCCTACTTGATAAACCGTCACCCGTAAAAGAAGCTAAACATCAATTTGTGACGTATGTACATTATTAAAAGTTAAAAGTGTAAATTCACTTAATGATGCCACATAGCATGGATCATTAGCACTCCACGCCAGTCAGTAACATCAACAAAGCTCACCTTTGTGCATTCACGCACAGCATAAAACATTTGGTGGACAAAATGAGACAAAGAAGAGGTGACATAAAACAAAGTGCACATGTAAACAAACTACGGTGAGTTCAAGGACCGGCAAAATTAAAGTTAAAGTTAAAGTTAAAGTACCAATGATTGTCACACACACACTAGGTGTGGTGAAATTTGTCCTCTGCATTTGACCCATCCCCTTGATCACCCCCTGGGAGGTGAGGGGAGCAGTGGGCAGCAGCGGTGGCCGCGCCCGGGAATCATTTTTGGTGATTTAACCCCCAATTCCAACCCTTGATGCTGAGTGCCAAGCAGGGAGGTAATGGGTACCATTTTTATAGTCTTTGGTATGACTCGGCCGGGGTTTGAACTCACAACCTACCGATCTCAGGGCGGACACTCTAACCACTAGGCCACTGAGTAGGTATTATTATTATTATTTTATTATTATTATTATTATAATTAGTAGGACAAAATGGCGCTGGCCAAATTCTCTCATCGGTGAAGCATGTTTCATATAAACAGTGGCATTTCTTACATTTAGTAATGTTTGTGTGATGTTTGTTTTCCTACACAAATTATATTAAAACAACAAATATATTTTCCCCATCTTTTTCCATTTTTGAAAAAGCTCCAGGGAGCCACTAGTGTGGTGCTAAAGAGTCGCATGCGCATTTACCGTATTTTTCGGACTATAAGTGGCAGTTTTTTTCATAGTTTGGCCGGGGGTGCGACTTATACTCAGGAGCGACTTATGTGTGAAATGATGAACACATTATAATATTATTGATGTCATTCACGTAAGAGACTAGACGTATAAGATTTCATGGGATTTAAGAGTGACAGATTGTTTGGTAAACGTATAGCATGTTCTATTATTTGAATGACTCTTACCATAATATGTTACGTTAACATACCAGTTGGTTATTTATGCCTCATATAATGTACACTTATTCAGCCTGTTGTTCACTATTCTTGATTTATTTTAAATTGCCTTTCAAATGTCTATTCTTGCTGTTGGCTTTTCTCAAATACATTTCCCCCAAAAATGCGACTTATATATGTTTTTTCCCTTCTTTATTATGCATTTTCGGCCGGTGCGACTTATACTCCGAAAAATACGGTATTTAATTTTTTGGGACATTTTAACATTACACACAGTTTGAACAGTAACACTGCGTTTGAATATAAAAAAAATAAAATAAACATTGTACTTTAATCAAGTTATTCTTTGACGTACCACTAGATGGAGCCCACATTTGGTACATGTACCACAGTTTGAGAACATCTGCACTATGGTTTATTTAAGCTTTTTTTTAATGTATAAACCCCGTTTCCATATGAGTTGGGAAATTGTGTTAGATGTAAATATAAACGGAATATTTGCAAATCCTTTTCAACCCATATTCAGTTGAATATGCTACAAAGACAACATATTTGATGTTCAAACTCATAAACTTTATTTATTTTTTGCAAATAATAATGAATTTAGAATTTCATGGCTGCAACACGTGCCAAAGTAGTTGGGAAAGGGCATGTTCACCACTGTGTTACATGGCCTTTCCTTTTAACAACACTCAGTAAAGGTTTGGGAACTGAGGAGACACATTTTTGAAGCTTCTCAGGTGGAATTCTTTCCCATTCTTGCTTGATGTACAGCTTAAGTTGTTCAACAGTCCGGGGGTCTCCGTTGTGCTATTTTAGGCTTCATAATGCGCCACACATTTTCAATGGGAGACAGGTCTGGACTACAGGCAGGCCAGTCTAGTACCCGCACTCTTTTACTATGAAGCCACGTTGATGTAACACCTGGCTTGCTGAAATAAGCAGGGGCGTCCATGGTAACTTTGCTTGGATGGCAACATATGTTGCTCCAAAACCTGTATGTACCTTTTCAGCATTAATGGTGCCTTCACAGATGTGTAAGTTACCCATGTCTTGGGCACTAATACACCCCCATACCATCACACATGCTGCCTTTTACACTTTGCGCCTATAACAGTCTGGATGGTTCGCTTCCCCTTTGGTCCGGATGACACGATGTCGAATATTTCCAAAAACAATTTGAAATGTGGACTCGTCAGACCACAGAACACTTTTCCACTTTGAATGAGTCCATCTTAGATGATCTCAGGCCCAGAGAAGCCGGCGGCGTTTCTGGGTGTTGTTGATAAATGGCTTTCACTTTGCATAGTAGAGCTTTAACTTGCACTTACAGATGTAGCGACCAACTGTAGTTACTGACAGTGGTTTTCTGAAGTGTTCCTGAGCCCATGTGGTGATATCCTTTAGAGATTGATGTCGGTTCTGAGGGATGGAAGGTCACGGTCACGTGGAGTGATTTCTCCAGATTCTCTGAACCTTTTGATGATATTATGGAGCGTAGATGTTGAAATCCCTACATTTCTTGCAATTGCACTTTGAGAAACGTTGTTCTTAAACTGTTTGACTATTTGCTCACGCAGTTGTGGACAAAGGGGTGTACCTCGCCCCATCCTTTCTTGTGAAAGACTGAGCATTTTTTGGGAAGCTGTTTTTATACCCAATCATGGCACCCACCTGTTCCCAATTAGCCTGCACACCTGTGGGATGTTCCAAATAAGTGTTTGATGAGCATTCCTCAACTTTATCAGTATTTATTGCCACCTTTCCCAACTTCTTTGTCACGTGTTGCTGGCATCAAATTCTAAAGTTAATGATTATTTGCAAAAAACAAAAAAAAGTTTATGAGTTTGAACATCAAATATGTTGTCTTTGTACCATATTCAACTGAATATGGCTTGAAAATGATTAGCAAATCATTGTATTCCGTTTATATTTACATCTAACACAATTTCCCAACTCATATGGAAACAGGGTTTGTACATGAAACTAAGAATGTGGGATTTGCAATATTAACTATGAAGGATAAAACACTGAATATTGACAACATATGAATGTCAATACCCCTCTCCATCCACATATTTGACAATCAAGCGAAACGCAACAAAAATGCAACAAACACAGCAAAATATGAACACTAAGGGTAAAAAAAACCCCACCTACAATCTGATATATGTGATATATCACTAAACTTTACAACTTTGTTGTAAAAAATCTCCTTCCGTGTCAGACTCTGGAAACACTCTGTGGAAACACTCCCCACCCACACTGCTTGGTGCCTCCTCTGACCTGCTGTCACTTACATTACCATAGTAACTCATTACATGACCATAGTAACTAATTACATGACCATAGTAACTAGTGGTGTTGTCCTGATACCAATATGTTGGTACTGGTACCGGTACCAAAATGTATTTCGATACTTTTTGGTACTTTTCAGTACTTTTCTAAATAAAGGGGACCACAAAAATTGCATTATGGGCTTTATTTGAACAAAAAAATGTTAGTGTACATGAAACATATGTTTATTATTGTCATTTAGTCCTTAAATAAAATAGTGAACATACTAGACAACTTGTCTTTTAGTAGTAAGTAAACAAACAAAGACTCCTAATTAGTCTATGCAGTAACATATTGTGTCATTTATACACCTATTATTTTATACACATTATGAGGGACAAACTGTAATAAAAGATTATTCATCTACTTGTTCATTTTCTGTTAATATCTGCTTATTTTCTGTTTGAACATGTTCTATCTACACTTCTGTTCAAATGTAATAATCACTTATTCTTCTCTTCTTTGATACTTGACATTAGTTTTGGATGATACCACACATTTAGGTATGGATGTGATACCAAGTAGTCACAGGATCATACATTGGTCATATTCAAAGTCCAGGGACGTATTTACTGACTTTATAAACATAATATATCGATGTAATCATAGTAGTATCGACTACATGTACTTGGTATCATTACAGTGGATGTCAGGTGTAGATCCACACATGGTGTTTGTTTACATTTTGACGCTGTTGAGCTACAGTGTGTAGTGAAGCATGTTTAGCTCTTCCTCGTCCTCCAGTGATAATGTACTTGTAAGAAACATACTTTATTTGTCGCAATGGAGACGAGGATTAGTGATTTAGAAGTAGCTAAAACACTGTGGATGGATGTTAGCCATGTCTTAAAGCACCTCTTCCTGAGGGTGTTTCAGTGTTATAACTTCACCTTTATCTTGACTTTTTACACCAAAATGCGTCCGTTCTCCCTTTTCTGTCTACACACTGTGTCTGCTTGTAAGTACTCTGTGTGTGTGCGCTGCCCAACATGCTCCTCTGCTCCTAAACCAGCAGTGACATAACGTGATGAGAGTCTGCGATAGATACTTCTCCTTACCTTATCCACCTATTTTCTACCACTTGGGAAGATGATGTGATTGCAGGGCAGATTGACACAAAGAAGTATTCAGGCCATCCCTCACTGCACAGTCCCCAAGGGAGGTTGACACCAAAAGGTACAAAACAAGAGGAAAACATTAAAAAAAACACATCAAGTCTTGAACTATAGAAAGTATTTCAATGCCTGAAATCTGCACTTTTGAGTGTTCTAGGAGTTATTAGGGTCATCTAGGTCACAGCAGCTCAGACCAGGAACAAAGCAGAGTGTTTACGGAGCAAACACATGTGTCACAAACACATGTGGAAGCAGATTTTTACGTGATAATAAATCATATTGTAGGTGTTTATTACACTTTGCATTCATATTTTGCTGTTTGTTCCATTTTTGTTGTGTTTTTCTTGGTCTGGGAAGTAAAATATGTTCATATGTTGTTAATTGGTGGTTAGCGCCGTGCATGGCAGCTCTCGCCATCAGTGTGTGAATGGGTGGAAAATAGTGTCAAAGCGCTTTGAGTTCCTTAAAAAAAATAAAAGGAGAAAAGCGCTATACAAGTACAACCAATTTACCAGTTAATATTCAGTGTTTTATTGTTCATAGTTCCATCCATCCATCCATCCATCCACTTCCGCTTATCCGAGGTCGGGTCGCGGGGGCAGCAGCCTAAGCGGGGAAGCCCAGACTTCCCTCTCCCCAGCCACTTCGTCCAGCTCTTCCTTTGGGATCCCGAGGCGTTCCCAGGCCAGCCGGGAGACATAGTCTTCCCAACGTGTCCTGGGTCTTCCCCGTGGCCTCCTACCGGTCGGATGTGCCCTAAACACCTCCCTAGGGAGGCGTTCGGGTGGCATCCTGACCAGATGCCCGAACCACCTCATCTGGCTCCTCTCCATGTGGAGGAGCAGCGGCTTTACTTTGAGCTCCCCCCGGATGACAGAGCTTCTCACCTTATCTCTAAGGGAGAGCCCCGCCACCCGGCGGAGGAAACTCATTTGGGCCGCTTGTACCCGTGATCTTGTCTTTTCGGTCATAACCCAAAGCTCATGACCATAGGTGAGGATGGGAACGTAGATCGACCGGTAAATTGAGAGCTTTGCCTTCCGGCTCAGCTCCTTCTTCACCACAACGGATCGATACAGCGTCCGCATTACTGAAGACGCCGCACCGATCCGCCTGTCGATCTCACCATCCACTTTTCCCTCACTCGTGAACAAGACTCCGAGGTACTTGAACTCCTCCACTTGGGGCAAGATCTCCTCCCCAACCCGGAGATGGCACTCCACCCTTTTCCGGGCGAGAACCATGGACTAGGACTTGGAGGTGCTGATTCTCATCCCAGTCGCTTCACACTCGGCTGCCGAACCGATCCAGTGAGAGCTGAAGATCCTGGCCAGATGAAGCCATCAGGACCACATCATCTGCAAAAAGCAGAGACCTAATCCTGCAGCCACCAAACCAGATCCCCTCAACGCCTTGACTGCACCTAGAAATTCTGTCCATAAAGGTTATGAACAAAATCGGTGACAAAGGGCAGCCTTGGCGGAGTCCAACCCTCACTGGAAACCGGTCTGACTTACTGAATGCAGACCAAGCTCTGACACTGATCATACAGGGAGCGGACTGCCACAATCAGACAGTCCGATACCCCATACTCTCTGAGCACTCCCCACAGGACTTCCCGAGGGACACGGTCCAATGCCTTCTCCAAGTCCACAAAGCACATGTAGACTGGTTGGGCAAACTCCCATGCACCCTCAAGGACCCTGCCGAGAGTATAGAGCTGGTCCACAGTTCCACGACCAGGACGAAAACCACACTGTTCCTCCTGAATCCGAGGTTGGACTATCCGGTGTAGCCTCCTCTCCAGTACACCTGAATAGACCTTACCAGGAAGGCTGAGGAGTGTGATCCCACGATAGTTAGAACACACCCTCCGGTTCCCCTTCTTAAAGAGAGGAACCACCACCCCGGGTCTGCCAATCCAGAGGTACCGCTCTCATATTTCGTTAATTGCTGGCTGCCTTTGACCTTTGGTACCCATGTTGCTTTGTGCATTACCACCACCTACAGCTTGGGAGTGGAACAGTACCATCCAGAATGTTGTGGTAGTTTGCCCCAGATGTGTGCGGGCTGTGTTGCCAAACAAATCAGCATTTTTTTTTTATTCTTTAACTTTCCCATGAACTTTTTTGGTGAGCACATCACGACATGCAAATATAAACTAAACACATTCATAATTCAAGCTGTAAAAGTACACAAGGGTTTTCTTGGTGTGACTTCTTCACGCGGTTTTCTCTAAAGTGAAGTCAAATCTCAGATATTGGCTCATTAAACTCAAAAGCCCTTTTCATGCAAGCCTGGCCTCACTCGGTCTGAACCAATAAGCCAGCTCACTCCCTCCCACTGCTTGAATACTGCGCACGACTATATGGTGATATTAGAAGTGTGCTAACAAATGTAGAGTTAAGGTTTCTTACCCCCCTGCAGGTTTAGTCTGGACATATGCTGGTTTATAAAAGTGCCAGTTAACGGTGCAGCTGCTTAATGATAAAGACTTCATGGAGGTTTAGTTTAGCAGAAAAATGTCCTGATTTAAGAGCAGATTTTTGCCTTGTTACATTGTTTTGTTGCAATTATGAAGGGTTAGCAGACAGAGGTCATACTGGCTTGCAGGCACACACACACAACTTCTACATTTAGCACACAGCGATCGACTACCGTATTTTCCGCACCATAAGGCGCCCTGGGTTAAAAGCCGCGCCTTCAATGAACGGCATATTTCAAAACTTTGTCCACCTATAAGCCGCCCGGCGTTATAAGCCGCATCTAACTGCGCTAAAGGAATGTCAAAAAAACAGTCAGATAGGTCAGTCAAACTTTAATAATATATTAAAAACCAGCGTTCTAACAACTCTGTTCACTCCCAAAATGTACGCAAATGTGCAATCACAAACATACGTATATCAACATGGACAGAGCTGCGTGAAAAAAGCCACCCGGCCTCTTCGCGTAAACTTAAACTTACCTTAACCACTCGCTCATCTTTTCTTCATCCATCCCTTCGAGTTAGCTTTTATGATGACGCCGGCTGGAAAGGTCTCTTTTGGCAAGGTCTTCCTTTTGAATATCACCATGGGTGGAAGTTTCTGGCCATTAGCATGGCAAGCTAGAACCACAGTGAAGGATGACTTCTCATTCCCTGTGGTGCGAATATTCACCGTACGTGCTCCCGTTGTATCCACAGTGCGGTTCACAGGAATATCAGTTGCTGTGAAATAGTAATCCGTGTGCGGATGGAGAGATTGCGTCTTTTCATGAACCGGATCCCTGACGCTTAGTAGGAGCCATTTTGTGGTCTTTACAGATGTAAACACACAAAGGAAATGAAACGTACGGTATATCCGCGCGCTTTTTCTTCTTCTACGCGGGCGGGTGGTTGCTTACAGTAGAAGAAGAAGCGCTTCCTGTTCTATGGGGGCGGGTGCTTACCTTGGCGGTTGCTTGCGTAGAAGAAGAAGCGCTTCCTGTTCTACCGGGAAAAAAGATGGCGGCTGTTTACCGAAGTTGCGAGATCGAAACTTTATGAAAATGAATCGTAATATTAATCCATATATAAAGCGCACCGGGTTATAAGGCGCACTGTCAGCTTTTGAGAAAATTTGTGGTTTTTAGGTGCGCCTTATAGTGCGGAAAATACGGTACATTTGTGTTCCTCTCAAGTGATGTTTCTCACGCCTCGCATTTAAAGGCCTACTGAAATGCGATTTTCTTATTCAAACGGGGATAGCAGGTCCATTCTATGTGTCATACTTGATCATTTCGCGATATTGCCATATTTTTGCTGAAAGGATTTAGTAGAGAACATCGACGATAAAGTTGGCAACTTTTGGTCGCCGATAAAAAAAAAGCCTTGCCTGTAGCGGAAGTAGCAGACGAGTAGCGTGACGTCACATGTTGTGGAGCTCCTCACATCTGCACATTGTTTACAATCATGGCCACCGGACCGAGAAAGCAACCATTTCTCCCTTAATTTGAGCGAGGATGAAAGATTTGTGGATGAGGAAAGTGAGAGTGAAGGACTAGAGGGCAGTGGGAGCCATTCAGATAGGGAAGATGCTGTGAGAGGCGGGTGGGACCTGATATTCAGCTGGGAATGACTAAAACAGTAAATAAACACAACTCTATAAGCCACAACACAACCAGGCTTATATTTAATATGCCACAAATTAATCCCGCATAACAAACACCTCCCCCCTCTCGCCAATACAACTCAAACACCTGCACAACACACTCAATCCCACAGCCCAAAGTACCCAAAGTTCATACAGCACATATCTTTCCCCAAAGTTACGTACGTGACATGCACATAGCGGCACGCACGTACGGGCAAGCGATCAAATGTTTGGAAGCGTACTCACGGTACCGCGTCTGCGCATCCAACTCAAAGTCCCCCCGGTAAGAGTCTCTGTTGTCCCAGTTCTCCACGGGCCAATGGTAAAGCTTGACTGTCATCTTCCGGGAATGTAAACAACGAAACACCGGCCGCGTTTGTATCGCTGCAGTCGGCCGCAATACACCGCTTCCCACCTACAGCTTTCTTCTTTGCTGTCTCCATTGTTCATTGAACAAATTGCAAAAGATCCACCAACACAGATGTCCAGAATACTGTGGAATTTTTGCGATGAAAACAGACGACTTAATAGCTGGCCACCATGCTGTCCCAAAATGTCCTCCACAATCCGCGACGTCACGCGCCGACGTCATCATACCGAGACGTTTTCAGCAGGATATTTCGCGCGGAATTTAAAATTGCACTTTAGTAAGCTAACCCGGCCGTATTGGCATGTGTTGCAATGTTAAGATTTCATCATTGATGTATAAACTATCAGACTGTAGTAGTGGCTTTCAGTAGGCCTTTAACTGCTAGTAGTCAGGGAAGGAAAAACAATGGCTGATGGGCTCATGTTTCCCCAGAAAGGCTTCTGAATAGGAGGGGGGGGGGTCAGATGTTTCCCATGCAGACAAGACCCCCACAGCTGGTGATGTAATGATGTGCAAGCCCCCTCGTCCCCCTTGGGGTGATTGTTGAAGACATTAATGACGGCAGTGCACAGATAAACACCTGAGCTTTCTATTATTGTTGTGAAACATTACATCATGGCAGGGGGAGGTGATGTCACTGGCCGGGACCCCTCCCTGATATCTGGCTTTGTCTGCCCTGCGTCTGTCTGGATGACATCATTCATATTCACTAGCTTTATTGTATTTGAAACATCATTGGATGGGAGGTGTTGTCCATAATGTGAGTGTAGTGAGTGGGAGGTGTTGTCCATAATGTGAGTGTAGTGGGTGGGAGGTGTTGTCCATAATGTGAGTGTAGTGAGTGGGAGGTGTTGTCCATAATGTGAGTGTAGTGGGTGGGAGGTGTTGTCCATAATGTGAGTGTAGTGGGTGGGAGGTGTTGTGAGTGTAGTGGGTGGGAGGTGTTGTGAGTGTAGTGGGTGGGAGGTGTTGTCCATAATGTGAGTGTAGTGGGTGGGAGGTGTTGTGAGTGTAGTAGGTGGGAGGTGTTGTCCATAATGTGAGTGTAGTGAGTGGGAGGTGTTGTCCATAATGTGAGTGTAGTGAGTGGGAGGTGTTGTGAGTGTAGTGGGTGGGAGGTGTTGTCCATAATGTGAGTGTAGTGAGTGGGAGGTGTTGTCCATAATGTGAGTGTAGTGAGTGGGAGGTGTTGTGAGTGTAGTGGGTGGGAGGTGTTGTCCATAATGTGAGTGTAGTGGGTGAGAGGTGTTGTGAGTGTAGTGGGTGGGAGGTGTTGTACATAATGTGCGTGTAATGGGTGGGAGGTGTTGTCCATAATGTGAGTGTAGTGAGTGGGAGGTGTTGTCCATAATGTGAGTGTAGTGGGTGGGAGGTGTTGTGAGTGTAGTGGGTGGGAGGTGTTGTCCATAATGTGAGTGTAGTGAGTGGGAGGTGTTGTCCATAATGTGAGTGTAGTGAGTGGGAGGTGTTGTCCATAATGTGAGTGTAGTGAGTGGGAGGTGTTGTCCATAATGTGAGTGTAGTGAGTGGGAGGTGTTGTCCATAATGTGAGTGTAGTGAGTGGGAGGTGTTGTCCATAATGTGAGTGTAGTGGGTGGGAGGTGTTGTCCATAATGTGAGTGTAGTGGGTGGGAGGTGTTGTGAGTGTAGTGGGTGGGAGGTGTTGTGAGTGTAGTGGGTGGGAGGTGTTGTCCATAATGTGAGTGTAGTGGGTGGGAGGTGTTGTGAGTGTAGTAGGTGGGAGGTGTTGTCCATAATGTGAGTGTAGTGAGTGGGAGGTGTTGTCCATAATGTGAGTGTAGTGAGTGGGAGGTGTTGTCCATAATGTGAGTGTAGTGAGTGGGAGGTGTTGTGAGTGTAGTGGGTGGGAGGTGTTGTCCATAATGTGAGTGTAGTGAGTGGGAGGTGTTGTCCATAATGTGAGTGTAGTGGGTGGGAGGTGTTGTGAGTGTAGTGGGTGGGAGGTGTTGTCCATAATGTGAGTGTAGTGGGTGGGAGGTGTTGTCCATAATGTGAGTGTAGTGGGTGGGAGGTGTTGTCCATAATGTGAGTGTAGTGAGTGGGAGGTGTTGTCCATAATGTGAGTGTAGTGAGTGGGAGGTGTTGTCCATAATGTGAGTGTAGTGAGTGGGAGGTGTTGTCCATAATGTGAGTGTAGTGGGTGGGAGGTGTTGTCCATAATGTGAGTGTAGTGGGTGGGAGGTGTTGTCCATAATGTGAGTGTAGTGGGTGGGAGGTGTTGTGAGTGTAGTAGGTGGGAGGTGTTGTCCATAATGTGAGTGTAGTGAGTGGGAGGTGTTGTCCATAATGTGAGTGTAGTGAGTGGGAGGTGTTGTCCATAATGTGAGTGTAGTGGGTGGGAGGTGTTGTCCATAATGTGAGTGTAGTGGATGGGAGGTGTTATCCAGAATGTGAGTGTAGTGGGTGGGAGGTGTTGTCCATAATGTGAGTGTAGTGAGTGGGAGGTGTTGTCCATAATGTGAGTGTAGTGAGTGGGAGGTGTTGTCCATAATGTGAGTGTAGTGAGTGGGAGGTGTTGTCCATAATGTGAGTGTAGTGAGTGGGAGGTGTTGTCCATAATGTGAGTGTAGTGAGTGGGAGGTGTTGTCCATAATGTGAGTGTAGTGAGTGGGAGGTGTTGTCCATAATGTGAGTGTAGTGAGTGGGAGGTGTTGTCCATAATGTGAGTGTAGTGGGTAGGAGGTGTTGTCCATAATGTGAGTGTAGTGGGTGGGAGGTGTTGTCCATAATGTGAGTGTAGTGAGTGGGAGGTGTTGTCCATAATGTGAGTGTAGTGAGTGGGAGGTTTGTCCATAATGTGAGTGTAGTGAGTGGGAGGTGTTGTCCATAATGTGAGTGTAGTGAGTGGGAGGTGTTGTCCATAATGTGAGTGTAGTGGGTGGGAGGTGTTGGCCATAATGTGAGTGTAGTGGGTGGGAGGTGTTGTCCATAATGTGAGTGTAGTGAGTGGGAGGTGTTGTCCATAATGTGAGTGTAGTGGGTGGGAGGTGTTGTCCATAATGTGAGTGTAGTGGGTGGGAGGTGTTGTCCATAATGTGAGTGTAGTGGGTGGGAGGTGTTGTCCATAATGTGAGTGTAGTGAGTGGGAGGTGTTGTCCATAATGTGAGTGTAGTGAGTGGGAGGTGTTGTCCATAATGTGAGTGTAGTGAGTGGGAGGTGTTGTCCATAATGTGAGTGTAGTGGGTGGGAGGTGTTGTCCATAATGTGAGTGTAGTGAGTGGGAGGTGTTGTCCATAATGTGAGTGTAGTGGGTGGGAGGTGTTGGCCATAATGTGAGTGTAGTGGGTGGGAGGTGTTGTCCATAATGTGAGTGTAGTGGGTGGGAGGTGTTGGCCATAATGTGAGTGTAGTGGGTGGGAGGTGTTGTCCATAATGTGAGTGTAGTGGGTGGGAGGTGTTGTCCATAATGTGAGTGTAGTGGGTGGGAGGTGTTGGCCATAATGTGAGTGTAGTGGGTGGGAGGTGTTGTCCATAATGTGAGTGTAGTGGGTGGGAGGTGTTGTCCATAATGTGAGTGTAGTGAGTGGGAGGTGTTGTCCATAATGTGAGTGTAGTGGGTGGGAGGTGTTGTCCATAATGTGAGTGTAGTGAGTGGGAGGTGTTGTCCATAATGTGAGTGTAGTGAGTGGGAGGTGTTGTCCATAATGTGAGTGTAGTGAGTGGGAGGTGTTGTCCATAATGTGAGTGTAGTGGGTGGGAGGTGTTGTCCATAATGTGAGTGTAGTGAGTGGGAGGTGTTGTCCATAATGTGAGTGTAGTGAGTGGGAGGTGTTGTCCATAATGTGAGTGTAGTGGGTGGGAGGTGTTGTCCATAATGTGAGTGTAGTGGGTGGGAGGTGTTGTCCATAATGTGAGTGTAGTGAGTGGGAGGTGTTGTCCATAATGTGAGTGTAGTGGGTGGGAGGTGTTGTCCATAATGTGAGTGTATTGGGTGGGAGGTGTTGTCCATAATGTGAGTGTAGTAGGTGGGAGGTGTTGTCCATAATGTGAGTGTAGTGAGTGGGAGGTGTTGTCCATAATGTGAGTGTAGTGAGTGGGAGGTGTTGTCCATAATGTGAGTGTAGTGAGTGGGAGGTGTTGTCCATAATGTGAGTGTAGTGAGTGGGAGGTGTTGTGAGTGTAGTGGGTGGGAGGTGTTGTCCATAATGTGAGTGTAGTGGGTGAGAGGTGTTGTGAGTGTAGTGGGTGAGAGGTGTTGTGAGTGTAGTGGGTGGGAGGTGTTGTACATAATGTGCGTGTAGTGGGTGGGAGGTGTTGTCCATAATGTGAGTGTAGTGAGTGGGAGGTGTTGTCCATAATGTGAGTGTAGTGAGTGGGAGGTGTTGTCCATAATGTGAGTGTAGTGAGTGGGAGGTGTTGTCCATAATGTGAGTGTAGTGAGTGGGAGGTGTTGTCCATAATGTGAGTGTAGTGAGTGGGAGGTGTTGTCCATAATGTGAGTGTAGTGAGTGGGAGGTGTTGTCCATAATGTGAGTGTAGTGAGTGGGAGGTGTTGTCCATAATGTGAGTGTAGTGAGTGGGAGGTGTTGTCCATAATGTGAGTGTAGTGGGTGGGAGGTGTTGTCCATAATGTGAGTGTAGTGGGTGGGAGGTGTTGTCCATAATGTGAGTGTAGTGGGTGGGAGGTGTTGTCCATAATGTGAGTGTAGTGGGTGGGAGGTGTTGTGAGTGTAGTGGGTGGGAGGTGTTGTCAATAATGGCTCGTAGTTTTCTCGTCTCTGACACCACCACCAGAGAGTCTAGCTCCACTCCCACCACCTTCCTGGCCTTCTACGTTTGACTTGTGATGACGTCATGTGGTGTTTGTTTCGAGAACAGAATGATGTGGAAACGGGCCAAGGAAGAATCCATTTAATTCTGGTGCTGATCCAGAATTGTATTATTTTTTTGTACTTGCTTTGACATTGAACTGAAAATGGTGTAGAATTTGGTGTTGAGCCAAACTGGGATTGTGTAGGTTCCTTCCATGGCGGTGTTGTTGTTTCTGAGGCTCTGATGATCCCTTTTTTTTTTTTTTTTTAAACCATTACTCCGCCCCTTCTTCACGTTGGCTGTTTCCGTCGCCACGGCAACCATCGGCTCCCAGCGGGTGTGCAAAGCAGAGTGGGAGGGGGCGGGGATGTGCTTGTGCTCAGCTCCGTTGTCATGGCGACACCAGCTGAGAGGCAGTGACAGAGTGACATCATTGTCAGCCTTTCCCCCCCCCACCCCCGGACCTCTTTTAGTGCCATCTTTTGACGGAGGGAAAAAAAAGAGAGTGAGCCACCCTTCGTTGTGTTGCCATGCCAACCGTCTCCAGTCTCTCTTTGCCATGCCATCTCTGTCTGGGGGCGTTGTAAGCCCTCCAGAGGAGCACACGGCCGCTGCCGGCAAGAAGGAGGTGCTTACAATACAATCTGCACCCCCCCCCCCCCCCCTCCTCCACCCATGACACACATACACACATGCATCCACCCCCACCCACACTGCCGCTTGCAAACAAACCGCTGGCTTCTTAGAGGATGCTCTTCTCTCTTAGCACTTCTCATGGTGCCTAAGCTCACGTTGGGCGCGGGAGGGGAGCAAGGCGGAGGAGAGGCGGATGTGCTATGCTGAGACATTTTCCCTCCTCATCCTCCCCGGCTTTTTTTTTTTTTTTTTTTGCTGCTGCTGTCGGCGGCAAGGAGCCGCTGCCTCATCTGGGATATTTGCTCACTCCTTTCCTTCTCGTCCTCTCGGCTTTCATTTTACCGACTGGAATTGCCATCTGGGTGTCGATCGGGAGGTCGGCGAATACTCCCTTGAGTGTCAAGCCGCCAAGGGACGGGAGAAAGCGGGCGGCGTGCAGAGCTGCGTCGAACACCATGTTAGATTATTGGGATATTTCTAGTCTTTCACCATGAAACCGTTGACCGCAGCAGACATCAATGGAGTGCCCAGCCAGCAAGACAAGACGCCGGTGAGTAGCAGCATCTTTCTGCTTACCACCCTCCCCTCGTCATGGTTTCAGGCGAGCCGGCCTCCTCCTGGACCTTCTCTCAGCCGGGTGGGTCAAGGACACGGCCCACCTTAGCACGGTTAGGCTCTGACGGGTGTCGTAGTACAAACGGACGCCATGTGCTCTCACTTCATTTGCGACCGCCTCGCTGGAAATAAAAGAAGCCGATAAGCAAAAAAACGATTGAAAAGAAATGTGTTCCGGAGGCACAGTAGAAGTCTCTTCATGTCCCTGAAGGTCTAAGGTTCAATCCCCCGGACTCCAAGGTCTTTTCTAGGCCAAAGCAAGTGTTGAAACGCACAACGTCTCGCCACAGATAAGACATAAACTTCCCAAAATCCAGCGAATATTAACTGTATCACAACATACACTACAGGCCAAAAGTTTGGGCACTCTTTACATTGTAGATTGTCACATCACAACTATGAATGAACACACGTGGAGTTAATAAGTCGCAGTTTTTTTCCATAGTTTGGCCGGGCTCAAGTGCAACTTGTATATGTTTTTTTCCTTCTTTGTGCGACTTATACTCAGGTGCGACTTATACTCAGGTGCGACTTATACTCAGGTGTGACTTATATATGTTTTTTTCCTTCTTTGTGCGACTTATACTCAGGTGCGACTTATACTCCAGTGTGACTTATATATGTTTTTTTCTTCTTCTTTGTGCGACTTATACTCCGGTGCGACTTATATGTTTTTTTTTTCTTCTTTGTGCGACTTATACTCCAGTGCGACTTATATATGTTTTTTCTCCTTCTTTGTGCGACTTATACTCCAGTGCGACTTATATATGTTTTTTTTTCTTCTTTGTGCGACTTATACTCCGGTGCGACTTATATATGTTTTTTTCCTTCTTTGTGCGACTTATACTCCAGTGCGACTTGTATGTGTTTTTTTCTTTCTTTGTGCGACTTATACTCCGGTGCGACTTATATATGTTTTTTTCCTTCTTTGTGCGACTTATACTCCAGTGCGACTTATATGTTTTTTTTCCTTCTTTGTGCGACTTATACTCCGGTGCGACTTATATATGTTTTTTTTTCTTCTTTGTGCGACTTATACTCCGGTGCGACTTATATATGTTTTTTTTTTTTTTTTTTTGTGCGACTTATACTCCGGTGCGACTTATATATGTTTTTTTTCCTTCTTTGTGCGACTTATACTCCAGTGCGACTTATATGTTTTTTTTTCTTCTTTGTGCGACTTATACTCCAGTGCGACTTATATATGTTTTTTCTCCTTCTTTGTGCGACTTATACTCCAGTGCGACTTATATATGTTTTTTTCCTTCTTTGTGCGACTTATACTCCAGTGCGACTTATATGTTTTTTTCCTTCTTTGTGCGACTTATACTCCAGTGCGACTTATATATGTTTTTTTCCTTCTTTGTGCGACTTATACTCCGGTGCGACTTATATATGTTTTTTTTCCCTTCTTTGTGCGACTTATACTCCGGTGCGACTTATATATGTTTTTTCCCTTCTTTGTGCGACTTATACTCCGGTGCGACTTATATATGTTTTTTTTCCTTCTTTGTGCGACTTATAATCCGGTGCGACTTATATATGTTTTTTTCCTTCTTTGTGCGACTTATACTCCAGTGCGACTTATGTATGTTTTTTTTTCTTCTTTGTGCGACTTATACTCCGGTGCGACTTATATATGTTTTTTCCCTTCTTTGTGCGACTTATACTCCAGTGCGACTTATATGTGTTTTTTTCTTTCTTTGTGCGACTTATACTCCAGTGCGACTTATATATGTTTTTTTCCTTCTTTGTGCGACTTATACTCCAGTGCGACTTATATATGTTTTTTTTCTTCTTTGTGCGACTTATACTCCGGTGCGACTTATATATGTTTTTTTTTCCTTCTTTGTGCGACTTATATATGTTTTTTTCCTTCTTTGTGCGACTTATACTCCGGTGCGACTTATATAGGTTTTTTTCCTTCTTTGTGCGACTTATACTCCGGTGCGACTTATATATGTTTTTTTTTCCTTCTTTGTGCGACTTATATATGTTTTTTTCCTTCTTTGTGCGACTTATACTCCGGTGCGACTTATATATGTTTTTTTTTCTTCTTTGTGCGACTTGTACTCCGGTGTGACTTATATATGTTTTTTTCCTTCTTTGTGCGACTTATACTCCAGTGCGACTTATATATGTTTTTTCCCTTCTTTGTGCGACTTATACTCCGGTGCGGCTTATATGTTTTTTTTTCCTTCTTTGTGCGACTTATACTCCAGTGCGACTTATATATGTTTTTCCTCCTTCTTTGTGCGACTTATACTCCAGTGCGACTTATATATGTTTTTTTCCTTCTTTGTGCGACTTATACTCCAGTGTGACTTATACTCCGAAAAATACGGTACTTAACAAAAAAAGGTGAAATAACTGAAAACATGTTTTATATTCTAGTTTCTTCAAAATAGCCTTCCTTCGCTCTGATTACTGCTTTGCACACTCTTGGCATTCTCTCCATGAGCTTAAAGAGGTAGTCAACTGAAATGGTTTTCACTTCACAGGTGCAAAAATGTCAATAGTCATGAAAATAAAGACCAAACTTTTGGCCTCTAGTGTACATTTTGGTATATAGATTATGTGTTCCGGAGGCACAGTAGAAGTCTCTTCATGTCCCTGAAGGTCTAAGGTTCAATCCCCCGGACTCCAAGGTCTTTTCTAGGCCAAAGCAAGTGTTGAAACGCACAACGTCTCGCCACAGATAAGACATAAACTTCCCAAAATCCAGCGAATATTAAGAACGAGAGCGGGGCGATACGTCTAAAAACTGTATCACAACATACACTACAGGCCAAAAGTTTGGGCACTCTTTACATTGTAGATTGTCACATGACAACTATGAATGAACACACGTGGAGTTAATAAGTCGCAGTTTTTTTCCATAGTTTGGCCGGGCTCAAGTGCAACTTGTATATGTTTTTTTCCTTCTTTGTGCGACTTATAATCAGGTGCGACTTATACTCAGGTGCGACTTATACTCCAGTGTGACTTATATATGTTTTTTTCCTTCTTTGTGCGACTTATACTCAGGTGCGACTTATACTCGGGTGCGACTTATACTCCAGTGTGACTTATATATGTTTTTTTCTTCTTCTTTGTGCGACTTATACTCCGGTGCGACTTATATGTTTTTTTTTCTTCTTTGTGCGACTTATACTCCAGTGCGACTTATATATGTTTTTTCTCCTTCTTTGTGCGACTTATACTCCAGTGCGACTTATATATGTTTTTTTCCTTCTTTGTGCGACTTATACTCCAGTGCGACTTATATATGTTTTTTTCCTTCTTTGTGCGACTTATACTCCAGTGCGACTTATATATGTTTTTTTTTTTTTTTTTTTTTTGTGCGACTTATACTCCGGTGCGACTTATATATGTTTTTTCCCTTCTTTGTGCGACTTATACTCCAGTGCGACTTATATGTTTTTTTCCTTCTTTGTGCGACTTATACTCCAGTGCGACTTATATATGTTTTTTTCCTTCTTTGTGCGACTTATACTCCAGTGCGACTTATATATGTTTTTTTCCTTCTTTGTGCGACTTATACTCCCGTGCGACTTATATGTTTTTTTTCCTTCTTTGTGCGACTTATACTCCAGTGCGACTTATATATGTTTTTTCTCCTTCTTTGTGCGACTTATACTCCAGTGCGACTTATATATGTTTTTTTCCTTCTTTGTGCGACTTATACTCCAGTGCGACTTATATATGTTTTTTCCCTTCTTTGTGCGACTTATACTCCGGTGCGACTTATGTATGTTTTTTCCCTTCTTTATGCGACTTATATATGTTTTTTCCCTTCTTTGTGCGACTTATACTCCGGTGCGACTTATATATGTTTTTTTTTCTTCTTTGTGCGACTTATACTCCGGTGTGGCTTATATGTGTTTTTTCCCTTCTTAGTGCGACTTATACTCCGGTGCGACTTATATAGGTTTTTTTCCTTCTTTGTGCGACTTATACTCCGGTGCGACTTATATATGTTTTTTTTTCCTTCTTTGTGCGACTTATATATGTTTTTTTCCTTCTTTGTGCGACTTATACTCCGGTGCGACTTATATATGTTTTTTTTTCTTCTTTGTGCGACTTGTACTCCGGTGTGACTTATATATGTTTTTTTCCTTCTTTGTGCGACTTATACTCCAGTGCGACTTATATATGTTTTTTCCCTTCTTTGTGCGACTTATACTCCGGTGCGGCTTCTATGTTTTTTTTTCCTTCTTTGTGCGACTTATACTCCAGTGCGACTTATATATGTTTTTTCTCCTTCTTTGTGCGACTTATACTCCAGTGCGACTTATATATGTTTTTTTCCTTCTTTGTGCGACTTATACTCCAGTGCGACTTATGTATGTTTTTTTCCTTCTTTGTGCGACTTATACTCCAGTGTGACTTATACTCCGAAAAATACGGTACTTAACAAAAAAAGGTGAAATAACTGAAAACATGTTTTATATTCTAGTTTCTTCAAAATAGCCTTCCTTCGCTCTGATTACTGCTTTGCACACTCTTGGCATTCTCTCCATGAGCTTAAAGAGGTAGTCAACTGAAATGGTTTTCACTTCACAGGTGCAAAAATGTCAATAGTCATGAAAATAAAGACCAAACTTTTGGCCTCTAGTGTACATTTTGGTATATAGATTATGTGTTCTGGAGGCACAGTAGAAGTCTCTTCATGTCCCTGAAGGTCTAAGGTTCATCCCCCAGACTCCAAGGTCTTTTCTAGGCCAAAGCAAGTGTTGAAACGCACAACGTGTCGCCACAGATAAGACATAAACTTCCCAAAATCCAGCGAATGTTAAGAACGAGAGCGGGGCGATACGTCTAAAAATTGTATCACAACATACACTACAGGCCAAAAGTTTGGGCACTCTTTACATTGTAGATTGTCACATCACAACTATGAATGTCACATCACAACTATGAATGAACACACGTGGAGTTAATAAGTCGCAGTTTTTTTCCATAGTTTGGCCGGGCTCAAGTGCAACTTGTATATGTTTTTTTCCTTCTTTGTGCGACTTATACTCAGGTGCGACTTATACTCAGGTGCGACTTATACTCAGGTGCGACTTATATATGTTTTTTTCCTTCTTTGTGCGACTTATACTCAGGTGCGACTTATACTCGGGTGCGACTTATACTCCAGTGTGACTTATATACGTTTTTTTCTTCTTCTTTGTGCGACTTATACTCCAGTGCGACTTATATATGTTTTTTCTCCTTCTTTGTGCGACTTATACTCCAGTGCGACTTATATATGTTTTTTTCCTTCTTTGTGCGACTTATACTCCAGTGCGACTTATATATGTTTTTTTCCTTCTTTGTGCGACTTATACTCCAGTGCGACTTATATATGTTTTTTTTTCTTCTTTGTGCGACTTGTACTCCGGTGTGACTTATATATGTTTTTTTCCTTCTTTGTGCGACTTATACTCCAGTGCGACTTATATATGTTTTTTCCCTTCTTTGTGCGACTTATACTCCGGTGCGGCTTATATATGTTTTTTTCCTTCTTTGTGCGACTTATACTCCAGTGCGACTTATATGTTTTTTTTCCTTCTTTGTGCGACTTATACTCCGGTGCGACTTATATATGTTTTTTTTTTTCTTCTTTGTGCGACTTATACTCCGGTGCGACTTATATATGTTTTTTTTTTCTTCTTTGTGCGACTTATACTCCGGTGCAACTTATATATGTTTTTTCCTTCTTTGTGCGACTTATACTCCAGTGCGACTTATATGTTTTTTTTCCTTCTTTGTGCGACTTATATATGTTTTTTCTCCTTCTTTGTGCGACTTATACTCCAGTGCGACTTATATATGTTTTTTCTCCTCCTTTGTGCGACTTATACTCCAGTGCGACTTATATATGTTTTTTCCCTTCTTTGTGCGACTTATACTCCAGTGCGACTTATATATGTTTTTTTCCTTCTTTGTGCGACTTATACTCCAGTGTGACTTATACTCCGAAAAATACGGTACTTAACAAAAAAAGGTGAAATAACTGAAAACATGTTTTATATTCTAGTTTCTTCAAAATAGCCTTCCTTCGCTCTGATTACTGCTTTGCACACTCTTGGCATTCTCTCCATGAGCTTAAAGAGGTAGTCAACTGAAATGGTTTTCACTTCACAGGTGCAAAAATGTCAATAGTCATGAAAATAAAGACCAAACTTTTGGCCTCTAGTGTACATTTTGGTATATAGATTATTATTGCTTATTTAATTAAGCCTACCAATAAATACAGTAATACAATTTCCAACTTGCCAAGGGTGCTATTTATCTGCGGAGAAGGTGTCTGGTAGCCAGGTAGGATGAGCGCAGCTAATAAGGTGGCACGATAAATGCAGTGGATTTAAAGTGAGTTTCAGTTTAGAGATGGCAGTCGCGTACAAGCGACACACACAAAGATGCTGAATTATTTTGATAACCCAATTTATGAGCTCAAGTGTTGGAGTTATTTTTATGAAGAGAAATCAATTTTTTGTGTTATATGTGGATTATTTTAACTCAATTTCTGTGTTTTCAAAACTATGTACCATTTTTGGGTTGTTTTTCAATTAATTTTAAGGTAAAAGGCTTTTTTTTTTAATTAAAAAGTTACTTTTTTCTTGAAGGAAATGTTATTATGGATTAATCTAATTAACATTTACAATCACACATCTTATGTTCATGACAATTTATGAGCATGCTACTATGACCATACACTCTTGTAAAATAATGTCTCTAACATATGTTGCTTTTGATATATTTGGATGGAAATCAAACCAAATTAAAGCTGCAAGCAGCGATGGACGGGACCGACTTTGACGGCACATAAAATCCAAACCGGAGCAGTAATTAAAACTCTTTCGTCAACTTTTAATCAGAAGGGTTCAATCTCTCTCTTGAAGCCGACACGACAAACGCGCTCAGAGGAGATAATGTTTGAAAAAAGATGACCGTTTTTTACAAAACTTTAGTTTTGAAGGGGGAATTGCAAACTTCCTGTTGATTTTTGCTGGGGGTTGTCAATATATAAAATGTAGGTCTAAGTGAGACCTACATAGAGGTTTTTGTTTCATGTCTCTAAGACATTCCTACTGGAAGTTACAGACAGTTGTGTCTGTGTTTTCTTCCTAGGAGCAGTTTTGTCTGTGTTTTCTTCCTAGGGGGCGCTAGAGCGCAATTTTGAGTTTTGGGGTTGTTTTTTTTTATTAGATCGCAATTTTTGCCAGTCCTGATGTGTGTGTTCAGTTTGGTGAGTTTTCAAGCATGTTAAGCGGGTCAAATTATAGCTCAAAGAGGCAAAAGTGACTGTTTTTACAAAACTTTTGTTTTGAAGGGGGAATTGCAAACTTCCTGTTGATTTTTGCTGAAGGATGTTAGTGTATGAAATCTAGGTCTAAGTGAGACCTACATAGAGGTTTTTGTTTCATGTCTCTTTGACATTCCTACTGGAAGTTACAGGCAGTTTTGTCTGTGTTTTCTTCATAGGGGGCGCTAGAGCGCAATTTTGAGTTTTGGGGCTAGGTTTTTTTGATTAGATCGCAAATTTTGCCAGTCCTGATGTGTGTGTCAAATATGGTGAGTTTTGAAGCATGTTAAGGAGATCAAATTACAGCTCAAAGAGGCGGCGGAATAATAATAATTAAAGCTGCAAGCAGCATTGGTCGGGCCCGCATATTTGGCAGGTGCTAGTCCTAAGTGTCCCAATACTTTTGTTCAGTTTTCGTCATAAGTGTCCCAATACTTTTGTCTACTTTTAGTCCGAATTGTCCCAATACTTTTGTGTAGTGTACCTACCTTGTCTGCATTGTGTGGGCACGTTGGTGCTTCCTGCTTTTAAGCAGCCTTCTTGAAAAAACAGCAGCATCAGCGCAGCGGCTCTTTGAAGGGTCAGAAAATCAAAACCGGAGCCGGTATTAAAACTCTTTCGATAACTTTTAATCAAAAGGGTTCAATCTCTCTCCTGTGTTAGTTTGAAGCCGAAACAACAAACACGCTCAGAGGAGATAATGTTTGAAGAAAGGTGACCGGTTTTTACAAAAATGTTGTGTTGAAGGGGGAATAGCAAGCTTCTTGTAGATTTTTGCTGGGGGTTGTCAATTTATGAAATGTAGGTCTAAGTGAGACCTACGGAGAGGATTTTGTTTCATGTCTCTCCGACCTTCCCAGTGGGAGTTACAGGCAGTTTTGTAATTTTTTTTCTTCCGAGGAGCAGTTAAACTCCGCCCACGTCCTTCGATTGGACAGTCAGAGGCCAGGTCTTTCTGGTTGAACAACATTTATTCAGCAATGGTCACAGGTGAAAATGACAATCGCAAGCAGCTGGATGAGCCTTGATCAATAATTTTAAGCTCCTCTTATAATCCACGCCTGCAGGAGACCACCTTCACGGACAAACCAGTCCTCACAAAGGTGGGGTTGAGTCCAAGGAATAATAGTCCAGGTGGTTTGGCACAACAAGGCATCTTAGTGGGGCCATCGCAACTTGTGTACCGTATTTACCGGACCATAGGGAACACTGGATTATAAGGCGCACTGCCGATAAATGGGCTATTTTTGAGCTTTTTTCATATATAAGGCGCACTGGATTATAAGGCGCGTTAAAGGAGTCTTTGGTCAAAATGTTTTACACATCATCTTCAACTCACTTTCTGACAGTCTCTTCAGGATGCACCGTTTCTTATTTACTTAAGACAGCGTCTTCTCCCCGTCATCTTTGTTGTAGCGGTGTAGCGTGCAAGGACGGGAGTGGAAGAAGTGTCAAAAGATGGCGCTAACTGTTTTAATGACATTCATACTTCAATCAATAACGGAGCAGCATCTCATCAGCCGGAAATGTGTCCCGTGAAAGACCATCCGACCGGAACTCTCTAATACCTAAAGTTCCTTGGGTGAATAATGTAAAGTCACTACACCGGTATGTTTTAGTGCTTTCATGGTGAGTTTACTGACAGATATAAGTAAGAACTTTACACTACTTTATATTAGAAATGGCAACAGTGGAGGATGAATGTCACATAAGAAGATAGAGAAAAAGACTACGGTGTCGGCACGGACTACAAAAGCGGACGCGCGCAATTTTTCAGGACTTATGCAGATCCAAATACAGATCAGCAGGTACCAGAAGGTGAGATAAGTTGCTTTTGCATAATATTGTGAAACAAAACACCAGATAATATGTCTTCCCTTATACACACACCATAATAATACTCCTATGTTGAAGCACATCAAGTGGTGTGGCTTCATAGCTTACCAAAGTCCGACTAAAACATTTTGATATATTTTTGAGCGCCGTGTGTAATGTTCTATATTTTTAATGGAACATATAAACTATTGGTGTTGTTTACTTGAGTCATATTGCAGTCTACACGTAAGCTCAAATAAACTTATTCCGTACATTAGGCGCACCGGGTTATAAGGCGCGTTATCGAGTTTTGAAGCAAAAAATACGATTTTAAGTGCGCCTTATAGTCCGGAAAATACACAAAGAAGTGTTTTATGTTTAGAAAAACATCACAATATGACTCCTTTAATGCGCCCTATAATCTGGTGCGCCTTTTGTATGAAAAAAGACCTGACTAGACCCGCTCATCGGCAGTGCGCCTTATAATCCGGTGCGCTTTATATATGAAAATAGACCTGACTAGACCCGCTCATCGGCAGTGCGCCTTATAATCCGGTGCGCCTTATATATGAAAATAGACCTGACTAGACCCGCTCATCGGCAGTGCGCCTTATAATCCGGTGCGCCTTATATATGAAAATAGACCTGACTAGACCCGCTTATCGGCAGTGCGCCTTATATATGAAAATAGACCTGGCTAGACCCGCTCATCGGCAGTGCGCCTTATAATCCGGTGCGCCTTATATATGAAAATAGACCTGGCTAGACCCGCTCATCGGCAGTGCGCCTTATAATCCGGTGCGCCTTATATATGAAAATAGACCTGGCGAGACCCGCTCATCGGCAGTGCGCCTTATAATCCGGTGCGCCTTATATATGAAAATAGACCTGACTAGACCCGCTCATCGGCAGTGCGCCTTATAATCCGGTGCGCCTTATATATGAAAATAGACCTGACTAGACCCGTTTATCGGCAGTGCGCCTTATATTCCGGTGCGCCTTATATATGAAAATAGACCTGGCTAGACCCGCTCATCGGCAGTGCGCCTTATATTCCGGTGCGCCTTATATATGAAAATAGACCTGGCTAGACCCGCTCATCGGCAGTGCGCCTTATAATCCGGTGCGCTTTATAGTCCAGAAACTACGGTAAACTCAGTGTTAAATGTTGAATGAAGAAAAATGTGTTTTATTATTCAACAAATTAACATTTGTTACCACATGAACACCCAAAGGTACCGAAAATGGATACATTTGCGTACTCCTAGCAGTTTCATGTCTTCCTTTGAGCGATATTTCCCACATCTACTTTGTTTTGAGCAATCAAGAAGATTTCAGTTGTTTTTATCCTTCTTTGTGGGGACATTGTTGATTGTCATGTCATGTTCGGATGTACATTGTGGACGCCGTCTTTGCTCCGCAGTAAGTCTTTGCTGTCGTCCAGCATTCTGTTTTTGTTTACTTTTGTAGCCAGTTCAGTTTTAGTTTGGTTCTGCTGACTTATTTTGAGTTTTAGTTCTTGTCTTGCGCTCCTATTTTGGTGGCTTTTCCTCTATTTTTGGTGTTTTCCTGTAGCAGTTTCATGTCTTCCTTTTGAGCGATATTTCCCGCATCTACTTTGTTTTGAGCAATCAAGAAGATTTCAGTTGTTTTTATCCTTCTTTGTGGGGACATTGTTGATTGTCATGTCATGTTCGGATGTATTTTGTGGACGCCGTCTTTGCTCCGCAGTAAGTCTTTGCTGTCGTCCAGCATTCTGTTTTTGTTTACTTTGTAGCCAGTTCAGTTTTAGTTTAGTTCTGCATAGCCTTCCCTAAGCTTCAATGCCTTTTCTTAAGGGCACTCACCTTTTGTTTATTTTTGGTTGAAGTATTAGATACCTTTTTACCTGCACACTGCCTCCCGCTGTTTTCAACATCTACAAAGCAATTACCGTATTTTTCGGACTATAAGTCAGTTTTTTTCCCAGTGCGATTTATATACAGTATGTTTTTTTTCCTTCTTTCTTATGCATATTCGGCAGGTGTGACTTATACTCCGGTGCGACTTCTACTCCGAAAAATACGGTAGCTACCTGCTGCCACCTACTGATATGGAAGAGTATTACACGGTTACTCTGCCCAGCTCTAGACAGCAACAACAACACATCATTTGCAGACTATAATTACTGCTTTGCAAAAAAAAATATATTTAACCCAAATAGGTGAAATTAGATCATCTCCCACGGCACACCAGACTGTATCTCACGCCACACTAGTGTGCCGCGGCACAGTGGTTGAAAAACACTGCTCTAGACATAACCTTGTTCATGTCACTTACAGATCCCGTGATTGACAGCATGGTAGGTCCTGCTATAAACACAATGCCCTATGGCCTGGAAAATACGGTGATGATTTCACTGGCTGCCCCCGTGATGTACCGTGTAGTGACAATAGTTTGTCACAGTAAGAGCAGTTTTTGGTTGTTTGACTTGTGAAGGACGTTTCAGAGCTTGAAAAGAAGCGTAAAGGCCGCAGTGGTGCTGTCCGTGGTGCTGGACACATTTCCAGCATGCACCGTGCTCTTCAAGGGACTGATCTGCCGTCAGTGCCCCTTGCACCAGTCAGAAGCCCAGCCCACACACACACACACACACACACACACGCACACACACGCACGCGTACCCAGGCAGGGCCGTAAATCAACCTAGAGAGGGACAAGTGGCGCCAATTGTCGCACTCATAACTGACAACAAATCACGGTAATGTGGCCATGATAGTCATGGATGTGTCATCGTCCGTGTCGCACACTGTGTGTGTTTGAAAGGCTTTATGGAGCCACAAAAATGTCTCGTATACATACGCGCTTGTGTTTAATCATCTCAAGTGAATTTTACTGCACTTTTTTTTGCCTATTAATACAAGACGCGACAAACGGGGGTTTCCATGCACGCCGTATGCTGATGCAAACTACCGTATTTTCCGCACTATTAGCCGCACCTAAAAACCACAAATTTACTCAAAAGCTGACAGTGGGCCTTATAACCCGGTGCGCTTTATATATGGATTAATATTAAGATTCATTTTCATAAAGTTTCGGTCTCGCAACTACGGTAAACAGCCGCCATCTTTTTTCCCCGTAGAAGAGGAAGTGCTTCTTCTTCTACGCAAGCAACCGCCAAGGTAAGCACCCGCCCCCATAGAACAGGAAGCGCTTCTTCTTCTACTGTAAGCAACCACCCGCCCGCGTAGAAGAAGAAGAAGCGCGCGGATATTACGTTTCATTTCCTTTGTGTGTTTACATCTGTAAAGACCACAAAATGGCTCCTACTAAGCGACAGGTTTCCGGTTCATGAAAAGACGCAATCTCTCCATCCGCACACGGACTACTATTTCACAGCAACTGCCTAAAGACTTTCAAGAAAAGCTGGCTACTTTCCGTGCATATTGTAAAAACAAGATAGCTGAAAAAAAGATCCGGCCAGAGAACATTATCAACATGGACGAGGTTCCACTGACTTTTGATATTCCTGTGAACCGCACTGTGGATACAACGGGAGCACGTACGGTGAATATTCGCACCACAGGGAATGAGAAGTCATCCTTCACTGTGGTTCTAGCTTGCCATGCTAATGGCCAGAAACTTCCACCCATGGTGATATTCAAAAGGAAGACCTTGCCAAAAGAGACCTTTCCAGCCGGCGTCATCATAAAAGCTAACTCGAAGGGATGGATGAAGAAAAGATGAGCGAGTGGTTAAGGGAAGTTTACGCGAAGAGGCCGGGTGGCTTTTTTCACGCAGCTCCGTCCATGTTGATATACGACTCCATGCGCGCCCACATCACGCTGGTTTTTAATATATTATTAAAGTTTGACTGACCTATCTGACTGTTTTTTTGACATTCCTTTAGCGCAGTTAGATGCGGCTTACAACACGGGGCGGCTTATAGGTGGACAAAGTTTTGAAATATGCCGTTCATTGAAGGCGCGGCTTATAACCCAGGGCGCCTTATGGTGCGGAAAATACGGTACACAAAAGGGCTAACAATACCAAGACCTTAAAGGCCTACTGAAATGCGATTTTCTTATTCAAACGGGGATAGCAGGTCCATTCTATGTGTCATACTTGATCATTTCGCGATATTGCCATATTTTTGCTGAAAGGATTTAGTAGAGAACATCGACGATAAAGTTCGCAACTTTTGGTCGCTGATATAAAAAAAAAGCCTTGCCTGTAGCGGAAGTAGCAGACGAGTAGCGTGACGTCACAGGTTGTGGAGCTCCTCACATCCGCACATTGTTTACAATCATGGCCACCGGCAGCGAGAGCCATTCGGACCGAGAAAGCGACCATTTCCCCATTAATTTGAGCGAGGATGAAAGATTTGTGGATGAGGAAAGTGAGAGTGAAGGACTAGAGGGCAGTGGGAGCCATTCAGAGGCGGGTGGGACCTGATATTCAGCTGGGAATGACTAAAACAGTAAATAAACACAAGACATATATATACTCTATTAGCCACAACACAACCAGGCTTATATTTAATATGCCACAAATTAATCCCGCATAACAAACACCTCCCGTCCATATAACCCGCCAATACAACTCAAACACCTGCACAACACACTCAATCCCACAGCCCAAAGTACCGTTCACCTCCCCAAAGTTCATACAGCACATATCTTTCCCCAAAGTCCCCAATGTGACATGCACATAGCGGCACGCACGGGCAACTGTTTGGAAGCGTACTCACGGTACCGTGTCTGCGTATCCATTTCAAAGTCCTCCTGGTAAGAGTCTCTGTTGTCCCAGTTCTCCACAGGCCAATGGTAAAGCTTGTCTGTCATCTTCCGGGAATGTAAACAATGAAACACCGGCTGTGTTTGTGTCGCTGCAGTCGGCCGCAATACACCGCTTCCCACCTACAGCTTTCTTCTTTGCTGTCTCCATTGTTCATTGAACAAATTGCAAAAGATTCACCAACACAGATGTCCAGAATACTGTGGAATTTTGCGATGAAAACAGACGACTTAATAGCTGGCCACCGTGCTGTCCCAAAATGTCCTCCACAATCCGCGACGTCACGCGCTGACGTCATCATACCGAGACGTTTTCAGCAGGATATTTCGCGCGGAATTTAAAATTGCACTTTAGTAAGCTAACCCGGCCGTATTGGCATGTGTTGCAATGTTAAGATTTCATCATTGATATATAAACTATCAGATTGTAGTAGTGGCTTTCAGTAGGCCTTTAAGAGCCATGATGTGCCTCTTTTGATGACTTCATCTAGCTCTCAGTGCCTGAAACAGTGATGTATTTGAATCCCTCCCTCCATTTACCACCGCTTGATTTCAGGCTTGAGCTGTTGTGAAGTCAAGAAGCAAAGCCTTTCAAATTAAATATTCAGCTGGACAGTCGATGTGGTATTCAGGGTGAAAAGGTTGTGGTTCCCACGGAATTACATTTTAAGAATATTTGGGTTTCCTGGCTCTTCCATTCAAAAAGGTTCCCAACCCCTGCCTTAAAGGGGAACATTATCAGCAGACCTATGTAAGCGTCAATATATACCGTATTTTCCGCACCATAAGGCGCCCTGGGTTATAAGCCGCGCCTTCAATGAACGGCATATTTCAAAACTTTGTCCACCTATAAGCCGCCCCGTGTTGTAAGCCGCATCTAACTGCGCTAAAGGAATGTCAAAAAAAACAGTCAAATAGGTCAGTCAAACTTTAATAATATATTAAAAACCAGCGTGATGTGGGCGCGCATGGAGTCGTATATCAACATGGACGGAGCTGCGTGAAAAAAGCCACCCGGCCTCTTCGCGTAAACTTAAACTTACCTTAACCACTCGCTCATCTTTTCTTCATCCATCCCTTCGAGTTAGCTTTTATGATGACGCCGGCTGGAAAGGTCTCTTTTGGCAAGGTCTTCCTTTTGAATATCACCATGGGTGGAAGTTTCTGGCCATTAGCATGGCAAGCTAGAACCACAGTGAAGGATGACTTCTCATTCCCTGTGGTGCGAATATTCACCGTACGTGCTCCCGTTGTATCCACAGTGCGGTTCACAGGAATATCAGTTGCTGTGAAATAGTAATCCGTGTGCGGATGGAGAGATTGCGTCTTTTCATGAACCGGATCCCTGTCGTTTAGTAGGAGCCATTTTGTGGTCTTTACAGATGTAAACACACAAAGGAAATGAAACGTACGTAATATCCGCGCTCTTTTTCTTCTTCTACGCGGGCGGGTGGTTGCTTACAGTAGAAGAAGAAGCGCTTCCTGTTCTATGGGGGCGGGTGCTTACCTTGGCGGTTGCTTGCGTAGAAGAAGAAGCGCTTCCTGTTCTACCGGGAAAAAAGATGGCGGCTGTTTACCGTAGTTACGAGACCGAAACTTTATGAAAATGAATCTTAATATTTATCCATATATAAAGCGCACCGGGTTATAAGGCGCACTGTCAGCTTTTGAGAAAATGTGTGGTTTTTAGGTGCGCCTTATAGTGCGGAAAATATGGTAACTTGATGTTGCAGAAAAAAGACCATATCTTTTTTTAACCGATTTCCGAACTCTAAATGGGTGAATTTTGGCGAATGAAACGCCTTTCTATTATTCGCTCTCGGAGCGATCGGGAAGCAATCCGCCATTTTCTCAAACACCGAGTCAAATCAGCTCTGTTATTTTCCGTTTTTTTCGACTGTTTTCCGTACCTTGGAGACATCATGCCTCGTCGGTGTGTTGTCGGAGGGTGTAACAACACCAACAGGGACGGATTCAAGTTGCACCAGTGGCCCAAAGATGCCAAAGTGGCAAGAAATTGGACGTTTGTTCCGCACACTTGCACACGCCATTTGCGTTCCAACTTTCTACATGATAATTTATGAGCTCTGGTTTCTTCTGTAAACCATGGGGTGCGCCTTTTAGGGGCCCTTTTTTTGTTTTAGCGGTGCTATACTATCAATGGTTTTGCGCAGGGCATTGTCAAAGTTGTTAGTTAGGTTATCAATAGAGCCGACATAATTTGGGAATGGTGCCATTACCGAAGGCAGTAGGCCAGCAAGAGTCATCGTTGTGGCAGCATTAATGTTGCGGCTGCTATAGCAGTTATTATCATTATTATTAGTTTGTTGACAATGAGTCAGAACTTCGAATTTTATAAGGTAATGATCGGACATTACTTTAGTATACGGGAGTACCATAACTTTGGAGGTGGTGACACCCCTGACCAGCACTAGATCTGTCGTATTGCCGTTGCGATGCGTAGGTTCATTTATTATTTGTGTAAGACCACAGCTATCAATTATAGTCTGGAGCGCCACGCACTGAGGGTCCGATGGGGTATTCATATGGATATTAAAGTCCCCCATTATGATTATATTGTCTGCGTGCGTCACTAGATCAGCAACGAACTCTGAGAATTCATTGATAAAGTCCGAGTAGGGCCCTGGGGGGCGGTAGATAACAGCCATATCGAGAGGCAGCGGTGCGACAGACCTCATAGTAAGCACCTCAAACGATTTGTATTTATTATTTAGGTTAGGGGTAAGGTTAAAGTTGTCATTGTATATTAGTGCAACCCCCCCACCCCTTTTAAGGGGACGGGCAATATGCGCATTCGTATAGTTAGGAGGAGATGCCTCATTTAGCGCAAAAAATTCGTCTGGTTTGAGCCAGGTTTCGCTAAGACCAATGACGTTAAGATTGTTGTCTCTAATGACCTCATTAACTAATAACGTTTTGGGAGACAATGATCTTATGTTTAAAAAGCCCATATTATAAGTATTGGGCTGTTTTGACGAGTTTTTGTTTAAATTATCCGTAGTAGAAATATTAATAATGTTGCGTTTATTATACGTAGTGCACTTTAAATAGTTTCGACCATATCTAGGAATTGATACGACGGGAATTTTCAGATTGTTTGCTTGATGCTGCGATCGACTGAACGCATCATGATTTGCCACCTCAGTAGAATGCATATCTACCCCGGACACATTCACAACAGAAAACACATTATGTGAGTTGTGTGTTATTCTAAGAAAATTGCTATGCGTACAGGAATTATCCAGCCTGGTGCTGGCTAGTTCTAGCTTAACTGACTCCTCACCCGGACTAGCAGGCTCTGTAATTGCCTGTGACCGGGCTTGCTCTAGTGTAGTTAGTCAAATGTGACTTAAACAGTAGTCTATGTTCTTAGACAGGATGATGGCGCCTTCCTGGTTAGGGTGAAGGCGCCATCTAATCGTTGGTTAGAAGGCGATCGCCGAATTTGTCCTCGCTTTCTCCCGTGTCGCTGGCTGTCGTGTCGTTTTCGTCGGTTTCGCTTGCATACGGTTCAAACCGATATGGCTCAATAGCTTCAGTTTCTTCTTCAATTTGGTTTTCGCTACCTGCCTCCACACTACAACCATCCGTTTCAATACATGCGTAATCTGTTGAATCCGAGTCTGAATCCGAGCTAATGTCGCTATAGCTTGCTGTTCTTTCCGCCATGTTTGTTTGTGTTGGCTTCACTATGTGACGTCACAGGAAAATGGACGGGTGTATATAACGATGGTTAAAATCAGGCACTTTGAAGCTTTTTTTTAGGGATATTGCGTGATGGGTAAAATTTTGAAAAAAACTTCGAAAAATATAATAAGCCACTGGGAACTGATTTTTAATGGTTTTAACCATTCTGAAATTGTGATAATGTTCCCCTTTAAAATGTGTGCCACGTCAT
>NC_084563.2:4949598-4962098 GCF_033978685.3 Nerophis lumbriciformis | reverse complement strand
TTATGCCACCGAAGATGATCAAGAGAAGAATATCGACCCTAGCTTCCCTGGCCTGCTGACATCAACTCCAAAACTGGACAGATCAGCTTTCGGGAAAAGAGCGCGGATGAGGGTATGTCTACAGAATATATTAATTGATGAAAATTGGGCTGTCTGCACTCTCAAAGTGCATGTTGTTGCCAAATGTATTTCATATGCTGTAAACCTAGTTCATAGTTGTTAGTTTCCTTTAATGCCAAACAAACACATACCAATCGTCGCATGGAGCTGGAGGGGGCGTGGCTTCCAGCCCCGGCTGAAAATCGGGAGATTTTCGGGAGAATATTTGTCCCGGGAGGTTTTCGGGAGAGGCGCTGAATTTCGGGAGTCTCCCGGAAAATTCGGGAGGGTTGGCAAGTATGCCGTCAGGTGCCAGAAGGTTCCCACATGGTGCACTGGCAGAGAGTGGACACGGGAGGTGGGGTCAGGCCGTGGTTATGGTCTGAAATAGGAGGAGGCTACTTTATGGGCTCGCAGCCTCTAAATGTCACTTTTGCTCCACAGACAAATTGTGCAGAAAAAATATGGCCCATAAAAAAAAAAAAAAAAGTGTCATAAAGGAGAGCCGTGCATGTGCGGAGAAAATATGGCGAGACGTTCCAGGCGTGTGTGGTGGGGACCAGGTATCTACACGTTAGACGGCGCTTCATCTTTTATGGGCCAGCTTCAACAACTTCTAACCATTCTTTTAAGCCTCGCTTTCTTTCAGGATGAAAACACGTCGTGACATTGCTGGTTTTACGAGCATGTTCGGCAGCGCACACACACGGAGTACTTACAAGCAGACACAGTGTGTAGACAGAAAAAGGGAGAACGGACGCATTTTGGCGTAAAAAGTAAAGATAAAGGTGAAGTTATGACACTGAAACACCCTCGGCTAACATCCATCCACAGTGTTTTAGCTACTTCTAAATCACTAATCCTTGTCTCCGTGGCGACAAGTAAAGTAAGTTTCTTACAAGTAGCATTATCACTGCAGGACGAGGAATAGCTAAACATGCTAAATGTAAACAAACACCATCTACACCTGACATCCACTGTAATGATACCAAGTATAGGCACGTATCTAGTCGATATTTTTTAGCATCACATCTCCTTTTGTTTTTTTTTAACTCATATTATGTTTATAGTCAGGAAATATGTCCTTGGACTCATGAGGACTTTGAATATGATCCTGTAACGAATTAGTATCGGATTGATACCTAAATGTGTGGTATCATCCAAAACTAATGTAAAGTATGAAAGAAGAGAAGAATAAGTGATTATTACATTTGAACAGAAGTGTAGATAGAACATGTTAAATATTAACAGTAAATGAACAAGTAGATTAATACTATTTTTTTTACAGCTTGTCCTTTATTAATGTTGACAAAATAATAGAATAAATGACACAATATGTTACTGCATAGACTAATTAGGAGTCTTTGTTTGTTTACTTACTACTAAAGGACAAGTTGTCTAGTATGTTCACTATTTTATTTAAGGACTAAATGACAATAATAAACATATGTTTCATGTACAATAAAAATTTTTGTTAAAAAAAAAACCCAATAATGCCATTTTTTTGCGGTCCCTTTTATTTAGAAAAGTACCGAAATCATTTTGGTACCGGTATCGGGACAACACTAGTTTAATGCATACTTGCCAACCTTGAGACCTCCAATTTCGGGAGGTGGGGGGTGGGGGGTGGGTGCGGGGGGCGTGGTTAAGAGGGGAGGAGTATATTTACAGTTAGAATTCACCAAGTCAAGTATTTCATATATATATATATATATATATATATATATATATATATATATATATATATATATATATATATATATATATATATATATATGTATGTGTGGGAAAAAAATCACAAGACTATTTCATCTCTACAGGCCTGTTTCATGAGGGGGTTCCCTCAATCATCAGGAGATTTTAATGGGAGCATTCACATACCATGGTTTATATAGGGCACAGAGTGGGTGGGTACAGGCTGGCCTAGGGGCGTGGTGATTGGCTCATGTGTTACCTAGGAGGTGTTTCCGTCTATGGCGGCATGTTGTTACAATTTCGCTGCGCTTGTTGAGGGATGACAGGTCTGGGCGGTAAATAATAAACAGTTTCTCTTTCAAGCATAGGTTGCATCTTTTATTACCACTATTGTAAGGTGTGCTGGATGCAAGAATTTGCCATGTTATTGAATATTCAACATTATTGTCTTTGAGGTCCCAAATGTGTTTGCTGAGTTCTGTGGTATTCCGCAGGTTTTGGTTCCTGAAAGAAGCCTTGTGATTGTTCCATCTGGTCTTAAACTCTCCCTCGGTTAATCCTACATATGTGTCGGATGTGTTAATGTCCTTGCGTGTTACCTTAGATTGGTAGACAACTGATGTTTGTAAGCACCCCCCGTTGAGAGGGCAATCAGGTTTCTTGCGGCAGTTGCATCCTTTGTTGGTTTTGGGGTCGCTCTGTCCGGGGGCCGACGGCTCATTTGCAATTGTTTTGTTGTGGTTTGAGATGATTTGTCGTATATTGTTCATACAGCTGTAGCTCAATTTAATGTTGTTCTTGTTGAATACTTTTCTTAGGCTGTTGCCTTTGGGAAAGTGTTTGTCAATCAGAGTGAGGAATTTGTGGCCAATGTTAGTTGAGACGTTTTTGCTGTATGGGGGGTTGTACCAGATGATGTTGTTTCGTTTTCTGTTCTTTTTTGGTTGGTTTCCAGGCGTGGGTTCATAGGTGAGGGTGAAATTGTATCCGCTTTTCATCAAGGATTTTTTTCCCACACATACATATATTGCGCTCTACTACGGTATCGAGCACTATTTTTTGGATAACCTTATATATATATATATATATATATATATATATATATATATATATATATATATATATATATATATATATATATATATATAAATAAAAGAAATACTTGAATTTCAGTGTTCATTTATCTACACATATACACACACATAACACTCATCTACTCATTGTTTTTTTTTTTTTTTTTTTTTTTTGTGTCCTGTCCAGCTTCTCAGGCAAATCATATAGTACTACTACTCATTGTTGAGTTAAGGGTTGAATTGTCCATCCTTGTTCTATTCTCTGTCACTATCTTTCTAACCATGCTGAACACCCTCTCTGATGATGCATTGCTGTGTGGCACGCACAAAAGTGCTTTCATCAAATGCACTAGATGGCAGTATTGTCCTGTTTAAGAGTGTCACAACATTGCTGTTTAGACGGACTGCTTTACTGTAGACGTTCTTTATATTGTGGGAAAGTGGACTCAGGTCCGCATGGAGCTGGAGGGGGGCGTGGCCTCCTGCTCCGCTTGAATTTCGGGAGATTTTCGGGAGAAAATTTGTCCCGGGAGGTTTTCGGGAGAGGCGCTGAATTTCGGGAGTCTCCCGGAAAATCCGGGAGGGTTGGCAAGTATGGTTTAATGTATCATGAGATTTCCTGTTCAAATCAAGCCAATAATGACATTTTCTTTGTTGTCCCCTTTATTTTGAAAAGTACCAAAACATTGGCATGGGGACAACCCTGGAATAGAGTTGCAGGCATCTCCCCCCCCCCCCGAGGCCTATCATTATTACTATTAGAGAGAGACATAATTGTGTTTAGGATGCATTCCAAACTAAACGGAGAGAAGGGTAATTATAGGTGTGCTCGGCGGGGGTCGCAGCGTCCAAAAGAAGGGGGTTGTTTCATTGTTTGTTTATTTTTAGCAAAGCTTGACAACTCTATGGAAGAGATGTCGGTGTTGGGCTGGTAGAAGCCTTTCCCGTTCCGGCTCAGGGAGGGTCAGAGTTCAAGCAACAGGACCCAGGGGCCTCAGAAATGAGCTGGCTACTGAGCGTAAAGTAAATGGTCAATGAGTTATACCTGTATCGCGCTTTTCTACCTTCAAGGTACTCAAAGCACTATTTCCACATTCACCCATTCACACACACATTCACACACTGATGCCATGCAAGGCCCTAACCACGACCCATCAGGAGCAAGGGTGAAGTGTCTTGCTCAAGGACACAAAGGACGTGACGAGGTTGGTAGAAGGTGGGGATCAAACTAGGAACCCTCAGGTGGCTGGCACGGCCGTTCTCCCAACTGCTCCACGCCGTCCCCAAGTGCACCCAACGTTCACAGAAGAAGAAGATGGTCAGAACTGATCGTGGTTGGGATGGTACAAGGGACCGGTCCAAATTAGATCTGGAATAGACTAAGACTATGATCCATTCGGATTCTTTTGTCAAATCAGATCTTTTTAGTGACCGTTCACATGACGAAAAAAAAGTGATTTCTAATGTGAATGCAATCTGACTTGATGTCCTGGTATCGCACAAGAACTGATCGTGGTTGGGATGGTACGAGGGACCGGTTCAAATTAGATCTGGAATAGACTAAGGCTATGATCCATTCGGATTCTTTTGTCGAATCAGATCTTTTTAGTGACCGTTCACATGACAGAAAAAGTGATTTCTAATGTGAATGCAATCTGACTTGATGTCCTGGTATCGCACAAGAACTGATCGTGGTTGGGATGGTACGAAGGACCGGTTAAAATTAGATCTGGAATAGACTAAGGCTATGATCCATTCGGATTCTTTTGTGGAATCAGATCTTTTTAGTGACCGTTCACATGACAGAAAAAGTGATTTCTAATGTGAATGCGATCTGACTTGATGTCCTGGTATCGCACACACTGCAGTGTTTACAGAAGTAAACATGGTCAGAACTGATCGTGGTTGGGATGGTACGAAGGACCGGTTCAAATTAGATCTGGAATAGACTAAGGTTACGATCCATTCGGATTTTGTTTGTCAAATCAGATCTTTTTAGTGACCGTTCACATGACAGAAAAGTGATTTCTAATGTGAATGCGATCTGACTTGATGTCCTGGTATCACACAAGAACTGATCGTGGTTGGGATGGTACGAAGGACCGGTTAAAATTAGATCTGGAATAGACTAAGGCTATGATCCATTCGGATTCTTTTGTCGAATCAGATCTTTTTAGTGACCGTTCACATGACACAAAAAGTGATTTCTTATGTGAATGCAATCTGACTTGATGTCCTGGTAACGCACAAGAACTGATCGTGGTTGGGATGGTACGAAGGACCGGTCCAAATTAGATCTGGAATAGACTAAGGCTATGATCCATTCGGATTCTTTTGTCAAATCAGATCTTTTTAGTGACCGTTCACATGACAACAAAAGTGATTTCTAATGTGAATGTGATCTGACTTGATGTCCTGGTATCGCACAAGAACTGATCGTGGTTGGGATGGTACGAGGGACCGGTCCAAATTAGATCTGGAATAGACTAAGACTATGATCCACTCGGATTCTTGTGTCGAATCAGATCTTTTTAGTGACCGTTCACATGACAAGAAAAGTGATTTCTAATGTGAATGCAATCTGACTTGATGTCTTGGTATCGCACACACTGCAGTGTTTACAGAAGTAAACATGGTCAGAACTGATCGTGGTTGGGATGGTACGAGGGACCGGTCCAAATTAGATCTGGAATAGACTAAGGCTATGATCCATTCGGATTTTTTTGTCAAATCAGATCTTTTTAGTGACCGTTCACATGACAACAAAAGTGATTTCTAATGTGGATGAAATCTGACTTGATGTCCTGGTATCGCACAAGAACTGATCGTGGTTGGGATGGTACGAGGGACCGGTCCAAATTAGATCCGGAATAGACTAAGGCTATGATCCATTCAGATTCTTTTGTGGAATCAGATCTTTTTAGTGACCGTTCACATGACAAGAAAAGTGATTTCTAATGTGAATGCAATCTGACTTGATGTCTTGGTATCGCACACACTGCAGTGTTTACAGAAGTAAACATGGTCAGAACTGATCGTGGTTGGGATTGTACGAGGGACCGGTCCAAAATAGATCTGGAATAGACTAAGGTTACGATCCATTTGGATTTTGTTTGTCAAATCAGATCTTTTTAGTGACCGTTCACATGACAAGAAAAGTGATTTCTAATGTGAATGCAATCTGACTTGATGTCCTGGTATCGCACAAGAACTGATCCTGGTTGGGATGGTACGAGGGACCGGCCCAAATTATACCTGGAAAAGACTAAGGCTATGATCCATTCGGATTCTTTTGTCGAATCAGATCTTTTTAGTGACCGTTCACATGACAAAAAAAGTGATTTCTTATGTGAATGCAATCTGACTTGATGTCCTGGTATCGCACACACTGCAGTGTTTACAGAAGTAAACATGGTCAGAACTGATCGTGGTTGGGATGGTACGAGGGACCGGTCCAAATTAGATCTGGAATAGACTAAGGCTATGATCCATTCTGATTCTTTTGTCGAATCAGATCTTTTTAGTGACCGTTCACATGACAACAAAAGTGATTTCTAATGTGAATGTGATCTGACTTGATGTCCTGGTATCGCACAAGAACTGATCGTGGTTGGGATGGTACGAGGGACCGGTCCAAATTAGATCTGGAATAGACTAAGACTATGATCCATTCGGATTCTTGTGTCGAATCAGATCTTTTTAGTGACCGTTCACATGACAAGAAAAGTGATTTCTAATGTGAATGCAATCTGACTTGATGTCTTGGTATCGCACACACTGCAGTGTTTACAGAAGTAAACATGGTCAGAACTGATCGTGGTTGGGATGGTACGAGGGACCGGTCCAAATTAGATCTGGAATAGACTAAGGCTATGATCCATTCGGATTTTTTTGTCAAATCAGATCTTTTTAGTGACCGTTCACATGACAACAAAAGTGATTTCTAATGTGGATGAAATCTGACTTGATGTCCTGGTATCGCACAAGAACTGATCGTGGTTGGGATGGTACGAGGGACCGGTCCAAATTAGATCCGGAATAGACTAAGGCTATGATCCATTCAGATTCTTTTGTGGAATCAGATCTTTTTAGTGACCGTTCACATGACAAGAAAAGTGATTTCTAATGTGAATGCAATCTGACTTGATGTCTTGGTATCGCACACACTGCAGTGTTTACAGAAGTAAACATGGTCAGAACTGATCGTGGTTGGGATTGTACGAGGGACCGGTCCAAAATAGATCTGGAATAGACTAAGGTTACGATCCATTTGGATTTTGTTTGTCAAATCAGATCTTTTTAGTGACCGTTCACATGACAAGAAAAGTGATTTCTAATGTGAATGCAATCTGACTTGATGTCCTGGTATCGCACAAGAACTGATCCTGGTTGGGATGGTACGAGGGACCGGCCCAAATTATACCTGGAAAAGACTAAGGCTATGATCCATTCGGATTCTTTTGTCGAATCAGATCTTTTTAGTGACCGTTCACATGACAAAAAAAGTGATTTCTTATGTGAATGCAATCTGACTTGATGTCCTGGTATCGCACACACTGCAGTGTTTACAGAAGTAAACATGGTCAGAACTGATCGTGGTTGGGATGGTACGAGGGACCGGTCCAAATAAGATCTGGAATAGACTAAGACTATGATCCATTCGGATTCTTGTGTCGAATCAGATCTTTTTAGTGACCGTTCACATGACAGAAAAAGTGATTTCTAATGTGAATGCGATCCGACTTGATGTCCTGGTATCGCACACACTGCAGTGTTTGCAGAAGTAAACATGGTCAGAACTGATCGTGGTTGGGATGGTACGAAGGACCGGTTCAAATTAGATCTGGAATAGACTAAGGCTATGATCCATTCAGATTCTTTTGTCGAATCAGATCTTTTTAGTGACCGTTCACATGACAAGAAAAGTGATTTCTAATGTGAATGCAATCTGACTTGATGTCCTGGTAACGCACAAGAACTGATCGTGGTTGGGATGGTACGAGGAACCGGTCCAAATTAGATCTGGAATAGACTAAGGCTATGATCTATTTGGATTCTTTTGTCGAATCAGATCTTTTTAGTGACCGTTCACATGACAAGAAAAGTGATTTCTAATGTGAATGCAATCTGACTTGATGTCCTGGTAACGCACAAGAACTGATCGTGGTTGGGATGGTACGAGGAACCGGTCCAAATTAGATCTGGAATAGACTAAGGCTATGATCCATTCGGATTCTTTTGTGGAATCAGATCTTTTTAGTGACCGTTCACATGACACAAAAAGTGATTTCTAATGTGAATGCAATCTGACTTGATGTCCTGGTATCGCACAAACTGCAGTGTTTAGAGAAGTAAACATGGTCAGAACTGATCGTGGTTGGGATGGTACGAGGAACCGGTTCAAATTAGATCTGGAATAGACTAAGGCTATGATCCATTCGGATTCTTTTGTCAAATCAGATCTTTTTAGTGACCGTTCACATGACAAAAAAAGTGATTTCTAATGTGGATGCGATCTGACTTGATGTCCTGGTATCGCACAAGAACTGATCGTGGTTGGGATGGTACGAAGGACCGGTTCAAATTAGATCTGGAATAGACTAAGGCTATGATCCATTCGGATTCTTTTGTCAAATCAGATCTTTTTAGTGACCGTTCACATGACAAAAAAAGTGATTTCTAATGTGGATGCGATCTGACTTGATGTCCTGGTATCGCACAAGAACTGATCGTGGTTGGGATGGTACGAAGGACCGGTTCAAATTAGATCCGGAATAGACTAAGGCTATGATCCATTCGGATTCTTTTGTCAAATCAGATCTTTTTAGTGACCGTTCACATGACGAAAAAAAAGTGATTTCTAATGTGAATGCAATCTGACTTGATGTCCTGGTATCGCACACAATGCAGTGTTTACAGAAGTAAACATGGTCAGAACTGATCATGGTTGGGATGGTACGAGGGACCGGTCCAAATAAGATCTGGAATAGACTAAGGCTATGATCCATTCGGATTCTTTTGTCGAATCAGATCTTTTTAGTGACCGTTCACATGACGAAAAAAAAGTGATTTCTAATGTGAATGCAATCTGACTTGATGTCCTGGTATCGCACACAATGCAGTGTTTACAGAAGTAAACATGGTCAGAACTGATTGTGGTTGGGATGGTACGAGGGACCGGTCCAAATAAGATCTGGAATAGACTAAGGCTATGATCCATTCGGATTCTTGTGTCGAATCAGATCTTTTTAGTGACCGTTCACATGACAAAAAAAGTGATTTCTAATGTGAATGCAATCTGACTTGATGTCCTGGTATCGCACAAGAACTGATCGTGGTTGGGATGGTACGAGGGACCGGTCCAAATTAGATCTGGAATAGACTAAGGCTATGATCCATTCTGATTCTTTTGTCGAATCAGATCTTTTTAGTGACCGTTCACATGACAACAAAAGTGATTTCTAATGTGAATGTGATCTGACTTGATGTCTTGGTATCGCACACACTGCAGTGTTTACAGAAGTAAACATGGTCAGAACTGATCGTGGTTGGGATGGTATGAAGGACCGGTTCAAATTAGAACTGGAATAGACTAAGACTATGATCCATTCTGATTCTTTTGTCAAATCAGATCTTTTTAGTGACCGTTCACATGACAACAAAAGTGATTTCTAATGTGAATGCAATCTGACTTGATGTCCTGGTATCGCACAAGAACTGATCGTGGTTGGGATGGTACGAGGGACCGGTTCAAATTAGATCTGGAATAGACTAAGGCTATGATCCATTCGGATTATTTTGTCAAATCAGATCTTTTTAGTGACCGTTCACATGACAAATAAAGTGATTTCTAATGTGAATGCAATCTGACTTGATGTCCTGGTATCGCACACAATGCAGTGTTTACAGAAGTAAACATGGTCAGAACTGATCGTGGTTGGGATGGTACAAAGGACCGGTTCAAATTAGATCTGGAATAGACTAAGGCTATGATCCATTCGGATTCTTTTGTCAAATCAGATCTTTTTAGTGACCGTTCACATGACAAGAAAAGTGATTTCTAATGTGAATGCAATCTGACTTGATGTCCTGGTATCGCACACAATGCAGTGTTTACAGAAGTAAACATGGTCAGAACTGATCGTGGTTGGGATGGTACAAAGGATCGGTTCAAATTAGATCTGGAATAGACTAAGGCTATGATCCATTCGGATTCTTTTGTCGAATCAGATCTTTTTAGTGACCGTTCACATGACAGAAAAAGTGATTTCTAATGTGAATGCAATCTGACTTGATGTCCTGGTATCGCACAAGAACTGATCGTGGTTGGGATGGTACGAGGGACCGGTTCAAATTAGATCTGGAATAGACTAAGGCTATGATCCATTCGGATTCTTTTGTGGAATCAGATCTTTTTAGTGACCGTTCACATGACACAAAAAGTGATTTCTAATGTGAATGCAATCTGACTTGATGTCCTGGTATCGCACAAGAACTGATCGTGGTTGGGATGGTACGAGGGACCGGTTCAAATTAGATCTGGAATAGACTAAGGCTATGATCCATTCGGATTCTTTTGTCGAATCAGATCTTTTTAGTGACCGTTCACATGACGAAAAAAAAGTGATTTCTAATGTGAATGCAATCTGACTTGATGTCCTGGTATCGCACAAACTGCAGTGTTTACAGAAGTAAACATGGTCAGAACTGATTGTGGTTGGGATGGTACGAAGGACCGGTTAAAATTATACCTGGAATAGACTAAGGCTATGATCCATTCGGATTCTTGTGTCGAATCAGATCTTTTTAGTGACCGTTCACATGACAGAAAAAGTGATTTCTAATGTGAATGCGATCTGACTTGATGTCCTGGTATCGCACACACTGCAGTGTTTGCAGAAGTAAACATGGTCAGAACTGATCGTGGTTGGGATGGTACGAGGGACCGGTCCAAATAAGATCTGGAATAGACTAAGACTATGATCCATTCGGATTCTTGTGTCGAATCAGATCTTTTTAGTGACCGTTCACATGACAAGAAAAGTGATTTCTAATGTGAATGCAATCTGACTTGATGTCCTGGTATCGCACACACTGCAGTGTTTACAGAAGTAAACATCGCTTCAACTCTAGTCCGCAACTTCAAGGGTTTTGTGCGATCTTTTCTGAACCGAACTAGATTACGAAGGAAGGGGACAAGTATTTTGGCAGTTTTACGGGATATTCTGCTTGGATGTCTGCTGGAAGAGCAAGTCTGTGGGCAGGAGTGGTAAAACTTTCACGTGAGTTCCTAAAACATTTTATTTTCACCTGTTTTTTGCTCCATTGTCAGCTACTTATTTTGTAACCGTCCATTTCGGCGAATAATGACGATGTTCTGGTCGGATGAATGCGATATATATGCGACGCATCGCATATATATCGGATTAATATCCGGAAACGAAAGAGGCCTGGGTCGGATATGAAAAATGTGGGGGGAAAAAATCGGAATTGACCTGCAGTGTGAACGAGGTCTTCGTTACAAGTACTCACCGGTACCAATACTGCCAAAAAGTGCCGCGTCGGCATGGTAAACGTCCCTATATTGAAGTGATTCTATGGCGTACCACTAGATGGAGCCTGCGACCACCACGGTTTGAGAAGAAGAAGAGTCTGATAAGACCGCCCACATAAGAGAGGGTCAGGGAGTGAAACACAATCCATGCATTATTTGGGCCAAAAATAGACATTTTAATTTAAGTGTAGAAAAAAATCACTTTTATACACAGTTTATAGGAGTTCACAAAACGTTTAGTTTCATTTTGTCAGAACCTTAGCGAGAAAAGTCCAGTTTTTCTCATTAAATACCAATTTTTTTTGCGGATTTTCCCCCCTGTTAGAATAGAAAACTAAATATATAGTAAATAATAATAATATTGTGTAACTGTCAAACATTCTGCCTGTACAAAAATATGAATATTAATGTTTTTTATTATTGTTGTAATTTTTCCAAATTAATTAAATCATTAATTGATTAACTGTTTTATTTTTATTTTGAGAGATTCTAATATTTTAGATCAGGGGTGTGATTTCAACGAACATATATGCATATATATATATATATATATATATATATATATATATATATATATATATATATATACAGTATATACACTTATATATATATATACACACATATGTGTGTGTGTAAATATACACACATTTATGTGTGTGTTTGTATATATATATATACACATGTATGTGTGTATATATACACATACTTGTGTGTATGCAGACACTTGTGTGTGTGTATGTATGTATATATATATACACATATTTGTATGTATATATACACACGTGTGTATATATATATACACATTTATGTGTGTGTATATACAGCATATATATACAGTATACACACATATGTGTGTATACTGTATATATGCTGTATATACACATATACACACAAACGTATATATATATATTTCCACACATATATGTGTGTGTACATATGTATATATATATATACACACATATATGTGTGTATATATACACATCCTTGTGTGTATGTATACACACTTGTATGTGTGTATATATACACATTTATGTGTGTATTTATGTATATATATATATACACATATTTGTATGTATATA
>NC_084563.2:4937098-4947098 GCF_033978685.3 Nerophis lumbriciformis | reverse complement strand
CACATAACACTCATCTACTCATTGTTGAGTTAAGGGTTGAATTGTCCATCCTTGTTCTATTTTCTGTCACTATTTCAGAACACACACATTATACAAATATACATTATAAAATCAATAAGAAAACGGGAGCTCTAATTTGGGAGTCTGAATTAGGATCAGAAGTTCCTATATACCGTATTGTCCGCACTATAAGGCGCACCTAAAAACCACAAATTTTCTCAAAAGCTGACAGTGCGCCTTATAATCCGGTGCGCTTTATATATGGATTAATATTAAGATTCATTTTCATAAAGTTTCGGTCTCGCAACTACGGTAAACAGCCGCCATCTTTTTTCCCCGTAGAAGAGGAAGTGCTTCTTCTTCTACGCAAGCAACCGCCAAGGTAAGCACCCGCCCCCATAGAACAGGAAGCGCTTCTTCTTCTACTGTAAGCAACCACCCGCCCGCGTAGAAGAAGAAGAAGCGCGCGGATACTACGTTTCATTTCCTTTGTGTGTTTACATCTGTAAAGACCACAAAATGGCGACAGGTTTCCGGTTCATGAAAAGACGCAATCTCTCCATCCGCACACGGACTACTATTTCACAGCAACTGCCTAAAGACTTTCAAGAAAAGCTGGCTACTTTCCGTGCATATTGTAAAAACAAGATAGCTGAAAAAAAGATCCGGCCAGAGAACATTATCAACATGGACGAGGTTCCACTGACTTTTGATATTCCTGTGAACCGCACTGTGGATACAACGGGAGCACGTGCGGTGAATATTCGCACCACAGGGAATGAGAAGTCATCCTTCACTGTGGTTCTAGCTTGCCATGCTAATGGCCAGAAACTTCCACCCATGGTGATATTCAAAAGGAAGACCTTGCCAAAAGAGACCTTTCCAGCCGGCGTCATCATAAAAGCTAACTCGAAGGGATGGATGAAGAAAAGATGAGCGAGTGGTTAAGGTAAGTTTAAGTTTACGCGAAGAGGCCGGGTGGCTTTTTTCACGCAGCTCTGTCCATGTTGATATACGACTCCATGCGCGCCCACATCACGCTGGTTTTTAATATATTATTAAAGTTTGACTGACCTATCTGACTGTTTTTTTGACATTCCTTTAGCGCAGTTAGATGCGGCTTACAACACGGGGCGGCTTATAGGTGGACAAAGTTTTGAAATATGCCGTTCATTGAAGGCGCGGCTTATAACCCAGGGCGCCTTATGGTGCGGAAAATACGGTAAACATTGCGCACTCACGTCGCCATTTTGTATTGATTACTGCAGCTGTGCACTGGATTCATTCACAAATACAAACTACAACTCACAAACACTTTAGAGTTAGGCTCCACCATCAGAATGTGTACTTAAACTTATAAAGATCACATGGATATTATTCAGTGAGTTGATTCACCAAAACTAACCTGTTATACAGGAGGAAAAAGCACACGGGACGTTTCAACTGTTCACAGACTGGTCGCGCTCATCAGAATGACAAGACACTTCCGGTCTGCAGGTGATAGCATTCAATTGGGAAGAAACGCCCTACTGCCCCCTACTGACCAATGTGAATACTGATAAACGTGTAATGACAGCTCCAAAAACGAATTCAAACCACAAAATAAAATAAATAAATCAACACAAAAATGTGACACATTATGGGTGGGTCACATATGCATGTACAGTAGATGGCAGTATTGTCCTGTTTAAAAGTGTCACAACATTGCTGTTTACGGCAGACAAACTGCTTTACGGTAGACGCTGTAGTTGTGTGTTGTCAACACGTCACTCAGGTCCGCACGGAGCTGGAGGGGGCGTGGCCTCCAGCTCCGCCTGAATTTCGGGAGTTTTTCGGGAGAAAATTTGTCCCGGGAGGTTTTCGGGAGAGGCGCTGAATTTCGGGAGAATCCGGGAGGGTTGGCAAGTATGTATATATTATATACAAATATATCAGTATATATCATATACTGCAGTGTTTTTCAACATTTTCTGAGCCGAGGCACATTTTATTCATTGAAAAAATGCGGAGGCACACCACCAGCAGAAATCACTAAAAAACTAAACTCAGTTGACAGTAAAAAGTTGTTTTTGCAATTGTTGGATATGACTTTAAAGCATAACCAAGCATGCATCAATATAGCTCTTGTCTCAAAGTAGGTGTACTGTCACCACCTGTCACATCACACCCTGACTTATTCGGACTTTTTTTTGCTGTTTTCCTGTGTGTAGTGTTTTACTTCTATTTGGGTGGCTTTTCCTGTTTTTGGTATTTTCCTGTAGCAAATATTTGAGCGATGTTTCCCGCCTCGACTTTGTTTTTAGCGATCAAGAATATTTCAGTTGTTTTTATCTTTCTTTGTGTAGACATTGTTGATTGTCATGTCATGTTCGGATGTACATTGTGGACGCCGTCTTTGCTCCGCAGTAAGTCTTTGCTGTCGTCCAGCATTCTGTTTTTGTTTACTTTGTAGCCAGTTCAGTTTTAGTTTCATTCTGCATAGAATGAAACTAATAGTATTTGACGGCGTGGCGCAGTGGAAGAATGGCCGTGCGCGACCCGAGGGTCCCCGGTTCAATCCCCACCTAGTACCAACCTCGTCATGTCCGTTGTGTCCTGAGCAAGACACTTCACCCTTGCTCCTGATGGGTGCTGGTTAGCGCCTTGCATGGCAGCTCCCTCCATCAGTGTGTGAATGTGTGTGTGAATGGGTAAATGTGGAAGTAGTGTCAAAGCGCTTTGAGTACCTTGAAGGTAGAAAAGCGCTATACAAGTACAACCCATTTATTTATCATTTAATTGTGGAACTTTGAAGAATGTCCAATGGGAATTTCCAAACAATTTGGGAATTTTTTTTAGAAGATGGTAAAAAACTTGAATGGTCTGAATGAGTTGAAATGGTTGGGGTTGCCATTTTTCAAATCGGCCGGGAATGTTGTATTAGTAAACATGTTGAATCGAGAAATGGTATTATGGGATTCCTGGAATTTCGGGAAAACTGGGAATTTTTATTGTTAAAAATAGAACTTTGTTTTTAGTCCTGATTAAGAGGAATGTTTTGGTTGGAGTTGGAATTGTTTTAATCGGTCAAGAAATGTTGAAGTAGTAACATGTTGAATTGAGAAATGGAAGTTTTGACGGTAGAACGGTTGAAGTGGGTTGAAAAATGTGGGAGGAGTAGTCGACCGAAAAAAGGGTGAAAAGAGGGCTTTGGAAAACCATAAATTGTGGAAAATCATGGATTTTTTTTTAACTTGGAAAAATTGTAGTTTAAATTTCCAGGATGGTGGAATGTGTTGAAGGTAGAATGGTTTGAATCGGTTGAAAAATGCGGAAATGGCGGAAGTTAGAAAAAGGGCCAATTAATTCTGAATGGGAAAAATGTCCTGGAAAAGCTGGAATTTGGGGAAATGCCGGACATTTTTGGAATTTGTCAAGGGAAAGCCTGTGATTCCCGAATAGGCTGAACAGTTTGAAGTTGGAACAGTTTGAATCAGATGAAAAATGTGGGAATTGTGGAACTTTGAAGAATGTCCCATTGATTTCAATGGGAATTTCCAAACAATTCGGGAATTTCAGGAAAAGCGGGAATTTTTTTGAAAATTGAAAAAAAAAACTTGAATGGTTTGAATGAGTTGAAATGGTTGGTGTTGGAATTTTTCAAATCGGTCGAGAAATGTTGAAGTATGTTGAATTGAGAGATGGTATTACGGAATTTGTGGAATTTTGGGAAAATGGTAAACAACTTGAATGGTCTGAATGAGTTGAAATGGTTGGGGTTGACATTTTTAAAATCGGTCGGGGAATGTTGTAGTAGTAACATGTTGAATTGAGAAATGGTATTATGGGATTCCTAAAATTTCGAGAAAACCGGGAATTTTTCTAGTTCAAAAAACTACGTTTTTTGTCCTGATTAAGAGGAATGTTTTGACGGCGGAACGGTTGAAGTGGGTTGAAAAATGTGGAAGGAGTAGTCGCCAGAAAAAAGGGTGGAAATAGGGCTTTGAAAACCCATAAATTCTGGGAAATCCTGGAATTTTTTTTAACTTAAAAAAATGTTAGTTTAAATTTCCAGGATGGTGGAATGTGTTGAAGGTGGAATGGTTTGAATCGGTTGAAAAATGTGGGAATTGTGGAACTTTGAAGAATGTCCCATTGATTTCAATGGGAATTTCCAAACAATTTGGAAATTTCGGGAAAAGCGGGAATTTTTTTTAGAAGATGGTAAAAAACTTGAATGGTCTGAATGAGTTGAAATGGTTGGGGTTGACATTTTTAAAATCGGTCGGGGAATGTTGTAGTAGTAACATGTTGAATCGAGAAATGGTATTATGGGATTCCTGGAATTTCGGGAAAACTGGGAATTTTTATTGTTAAAAATAGAACTTTGTTTTTAGTCCTGATTAAGAGGAATGTTTTGGTTGGAGTTGGAATTGTTTTAATCGGTCAAGAAATGTTGAAGTAGTAACATGTTGAATTGAGAAATGGAAGTTTTGACGGTAGAACGGTTGAAGTGGGTTGAAAAATGTGGGAGGAGTAGTCGACCGAAAAAAGGGTGAAAAGAGGGCTTTGGAAAACCATAAATTGTGGAAAATCATGGATTTTTTTTTAACTTGGAAAAATTGTAGTTTAAATTTCCAGGATGGTGGAATGTGTTGAAGGTAGAATGGTTTGAATCGGTTGAAAAATGCGGAAATGGCGGAAGTTAGAAAAAGGGCCAATTAATTCTGAATGGGAAAAATGTCCTGGAAAAGCTGGAATTTGGGGAAATGCCGGACATTTTTGGAATTTGTCAAGGGAAAGCCTGTGATTCCCGAATAGGCTGAACAGTTTGAAGTTGGAACAGTTTGAATCAGATGAAAAATGTGGGAATTGTGGAACTTTGAAGAATGTCCCATTGATTTCAATGGGAATTTCCAAACAATTCGGGAATTTCAGGAAAAGCGGGAATTTTTTTGAAAATTGAAAAAAAAAACTTTGAATGAGTTGAAATGGTTGGTGTTGGAATTGTTCAAATCGGTCGAGAAATGTTGAAGTAGTAACATGTTGAATTGAGAGATGGTATTACGGAATTTGTGGAATTTTGGGAAAACTGGGAATTTTTGGGAAAATGGTAAACAACTTGAATGGTCTGAATGAGTTGAAATGGTTGGGGTTGACATTTTTAAAATCGGTCGGGGAATGTTGTAGTAGTAACATGTTGAATTGAGAAAGGGTATTATGGGATTCCTAAAATTTCGAGAAAACCGGGAATTTTTCTAGTTCAAAAAACAACTACGTTTTTTTGTCCTGATTAAGAGGAATGTTTTGACGGCGGAACGGTTGAAGTGGGTTGAAAAATGTGGGAGGAGTAGTCTCCAGAAAAAAAGGGTGGAAATAGGGCTTTGAAAACCCATAAATTCTGGGAAATCCTGGAATTTTTTTGAACTTAAAAAAATGTTAGTTTAAATTTCCAGGATGGTGGAATGTGTTGAAGGTGGAATGGTTTGAATCGGTTGAAAAATGTGGGACGGCGTGGCGCGTGGGAAGAATGGCCGTGTGCGACCCGAGGGTACATATATGGGTAACACTTTAGTATGGGGAACATATTCTAAGCAACAAAGACTTAATTTAGAGTTATTTGGTTAGAGTTAGGGTTATAATAAGGCCAATGCGGAATAAGGCATTAATAAGTACTTAATAATGACTCATTAAGAGTCAATATGTTACTAATTTGCATGTTAATAAGCAACTCATTAATGGTGAATATGTGTTCCCCTTACTAAAGTGTTACCCATATATGTTATATTTTATATTGCTACTTTAGTCTACTTTATACCTGTGTTATCCTTTCCATCCTTACACTTTCCATCCTTTGTAACTGAGCTACTGTGTGGAACAATTTCCCTTGTGGATCAATAAAGTTATTTCGATACTTTTCGGTGCTTTTCTAAATAAAGGGCACCTCCAAAAAATTTCATTATTGTCTTTATTTGAACAAAAAAATGTTAGTGTACATGAAACATATGTTTATTATTGTCATTTAGTCCTTAAATAAAATAGTGAACATACTAGACAACTTGTCTTTTAGTAGTAAGTAAACAAACAAAGACTCCTAATTAGTCTATGCAGTAACATATTGTGTCATTTATACACCTATTATTTTGTACACATTATAAAGGACAAACTGTAAAAAAATATCATTAATCCACTTGTTCATTTACTGTTAATATCTGCTTCAACATGTTCTATCTACACTTCTGTTCAAATGTAATAATCACTTATTCTTCTCTTCTTTGATACTTGACATTAGTTTTGGATGATACCACACATTTAGGTATCGATCCGATACCAAGTAGATACATGTTCATACATTCTCATGTGTCCAGGGACATATTTACTGACTTTATGAACATAATATGAATTACAAAAATCTAAAGATGTTGTGATGCCAAAAAATATCGACGTAATCATGGTAGTATCGACTAGATACGTGCCTGTACTTGATATCATTACAGTGGATGTCAGGTGTAGATCCACAAATGGTGTTTGTTTACATTTAGAGGCCGGTGAGCTATGGTGTGTAGTGAAGCATGTTTAGCTATTCCTCGTCCTGCAGTGATAATGATACTTGTGTATATGAATGTGTGTATATATATATATATATATATATATATATATATATATATATATATATATATATATATATATATATATACACACATATATATATATATATATATATATATATATATATATATATATATATATTAGGGCTGCAACTAACGATTTATTTGATAATCGATTAATCTGTCGATTATTACTTCGATTAATCGATTAATAATCGGATAAAAGAGACAAACTACATTTCTATCCTTTCCAGTATTTTATTGGAAAAAAACAGCATTCTAGCACCATACTTATTTTGATTATTGTTTCTGAGCTGTTTGTACATGTTGCAGTTTATAAATAAAGGTTTATAATAAAAAAAAAAGTTTAAAAAAATAATAATAATAAAAAAAGCCTCTGCGCATAGCATAGATCCAACGAATCGATGACTAAATTAATCGCCAACTATTTTTATAATCGATTTTAATCGATTAGTTGTTGCAGCCCTAATATATATGTGTATTTATATTTGTGTGTATATGTATGTATATTTATATGTGTATATGTATGTGTATTTATATGTGCATATATGTATGTGTATATATAATTGTGTGTATATATATATATATATATATATATATATTAGGGCTGCAACTAACGATTAATTTGATAATCGATTAATCTGTCGATTATTACTTCGATTAATAATCGGATAAAAGAGACAAACTACATTTCTATCCTTTCCAGTATTTTATTGGAAAAAAACAGCATACTGGCACCATACTTATTTTGATTATAATTTCTCAGCTGTTTGTACATGTTGCAGTTTATAAATAAAGGTTTATAATTAAACAAAAAAGTTTTTAAAAATAATAATAATTTTAAAAAAAAGCCTCTGCGCATGCGCATAGCATAGATCCAACGAATCGATGACTAAATTAATCGCCAACTATTTTTATAATCGATTTTAATCGATTGGTTGTTGCAGCCCTAATGTATATGTGTGTTTATATTTGTCTGTATATGTATGTATATTTATATGTATATATGTATGTTTATTTATATGTGCATATATGTATGTGTATATATATAAATATATTGTGGGTATATATGTATACATGTATATATATTTGTGTGTATATGTATATATGTATGTATATATGTATGTGTATTTATATGTGCATATATGTATGTGTATATACATAAATATATTGCGGGTATATATGTATACGTGTATATATATTTGTGTGTATATGTATATATGTATGTATATATGTATGTGTATTTATATGTGCATATATGTATGTGTATATATATAAATATATTGTGGGTATATATGTATACATGTATATATGTATGTATATATGTATGTGTATTTATATGTGCATATATTTATGTGTATATATATAAATATATTGTGGGTATATATGTATACATGTATATATATTTGTGTGTGTATGTATATATGTATGTATATTTATATGTATATATGTATGTGTATTTATATGTGCATATATGTATGTGTATATATATAAATATATTGTGGGTATATATGTATACGTGTATATATATTTGTGTGTACATGTATGTATATTTATATACAGTGTGTTTATATACAAAATGTGTATATGTGTTTATATGTATATATGTGCATGTGTGTATAATGTATGTGTATATATGTACGTATGAACATGTATATATATATATATATTTAAATATCCACCCATCCATTTTTCTACCGCTTGTCCCTTTCGGGGTGTCGCGGGGGGGGGGGGGGGGGGGGGGGTGCTGGATCCTATCCCAGCTGCATTCGGGCGGAAGGCGGGGTACACCCAGGACAAGTCACCACCTTATCACAGGGCCAACACAGATAGACAACATTCACACACTATGGCCACTTTAGTGTTGATATTTACAGTAAATAGATTTTTGAGATGTATTTTAATTTATTTAGGATCAGGATGAATAAGAATCGCGATTCTGGTGTATATCGATTTTTTTTTCGTGCACACACACACACACACACACACACACACACCAGCTCAGAGTGTACTTGTCACACACCCACACATGTGAAGAGCTTCCTGCGAGCGTGCAGGGTGTATGATTAACCAAGGGCCAAACGACCCTCGCAAAAAAAAAAGAAAAAAAGGTGTGGTCTGTTTGCCTTGAGACCGTTGGCGGCGACTAACGACGCGCCGCACAATGCACCTGTTGCCACGGCTACAAAGGCTGCCTTCAAATACGAAAAGGCAGCTCGTGGCCAACGCCAAAGCGTCTATTTGGGGAAGTGCGCCACTTGTGGTCAATTGGATGGCTATCTCCTTTCTGACGGGACCCCCCCGCTGATAGCTGGGAGAGGAAGCTGCTATCAACTGCGATAAGTGCGGGGCGGCGGTTACGCAATCATCTCCCGTGGCCAGATAAAGGTGATTGTGTCAGCGCAGGTGGGGAAGTAGACCCCTGCCAGGACTGCAAACCACAGGAAGGAAATCATCGATTTGGTGCTTTTTTTTAATGAACAACTCCGCCTCTGACCTCTCTGGCACGCTGGTTAAACATTAAGTGTCAGCACACACACACACACACACACACACACACACACACAACTTGTCTTTGTCTACCTGCAGACGCGCACACTGTAACATGCATGCCAGGCCAGTAGAGCAGTGTTTTTCAACCACTTATTATGCAAATTGACCCAACTGGTTCCTAATCAATAATTATAATCTGCAAATAATGTGCCGTTGTCGAGTGCTGTGTAGAGATTGATCATATTACACCGATACTGTATATACCTTTATATAGTAAACAACTGTGTTTACTCTATTTGAATCCCACAGACCCAGTCCCCCCTCGCTTTTTTAAAGAAGTCTGGGACTCTATTGACTTGTCTGTTAGGGACATCATCAACAGCAGATTGATTTCTGGCAGTGTGCCCTCTTTTTGTAAAGGAGCCGTTGTTGAGCCTTTGATAAAAAAAAAAAACGGGTCTTGATCCTACAAGTTTGTCAAATTATCGGCCCATTTCTAAACTACCTTTTGTGTCAAAATTTTTGGAGAAATGTGTTTTGGCGCAACTGCAGCCTTTTTTAGATGAAAATAGCACTTTAGATCCATTTCAGTCTGGATACAAAGCTTTGCACAGTACTGAATCTGCACTTTTAAAGGTTTTTAATGATTTGCTTTTAATATCTGATTCTGGCAGCTCTGCCATTTTAGTGCTTTTAGATCTTCCAGCTGCCTTTGACACAGTCCACCACACGATTCTTTTAGATCGCCTGAGAGACTGTGTGGGTGTCAGGGGGGTCTGCATTAGAGTGGTTCAGATCCTACCTGTCAGAAAGGTCCTTCTCTGTCAGGCTGGGGGACGCCACTTCTTCTTCTGCTCCGCTTTACTGTGGTGTCCCCCAGGGATCTATTCTAGGCCCCA